>NC_082661.1:246971420-247284360 GCF_025265405.1 Mesoplodon densirostris
AGCTACTCTCTCATGGGTTCTCCCTCGTCCCTTCCATCCTCTGGCAAATTGGGAACCTGTGCAAACCAGGAGGTTAAAGGGCCTGTCTCTCCAAGTTGGGAGATTGATAGTAAGGCAGTTGGAAAGTCAAACTGGAGCACCAGGAGAGGGACTATTCGTTGAGTTTTAGAAACCTTTCGTATTCACAGTGTGTCCATTCTCTAGGTTTCCTGTACATGTTATAGCTGTAGTAATATTCCCTTGAACCTGGAGAGTTGGGACCCATGGAATGGGGGCCTTGCATTATTGCTTGAAAGGGTCTGCATTTGCTCACCCAATCTCACCAATCCTCTCAGTCCCAAGTGTCCAGCCTTATGCCACATCCAGCTGTCATTGTAGATAGGGTCTTTCCAGGTTTCCTCAGACACCCTGAAGGAATTGTAAAGAATTTCCCTGTTTTTTGGTTTTGCTTTTGAAATTCCTTTTTATAGTGGGTTTGAGCTGATTCTCGCTGCCATGTTTATGCCACTCTAGACACACTTGATTCCCTTATGGAGTCATATCAATACATAGGTTTTAAGATTCTTACTAGTCAGATATATTCCTCTGCGGGAAATATGGGGTTTTGAGTCTCTTTCACTGAGGAAGGTGTAGGTCTTGTGTATTCCAAAGTTGGTTTTTGGAACGGTCCCTGTGCTTATATCAAACTCTGGTTTTATGCATCACCCCACCTCTCCATCCCCTTTATGCAGGCATAAGAGTGTTTTCTAAATGTGAGACTCTGTTCTCTTTCCTAACTCAGTTCACGTGTAGCCATGTTTACAGGATCTTCATAAGTGATATCTTATGATAAGTTTCTTTTTCTGTGTGACTTATTTCACTTAGAATCATCGTACCTGAATCCACTCACTTTGCTGCTACTGGTCTTATGACATTGATTTCATGGCTGAGGGATATTCCATCGTACGTAAGTACCACAATGTTTTGAACCATTTTTATATTTCCTGGGATATTTAAGGTGTACCCAAGTTGAGGTTCTTGTAGTCAGTGCAGCCCTAAATTTGGAGGTGGCTCTTTCTTATTGATTTTCAGTTTTCCCAAGGTATATTCCCTAGACTGGAAGTGGCCTTGGCTCTGTAGCTCTGTTGTTTACTTGTTTTAGGGAACACAATGCACTCCTCCAGTGAGGCAGTTGGCAATTTACATCCCGCCCATCAGCATAACAAGGCTCCCAGTTCTCCAGGGCCTGTCTTGCCTTTCTGGTTTTTACACATTTTGTGGATGTCCCTTTTGACCGGTGGGAAGTGATACTTCTTGGTAGTGCAGATTTGCATTGCCCGCTTGCTTGCTTGGCTAAAAAGGGCGTATGCATTTTCTCCTGAATATATTCAGGAGAAAACGCATACGCCCTTTTTGGCCAAGTGCACCATTGTCCAAGTTGTGCCCCTCTTCCTGTGCTTTACAGGCGATTCCAAGGTACCTCTTGAAATCTGTTTCCTGCTATTTTGCCTCGCTTTCAAGTCCGCCTCTTTGACTTCCCTCAACAGATTTTTGGACGATAGTTGTCCTTTATCACTCTGCCAGTTTGTGAATTGCTGTGCCCCTGAGCTCCATTTCTCAACTCGCTTTTTGTGAGCTGAACGCAAGTCCAAAATTTTGGATCATGTCCTATACTGGTTCCCGGTGGGTGGCTGAGACTTTGGTTAATTCTTCTTCCTGCCGGGAAATTAGAGTGACATGTGCCCGTCCAAATGCCTAACAGCTACTCTCTCATGGGTTCTCCCTCTCCCTTCCATCCTCTGGCAAATTGGGAACCTGTGCAAACCAGGAGGTTAAAGGGCCTGTCTCTCCAAGTTGGGAGATTGATAGTAAGGCAGTTGGAAAGTCAAACTGGAGCACCAGGAGAGGGACTATTCGTTGAGTTTTAGAAACCTTTCGTATTCACAGTGTGTCCATTCTCTAGGTTTCCTGTACATGTTATAGCTGTAGTAATATTCCCTTGAACCTGGAGAGTTGGGACCCATGGAATGGGGGCCTTGCATTATTGCTTGAAAGGGTCTGCATTTGCTCACCCAATCTCACCAATCCTCTCAGTCCCAAGTGTCCAGCCTTATGCCACATCCAGCTGTCATTGTAGATAGGGTCTTTCCAGGTTTCCTCAGACACCCTGAAGGAATTGTAAAGAATTTCCCTGTTTTTTGGTTTTGCTTTTGAAATTCCTTTTTATAGTGGGTTTGAGCTGATTCTCGCTGCCATGTTTATGCCACTCTAGACACACTTGATTCCCTTATGGAGTCATATCAATACATAGGTTTTAAGATTCTTACTAGTCAGATATATTCCTCTGCGGGAAATATGGGGTTTTGAGTCTCTTTCACTGAGGAAGGTGTAGGTCTTGTGTATTCCAAAGTTGGTTTTTGGAACGGTCCCTGTGCTTATATCAAACTCTGGTTTTATGCATCACCCCACCTCTCCATCCCCTTTATGCAGGCATAAGAGTGTTTTCTAAATGTGAGACTCTGTTCTCTTTCCTAACTCAGTTCACGTGTAGCCATGTTTACAGGATCTTCATAAGTGATATCTTATGATAAGTTTCTTTTTCTGTGTGACTTATTTCACTTAGAATCATCGTACCTGAATCCACTCACTTTGCTGCTACTGGTCTTATGACATTGATTTCATGGCTGAGGGATATTCCATCGTACGTAAGTACCACAATGTTTTGAACCATTTTTATATTTCCTGGGATATTTAAGGTGTACCCAAGTTGAGGTTCTTGTAGTCAGTGCAGCCCTAAATTTGGAGGTGGCTCTTTCTTATTGATTTTCAGTTTTCCCAAGGTATATTCCCTAGACTGGAAGTGGCCTTGGCTCTGTAGCTCTGTTGTTTACTTGTTTTAGGGAACACAATGCACTCCTCCAGTGAGGCAGTTGGCAATTTACATCCCGCCCATCAGCATAACAAGGCTCCCAGTTCTCCAGGGCCTGTCTTGCCTTTCTGGTTTTTACACATTTTGTGGATGTCCCTTTTGACCGGTGGGAAGTGATACTTCTTGGTAGTGCAGATTTGCATTGCCCGCTTGCTTGCTTGGCTAAAAAGGGCGTATGCATTTTCTCCTGAATATATTCAGGAGAAAACGCATACGCCCTTTTTGGCCAAGTGCACCATTGTCCAAGTTGTGCCCCTCTTCCTGTGCTTTACAGGCGATTCCAAGGTACCTCTTGAAATCTGTTTCCTGCTATTTTGCCTCGCTTTCAAGTCCGCCTCTTTGACTTCCCTCAACAGATTTTTGGACGATAGTTGTCCTTTATCACTCTGCCAGTTTGTGAATTGCTGTGCCCCTGAGCTCCATTTCTCAACTCGCTTTTTGTGAGCTGAACGCAAGTCCAAAATTTTGGATCATGTCCTATACTGGTTCCCGGTGGGTGGCTGAGACTTTGGTTAATTCTTCTTCCTGCCGGGAAATTAGAGTGACATGTGCCCGTCCAAATGCCTAACAGCTACTCTCTCATGGGTTCTCCCTCTCCCTTCCATCCTCTGGCAAATTGGGAACCTGTGCAAACCAGGAGGTTAAAGGGCCTGTCTCTCCAAGTTGGGAGATTGATAGTAAGGCAGTTGGAAAGTCAAACTGGAGCACCAGGAGAGGGACTATTCGTTGAGTTTTAGAAACCTTTCGTATTCACAGTGTGTCCATTCTCTAGGTTTCCTGTACATGTTATAGCTGTAGTAATATTCCCTTGAACCTGGAGAGTTGGGACCCATGGAATGGGGGCCTTGCATTATTGCTTGAAAGGGTCTGCATTTGCTCACCCAATCTCACCAATCCTCTCAGTCCCAAGTGTCCAGCCTTATGCCACATCCAGCTGTCATTGTAGATAGGGTCTTTCCAGGTTTCCTCAGACACCCTGAAGGAATTGTAAAGAATTTCCCTGTTTTTTGGTTTTGCTTTTGAAATTCCTTTTTATAGTGGGTTTGAGCTGATTCTCGCTGCCATGTTTATGCCACTCTAGACACACTTGATTCCCTTATGGAGTCATATCAATACATAGGTTTTAAGATTCTTACTAGTCAGATATATTCCTCTGCGGGAAATATGGGGTTTTGAGTCTCTTTCACTGAGGAAGGTGTAGGTCTTGTGTATTCCAAAGTTGGTTTTTGGAACGGTCCCTGTGCTTATATCAAACTCTGGTTTTATGCATCACCCCACCTCTCCATCCCCTTTATGCAGGCATAAGAGTGTTTTCTAAATGTGAGACTCTGTTCTCTTTCCTAACTCAGTTCACGTGTAGCCATGTTTACAGGATCTTCATAAGTGATATCTTATGATAAGTTTCTTTTTCTGTGTGACTTATTTCACTTAGAATCATCGTACCTGAATCCACTCACTTTGCTGCTACTGGTCTTATGACATTGATTTCATGGCTGAGGGATATTCCATCGTACGTAAGTACCACAATGTTTTGAACCATTTTTATATTTCCTGGGATATTTAAGGTGTACCCAAGTTGAGGTTCTTGTAGTCAGTGCAGCCCTAAATTTGGAGGTGGCTCTTTCTTATTGATTTTCAGTTTTCCCAAGGTATATTCCCTAGACTGGAAGTGGCCTTGGCTCTGTAGCTCTGTTGTTTACTTGTTTTAGGGAACACAATGCACTCCTCCAGTGAGGCAGTTGGCAATTTACATCCCGCCCATCAGCATAACAAGGCTCCCAGTTCTCCAGGGCCTGTCTTGCCTTTCTGGTTTTTACACATTTTGTGGATGTCCCTTTTGACCGGTGGGAAGTGATACTTCTTGGTAGTGCAGATTTGCATTGCCCGCTTGCTTGCTTGGCTAAAAAGGGCGTATGCATTTTCTCCTGAATATATTCAGGAGAAAACGCATACGCCCTTTTTGGCCAAGTGCACCATTGTCCAAGTTGTGCCCCTCTTCCTGTGCTTTACAGGCGATTCCAAGGTACCTCTTGAAATCTGTTTCCTGCTATTTTGCCTCGCTTTCAAGTCCGCCTCTTTGACTTCCCTCAACAGATTTTTGGACGATAGTTGTCCTTTATCACTCTGCCAGTTTGTGAATTGCTGTGCCCCTGAGCTCCATTTCTCAACTCGCTTTTTGTGAGCTGAACGCAAGTCCAAAATTTTGGATCATGTCCTATACTGGTTCCCGGTGGGTGGCTGAGACTTTGGTTAATTCTTCTTCCTGCCGGGAAATTAGAGTGACATGTGCCCGTCCAAATGCCTAACAGCTACTCTCTCATGGGTTCTCCCTCTCCCTTCCATCCTCTGGCAAATTGGGAACCTGTGCAAACCAGGAGGTTAAAGGGCCTGTCTCTCCAAGTTGGGAGATTGATAGTAAGGCAGTTGGAAAGTCAAACTGGAGCACCAGGAGAGGGACTATTCGTTGAGTTTTAGAAACCTTTCGTATTCACAGTGTGTCCATTCTCTAGGTTTCCTGTACATGTTATAGCTGTAGTAATATTCCCTTGAACCTGGAGAGTTGGGACCCATGGAATGGGGGCCTTGCATTATTGCTTGAAAGGGTCTGCATTTGCTCACCCAATCTCACCAATCCTCTCAGTCCCAAGTGTCCAGCCTTATGCCACATCCAGCTGTCATTGTAGATAGGGTCTTTCCAGGTTTCCTCAGACACCCTGAAGGAATTGTAAAGAATTTCCCTGTTTTTTGGTTTTGCTTTTGAAATTCCTTTTTATAGTGGGTTTGAGCTGATTCTCGCTGCCATGTTTATGCCACTCTAGACACACTTGATTCCCTTATGGAGTCATATCAATACATAGGTTTTAAGATTCTTACTAGTCAGATATATTCCTCTGCGGGAAATATGGGGTTTTGAGTCTCTTTCACTGAGGAAGGTGTAGGTCTTGTGTATTCCAAAGTTGGTTTTTGGAACGGTCCCTGTGCTTATATCAAACTCTGGTTTTATGCATCACCCCACCTCTCCTTCCCCTTTATGCAGGCATAAGAGTGTTTTCTAAATGTGAGACTCTGTTCTCTTTCCTAACTCAGTTCACGTGTAGCCATGTTTACAGGATCTTCATAAGTGATATCTTATGATAAGTTTCTTTTTCTGTGTGACTTATTTCACTTAGAATCATCGTACCTGAATCCACTCACTTTGCTGCTACTGGTCTTATGACATTGATTTCATGGCTGAGGGATATTCCATCGTACGTAAGTACCACAATGTTTTGAACCATTTTTATATTTCCTGGGATATTTAAGGTGTACCCAAGTTGAGGTTCTTGTAGTCAGTGCAGCCCTAAATTTGGAGGTGGCTCTTTCTTATTGATTTTCAGTTTTCCCAAGGTATATTCCCTAGACTGGAAGTGGCCTTGGCTCTGTAGCTCTGTTGTTTACTTGTTTTAGGGAACACAATGCACACCTCCAGTGAGGCAGTTGGCAATTTACATCCCGCCCATCAGCATAACAAGGCTCCCAGTTCTCCAGGGCCTGTCTTGCCTTTCTGGTTTTTACACATTTTGTGGATGTCCCTTTTGACCGGTGGGAAGTGATACTTCTTGGTAGTGCAGATTTGCATTGCCCGCTTGCTTGCTTGGCCAAAAAGGGCGTATGCATTTTCTCCTGAATATATTCAGGAGAAAACGCATACGCCCTTTTTGGCCAAGTGCACCATTGTCCAAGTTGTGCCCCTCTTCCTGTGCTTTACAGGCGATTCCAAGGTACCTCTTGAAATCTGTTTCCTGCTATTTTGCCTCGCTTTCAAGTCCGCCTCGTTGACTTCCCTCAACAGATTTTTGGACGATAGTTGTCCTTTATCACTCTGCCAGTTTGTGAATTGCTGTGCCCCTGAGCTCCATTTCTCAACTCGCTTTTTGTGAGCTGAACGCAAGTCCAAAATTTTGGATCATGTCCTATACTGGTTCCCGGTGGGTGGCTGAGACTTTGGTTAATTCTTCTTCCTGCCGGGAAATTAGAGTGACATGTGCCCGTCCAAATGCCTAACAGCTACTCTCTCATGGGTTCTCCCTCGTCCCTTCCATCCTCTGCCAAATTGGGAACCTGTGCAAACCATGAGGTTAAAGGGCCTGTCTCTCCAAGTTGGGAGATTGATAGTAAGGCAGTTGGAAAGTCAAACTGGAGCACCAGGAGAGGGACTATTCGTTGAGTTTTAGAAACCTTTCGTATTCACAGTGTGTCCATTCTCTAGGTTTCCTGTACATGTTATAGCTGTAGTAATATTCCCTTGAACCTGGAGAGTTGGGACCCATGGAATGGGGGCCTTGCATTATTGCTTGAAAGGGTCTGCATTTGCTCACCCAATCTCACCAATCCTCTCAGTCCCAAGTGTCCAGCCTTATGCCACATCCAGCTGTCATTGTAGATAGGGTCTTTCCAGGTTTCCTCAGACACCCTGAAGGAATTGTAAATAATTTCCCTGTTTTTTGGTTTTGCTTTTGAAATTCCTTTTTATAGTGGGTTTGAGCTAATTCTCGCTGCCATGTTTATGCCACTCTAGACACACTTGATTCCCTTATGGAGTCATATCAATACATAGGTTTTAAGATTCTTACTAGTCAGATATATTCCTCTGCGGGAAATATGGGGTTTTGAGTCTCTTTCACTGAGGAAGGTGTAGGTCTTGTGTATTCCAAAGTTGGTTTTTGGAACGGTCCCTGTGCTTATATCAAACTCTGGTTTTATGCATCACCCCACCTCTCCATCCCCTTTATGCAGGCATAAGAGTGTTTTCTAAATGTGAGACTCTGTTCTCTTTCCTAACTCAGTTCACGTGTAGCCATGTTTACAGGATCTTCATAAGTGATATCTTATGATAAGTTTCTTTTTCTGTGTGACTTATTTCACTTAGAATCATCGTACCTGAATCCACTCACTTTGCTGCTACTGGTCTTATGACATTGATTTCATGGCTGAGGGATATTCCATCGTACGTAAGTACCACAATGTTTTGAACCATTTTTATATTTCCTGGGATATTTAAGGTGTACCCAAGTTGAGGTTCTTGTAGTCAGTGCAGCCCTAAATTTGGAGGTGGCTCTTTCTTATTGATTTTCAGTTTTCCCAAGGTATATTCCCTAGACTGGAAGTGGCCTTGGCTCTGTAGCTCTGTTGTTTACTTGTTTTAGGGAACACAATGCACTCCTCCAGTGAGGCAGTTGGCAATTTACATCCCGCCCATCAGCATAACAAGGCTCCCAGTTCTCCAGGGCCTGTCTTGCCTTTCTGGTTTTTACACATTTTGTGGATGTCCCTTTTGACCGGTGGGAAGTGATACTTCTTGGTAGTGCAGATTTGCATTGCCCGCTTGCTTGCTTGGCTAAAAAGGGCGTATGCATTTTCTCCTGAATATATTCAGGAGAAAACGCATACGCCCTTTTTGGCCAAGTGCACCATTGTCCAAGTTGTGCCCCTCTTCCTGTGCTTTACAGGCGATTCCAAGGTACCTCTTGAAATCTGTTTCCTGCTATTTTGCCTCGCTTTCAAGTCCGCCTCTTTGACTTCCCTCAACAGATTTTTGGACGATAGTTGTCCTTTATCACTCTGCCAGTTTGTGAATTGCTGTGCCCCTGAGCTCCATTTCTCAACTCGCTTTTTGTGAGCTGAACGCAAGTCCAAAATTTTGGATCATGTCCTATACTGGTTCCCGGTGGGTGGCTGAGACTTTGGTTAATTCTTCTTCCTGCCGGGAAATTAGAGTGACATGTGCCCGTCCAAATGCCTAACAGCTACTCTCTCATGGGTTCTCCCTCTCCCTTCCATCCTCTGGCAAATTGGGAACCTGTGCAAACCAGGAGGTTAAAGGGCCTGTCTCTCCAAGTTGGGAGATTGATAGTAAGGCAGTTGGAAAGTCAAACTGGAGCACCAGGAGAGGGACTATTCGTTGAGTTTTAGAAACCTTTCGTATTCACAGTGTGTCCATTCTCTAGGTTTCCTGTACATGTTATAGCTGTAGTAATATTCCCTTGAACCTGGAGAGTTGGGACCCATGGAATGGGGGCCTTGCATTATTGCTTGAAAGGGTCTGCATTTGCTCACCCAATCTCACCAATCCTCTCAGTCCCAAGTGTCCAGCCTTATGCCACATCCAGCTGTCATTGTAGATAGGGTCTTTCCAGGTTTCCTCAGACACCCTGAAGGAATTGTAAAGAATTTCCCTGTTTTTTGGTTTTGCTTTTGAAATTCCTTTTTATAGTGGGTTTGAGCTGATTCTCGCTGCCATGTTTATGCCACTCTAGACACACTTGATTCCCTTATGGAGTCATATCAATACATAGGTTTTAAGATTCTTACTAGTCAGATATATTCCTCTGCGGGAAATATGGGGTTTTGAGTCTCTTTCACTGAGGAAGGTGTAGGTCTTGTGTATTCCAAAGTTGGTTTTTGGAACGGTCCCTGTGCTTATATCAAACTCTGGTTTTATGCATCACCCCACCTCTCCATCCCCTTTATGCAGGCATAAGAGTGTTTTCTAAATGTGAGACTCTGTTCTCTTTCCTAACTCAGTTCACGTGTAGCCATGTTTACAGGATCTTCATAAGTGATATCTTATGATAAGTTTCTTTTTCTGTGTGACTTATTTCACTTAGAATCATCGTACCTGAATCCACTCACTTTGCTGCTACTGGTCTTATGACATTGATTTCATGGCTGAGGGATATTCCATCGTACGTAAGTACCACAATGTTTTGAACCATTTTTATATTTCCTGGGATATTTAAGGTGTACCCAAGTTGAGGTTCTTGTAGTCAGTGCAGCCCTAAATTTGGAGGTGGCTCTTTCTTATTGATTTTCAGTTTTCCCAAGGTATATTCCCTAGACTGGAAGTGGCCTTGGCTCTGTAGCTCTGTTGTTTACTTGTTTTAGGGAACACAATGCACACCTCCAGTGAGGCAGTTGGCAATTTACATCCCGCCCATCAGCATAACAAGGCTCCCAGTTCTCCAGGGCCTGTCTTGCCTTTCTGGTTTTTACACATTTTGTGGATGTCCCTTTTGACCGGTGGGAAGTGATACTTCTTGGTAGTGCAGATTTGCATTGCCCGCTTGCTTGCTTGGCCAAAAAGGGCGTATGCATTTTCTCCTGAATATATTCAGGAGAAAACGCATACGCCCTTTTTGGCCAAGTGCACCATTGTCCAAGTTGTGCCCCTCTTCCTGTGCTTTACAGGCGATTCCAAGGTACCTCTTGAAATCTGTTTCCTGCTATTTTGCCTCGCTTTCAAGTCCGCCTCGTTGACTTCCCTCAACAGATTTTTGGACGATAGTTGTCCTTTATCACTCTGCCAGTTTGTGAATTGCTGTGCCCCTGAGCTCCATTTCTCAACTCGCTTTTTGTGAGCTGAACGCAAGTCCAAAATTTTGGATCATGTCCTATACTGGTTCCCGGTGGGTGGCTGAGACTTTGGTTAATTCTTCTTCCTGCCGGGAAATTAGAGTGACATGTGCCCGTCCAAATGCCTAACAGCTACTCTCTCATGGGTTCTCCCTCGTCCCTTCCATCCTCTGCCAAATTGGGAACCTGTGCAAACCATGAGGTTAAAGGGCCTGTCTCTCCAAGTTGGGAGATTGATAGTAAGGCAGTTGGAAAGTCAAACTGGAGCACCAGGAGAGGGACTATTCGTTGAGTTTTAGAAACCTTTCGTATTCACAGTGTGTCCATTCTCTAGGTTTCCTGTACATGTTATAGCTGTAGTAATATTCCCTTGAACCTGGAGAGTTGGGACCCATGGAATGGGGGCCTTGCATTATTGCTTGAAAGGGTCTGCATTTGCTCACCCAATCTCACCAATCCTCTCAGTCCCAAGTGTCCAGCCTTATGCCACATCCAGCTGTCATTGTAGATAGGGTCTTTCCAGGTTTCCTCAGACACCCTGAAGGAATTGTAAATAATTTCCCTGTTTTTTGGTTTTGCTTTTGAAATTCCTTTTTATAGTGGGTTTGAGCTAATTCTCGCTGCCATGTTTATGCCACTCTAGACACACTTGATTCCCTTATGGAGTCATATCAATACATAGGTTTTAAGATTCTTACTAGTCAGATATATTCCTCTGCGGGAAATATGGGGTTTTGAGTCTCTTTCAATGAGGAAGGTGTAGGTCTTGTCTATTCCAAAGTTGGTTTTTGGAACGGTCCCTGTGCTTATATCAAACTCTGGTTTTAAGCATCACCCCACCTCTCCTTCCCCTTTATGCAGGCATAAGAGTGTTTTCTAAATGTGAGACTCTGTTCTCTTTCCTAACTCAGTTCACGTGTAGCCATGTTTACAGGATCTTCATAAGTGATATCTTATGATAAGTTTCTTTTTCTGTGTGACTTATTTCACTTAGAATCATCGTACCTGAATCCACTCACTTTGCTGCTACTGGTCTTATGACATTGATTTCATGGCTGAGGGATATTCCATCGTACGTAAGTACCACAATGTTTTGAACCATTTTTATATTTCCTGGGATATTTAAGGTGTACCCAAGTTGAGGTTCTTGTAGTCAGTGCAGCCCTAAATTTGGAGGTGGCTCTTTCTTATTGATTTTCAGTTTTCCCAAGGTATATTCCCTAGACTGGAAGTGGCCTTGGCTCTGTAGCTCTGTTGTTTACTTGTTTTAGGGAACACAATGCACTCCTCCAGTGAGGCAGTTGACAATTTACATCCCGCCCATCAGCATAACAAGGCTCCCAGTTCTCCAGGGCCTGTCTTGCCTTTCTGGTTTTTACACATTTTGTGGATGTACCTTTTGACCGGTGGGAAGTGATACTTCTTGGTAGTGCAGATTTGCATTGCCCGCTTGCTTGCTTGGCCAAAAAGGGCGTATGCATTTTCTCCTGAATATATTCAGGAGAAAACGCATACGCCCTTTTTGGCCAAGTGCATCATTGTCCAAGTTGTGCCCCTCTTCCTGTGCTTTACAGGCGATTCCAAGGTACCTCTTGAAATCTGTTTCCTGCTATTTTGCCTCGCTTTCAAGTCCGCCTCGTTGACTTCCCTCAACAGATTTTTGGACGATAGTTGTCCTTTATCACTCTGCCAGTTTGTGAATTGCTGTGCCCCTGAGCTCCATTTCTCAACTCGCTTTTTGTGAGCTGAACGCAAGTCCAAAATTTTGGATCATGTCCTATACTGGTTCCCGGTGGGTGGCTGAGACTTTGGTTAATTCTTCTTCCTGCCGGGAAATTAGAGTGACATGTGCCCGTCCAAATGCCTAACAGCTACTCTCTCATGGGTTCTCCCTCGTCCCTTCCATCCTCTGGCAAATTGGGAACCTGTGCAAACCAGGAGGTTAAAGGGCCTGTCTCTCCAAGTTGGGAGATTGATAGTAAGGCAGTTGGAAAGTCAAACTGGAGCACCAGGAGAGGGACTATTCGTTGAGTTTTAGAAACCTTTCGTATTCACAGTGTGTCCATTCTCTAGGTTTCCTGTACATGTTATAGCTGTAGTAATATTCCCTTGAACCTGGAGAGTTGGGACCCATGGAATGGGGGCCTTGCATTATTGCTTGAAAGGGTCTGCATTTGCTCACCCAATCTCACCAATCCTCTCAGTCCCAAGTGTCCAGCCTTATGCCACATCCAGCTGTCATTGTAGATAGGGTCTTTCCAGGTTTCCTCAGACACCCTGAAGGAATTGTAAAGAATTTCCCTGTTTTTTGGTTTTGCTTTTGAAATTCCTTTTTATAGTGGGTTTGAGCTGATTCTCGCTGCCATGTTTATGCCACTCTAGACACACTTGATTCCCTTATGGAGTCATATCAATACATAGGTTTTAAGATTCTTACTAGTCAGATATATTCCTCTGCGGGAAATATGGGGTTTTGAGTCTCTTTCACTGAGGAAGGTGTAGGTCTTGTGTATTCCAAAGTTGGTTTTTGGAACGGTCCCTGTGCTTATATCAAACTCTGGTTTTATGCATCACCCCACCTCTCCATCCCCTTTATGCAGGCATAAGAGTGTTTTCTAAATGTGAGACTCTGTTCTCTTTCCTAACTCAGTTCACGTGTAGCCATGTTTACAGGATCTTCATAAGTGATATCTTATGATAAGTTTCTTTTTCTGTGTGACTTATTTCACTTAGAATCATCGTACCTGAATCCACTCACTTTGCTGCTACTGGTCTTATGACATTGATTTCATGGCTGAGGGATATTCCATCGTACGTAAGTACCACAATGTTTTGAACCATTTTTATATTTCCTGGGATATTTAAGGTGTACCCAAGTTGAGGTTCTTGTAGTCAGTGCAGCCCTAAATTTGGAGGTGGCTCTTTCTTATTGATTTTCAGTTTTCCCAAGGTATATTCCCTAGACTGGAAGTGGCCTTGGCTCTGTAGCTCTGTTGTTTACTTGTTTTAGGGAACACAGTGCACTCCTCCAGTGAGGCAGTTGGCAGTTTACATCCCGCCCATCAGCATAACAAGGCTCCCAGTTCTCCAGGGCCTGTCTTGCCTTTCTGGTTTTTACACTTTTTGTGGATGTCCCTTTTGACCGGTGGGAAGTGATACTTCTTTGTAGTGCAGATTTGCATTGCCCGCTTGCTTGCTTGGCCAAAAAGGGCGTATGCGTTTTCTCCTGAATATATTCAGGAGAAAACGCATACGCCCTTTTTGGCCAAGTGAACCATTGTCAAAGTTGTGCCCCTCTTCCTGTGCTTTACAGGCGATTCCAACGTACCTCTTGAAATCTGTTTCCTGCTATTTTGCCTCACTTTCAAGTCCACCTCGTTGACTTCCCTCAACAGATTTTTGGACGATAGTTGTCCTTTATCACTGTGCCAGTTTGTGAATTGCTGTGCCCCTGAGCTCCATTTCTCAACTCTTTTTTTTGTGAGCTGAACGCAAGTCCAAAATTTTGGATCATGTCCTATACTGGTTCCCGGTGGGTGGCTGAGACTTTGGTTAATTCTTCTTCCTGCCGGGAAATTAGAGTGACATGTGCCCGTCCAAATGCCTAACAGCTACTCTCTCATGGGTTCTCCCTCGTCCCTTCCATCCTCTGCCAAATTGGGAACCTGTGCAAACCAGGAGGTTAAAGGGCCTGTCTCTCCAAGTTGGGAGATTGATAGTAAGGCAGTTGGAAAGTCAAACTGGAGCACCAGGAGAGGGACTATTCGTTGAGTTTTAGAAACCTTTCGTATTCACAGTGTGTCCATTCTCTAGGTTTCCTGTACATGTTATAGCTGTAGTAATATTCCCTTGAACCTGGAGAGTTGGGACCCATGGAATGGGGGCCATGCATTATTGCTTGAAAGGGTCTGCATTTGCTCACCCAATCTCACCAATCCTCTCAGTCCCAAGTGTCCAGCCTTATGCCACATCCAGCTGTCATTGTAGATAGGGTCTTTCCAGGTTTCCTCAGACACCCTGAAGGAATTGTAAAGAATTTCCCTGTTTTTTGGTTTTGCTTTTGAAATTCCATTTTATAGTGGGTTTGAGATGATTCTCGCTGCCATGTTTATGCCACTCTAGACACACTTGATTCCCTTATGGAGACATATCAATACATAGGTTTTAAGGTTCTTACTAGTCAGATATATTCCTCTGTGGGAAATATGGGGTTTTGAGTCTCTTTCACTGAGGAAGGTGTCGGTCTTGTCAATTCCAAAGTTGGTTTTTGAAACGGTCCCTGTGCTTATATCAAACTCTGGTTTTATGCATCACCCCACCTCTCCTTCCCCTTTATGCGGGCATAAGAGTGTTTTCTAAATGTGAGACTCTGTTCTCTTTCCTAACTCAGTTCACGTGTAGCCATGTTTACAGGATCTTCATAAGTGATATCTTATGATACGTTTCTTTTTCTGTGTGACTTATTTCACTTAGAATCATCGTACCTGAGTCCACTCACTTTGCTGCTACTGGTCTTATGACATTGATTTCATGGCTGAGGGATATTCCATCGTACGTAAGTACCACAATGTTTTGAACCATTTTTATATTTCCTGGGATATTTAAGGTGTACCCAAGTTGAGGTTCTTGTAGTCAGTGCAGCCCTAAATTTGGAGGTGGCTCTTTCTTATTGATTTTCAGTTTTCCCCAGGTATATTCCCTAGACTGCAAGTGGCCTTGGCTCTGTAGCTCTGTTGTTTACTTGTTTTAGGGAACACAATGCACTCCTCCAGTGAGGCAGTTGGCAATTTACATCCCGCCCATCAGCATAACAAGGCTCCCAGTTCTCCAGGGCATGTCTTGCCTTTCTGGTTTTTACACATTTTGTGGATGTCCCTTTTGACCGGTGGGAAGTGATACTTCTTTGTAGTGCAGATTTGCATTGCCCGCTTGCTTGCTTGGCCAAAAAGGGCGTATGTGTTTTCTCCTGAATATATTCAGGAGAAAACGCATACGCCCTTTTTGGCCAAGTGCACCATTGTCCAAGTTGTGCCCCTCTTCCTGTGCTTTACAGACGATTCCAACGTACCTCTTGAAATCTGTTTCCTGCTATTTTGCCTCACTTTCAAGTCCGCCTCGTTGACTTCCCTCAACAGATTTTTGGACGATAGTTGTCCTTTATCACTCTGCCAGTTTGTGAATTGCTGTGCCCCTGAGCTCCATTTCTCAACTTGTTTTTTGTGAGCTGAACGCAAGTCCAAAATTTTGGATCATGTCCTATACTGGTTCCCGGTGGGTGGCTGAGACTTTGGTTAATTCTTCTTCCTGCCGGGAAATTAGAGTGACATGTGCCCGTCCAAATGCCTAACAGCTACTCTCTCATGGGTTCTCCCTCGTCCCTTCCATCTTCTGCCAAATTGGGAACCTGTGCAAACCAGGAGGTTAAAGGGCCTGTCTCTCCAAGTTGGGAGATTGATAGTAAGGCAGTTGGAAAGTCAAACTGGAGCACCAGGAGAGGGACTATTCGTTGAGTTTTAGAAACCTTTCGTATTCACAGTGTGTCCATTCTCTAGGTTTCCTGTACATGTTATAGCTGTAGTAATATTCCCTTGAACCTGGAGAGTTGGGACCCATGGAATGGGGGCCATGCATTATTGCTTGAAAGGGTCTGCATTTGCTCACCCAATCTCACCAATCCTCTCAGTCCCAAGTGTCCAGCCTTATGCCACATCCAGCTGTCATTGTAGATAGGGTCTTTCCAGGTTTCCTCAGACACCCTGAAGGAATTGTAAAGAATTTCCCTGTTTTTTCGTTTTGCTTTTGAAATTCCTTTTTATAGTGGGTTTGAGCTGATTCTCGCTGCCATGTTTATGCCACTCTAGACACACTTGAATCCCTTATGGAGTCATATCAATACATAGGTTTTAAGATTCTTACTAGTCAGATATATTCCTCTGCGGGAAATATGGGGTTTTGAATCTCTTTCACTGAGGAAGGTGTAGGTCTTGTCTATTCCAAAGTTGGTTTTTGGAACGGTCCCTGTGCTTATATCAAACTCTGGTTTTATGCATCACCCCACCTCTCCTTCCCCTTTATGCAGGCATAAGAGTGTTTTCTAAATGTGAGACTCTGTTCTCTTTCCTAACTCAGTTCACGTGTAGCCATGTTTACAGGATCTTCATAAGTGATATCTTATGATAAGTTTCTTTTTCTGTGTGACTTATTTCACTTAGAATCATCGTACCTGAATCCACTCACTTTGCTGCTACTGGTCTTATGACATTGATTTCATGGCTGAGGGATATTCCATCGTACGTAAGTACCACAATGTTTTGAACCATTTTTATATTTCCTGGGATATTTAAGGTGTACCCAAGTTGAGGTTCTTGTAGCCAGTGCAGCCCTAAATTTGGAGGTGGCTATTTCTTATTGATTTTCAGTTTTCCCCAGGTATATTCCCTAGACTGGAAGTGGCCTTGGCTCTGTAGCTCTGTTGTTTACTTGTTTTAGGGAACACAATGCACTCCTCCAGTGAGGCAGTTGGCAATTTATATCCCGCCCATCAGCATAACAAGGCTCCCTGTTCTCCAGGGCCTGTCTTGCCTTTCTGGTTTTTACACATTTTGTGGATGTCCCTTTTGACCGGTGGGAAGTGATACTTCTTTGTAGTGCAGATTTGCATTGCCCGCTTGCTTGCTTGGCCAAAAAGGGCGTATGCGTTTTCTCCTGAATATTTTCAGGAGAAAACGCATACGCCCTTTTTGGCCAAGTGCACCATTGTCCAAGTTGTGCCCCTCTTCCTGTGCTTTACAGGCGATTCCAAGGTACCTCTTGAAATCTGTTTCCTGCTATTTTGCCTCGCTTTCAAGTCCGCCTCGTTGACTTCCCTCAACAGATTTTTGGACGATAGTTGTCCTTTATCACTCTGCCAGTTTGTGAATTGCTGTGCCCCTGAGCTCCATTTCTCAACTCGTTTTTTGTGAGCTGAACGCAAGTCCAAAATTTTGGATCCTGTCCTATACTGGTTCCCGGTGGCTGGCTGAGACTTTGGTTAATTCTTCTTCCTGCCGGGAAATTAGAGTGACATGTGCCCGTCCAAATGCCTAACAGCTACTCTCTCATGGGTTCTCCCTCGTCCCTTCCATCCTCTGCCAAATTGGGAACCTGTGCAAACCAGGAGGTTAAAGGGCCTGTCTCTCCAAGTTGGGAGATTGATAGTAAGGCAGTTGGAAAGTCAAACTGGAGCACCAGGAGAGGGACTATTCGTTGAGTTTTAGAAACCTTTCGTATTCACAGTGTGTCCATTCTCTAGGTTTCCTGTACATGTTATAGCTGTAGTAATATTCCCTTGAACCTGGAGAGTTGGGACCCATGGAATGGGGGCCATGCATTATTGCTTGAAAGGGTCTGCATTTGCTCACCCAATCTCACCAATCCTCTCAGTCCCAAGTGTCCAGCCTTATGCCACATCCAGCTGTCATTGTAGATAGGGTCTTTCCAGGTTTCCTCAGACACCCTGAAGGAATTGTAAAGAATTTCCCTGTTTTTTGGTTTTGCTTTTGAAATTCCATTTTATAGTGGGTTTGAGATGATTCTCGCTGCCATGTTTATGCCACTCTAGACACACTTGATTCCCTTATGGAGACATATCAATACATAGGTTTTAAGGTTCTTACTAGTCAGATATATTCCTCTGTGGGAAATATGGGGTTTTGAGTCTCTTTCACTGAGGAAGGTGTCGGTCTTGTCAATTCCAAAGTTGGTTTTTGAAACGGTCCCTGTGCTTATATCAAACTCTGGTTTTATGCATCACCCCACCTCTCCTTCCCCTTTATGCGGGCATAAGAGTGTTTTCTAAATGTGAGACTCTGTTCTCTTTCCTAACTCAGTTCACGTGTAGCCATGTTTACAGGATCTTCATAAGTGATATCTTATGATACGTTTCTTTTTCTGTGTGACTTATTTCACTTAGAATCATCGTACCTGAGTCCACTCACTTTGCTGCTACTGGTCTTATGACATTGATTTCATGGCTGAGGGATATTCCATCGTACGTAAGTACCACAATGTTTTGAACCATTTTTATATTTCCTGGGATATTTAAGGTGTACCCAAGTTGAGGTTCTTGTAGTCAGTGCAGCCCTAAATTTGGAGGTGGCTCTTTCTTATTGATTTTCAGTTTTCCCCAGGTATATTCCCTAGACTGCAAGTGGCCTTGGCTCTGTAGCTCTGTTGTTTACTTGTTTTAGGGAACACAATGCACTCCTCCAGTGAGGCAGTTGGCAATTTACATCCCGCCCATCAGCATAACAAGGCTCCCAGTTCTCCAGGGCATGTCTTGCCTTTCTGGTTTTTACACATTTTGTGGATGTCCCTTTTGACCGGTGGGAAGTGATACTTCTTTGTAGTGCAGATTTGCATTGCCCGCTTGCTTGCTTGGCCAAAAAGGGCGTATGTGTTTTCTCCTGAATATATTCAGGAGAAAACGCATACGCCCTTTTTGGCCAAGTGCACCATTGTCCAAGTTGTGCCCCTCTTCCTGTGCTTTACAGACGATTCCAACGTACCTCTTGAAATCTGTTTCCTGCTATTTTGCCTCACTTTCAAGTCCGCCTCGTTGACTTCCCTCAACAGATTTTTGGACGATAGTTGTCCTTTATCACTCTGCCAGTTTGTGAATTGCTGTGCCCCTGAGCTCCATTTCTCAACTTGTTTTTTGTGAGCTGAACGCAAGTCCAAAATTTTGGATCATGTCCTATACTGGTTCCCGGTGGGTGGCTGAGACTTTGGTTAATTCTTCTTCCTGCCGGGAAATTAGAGTGACATGTGCCCGTCCAAATGCCTAACAGCTACTCTCTCATGGGTTCTCCCTCGTCCCTTCCATCTTCTGCCAAATTGGGAACCTGTGCAAACCAGGAGGTTAAAGGGCCTGTCTCTCCAAGTTGGGAGATTGATAGTAAGGCAGTTGGAAAGTCAAACTGGAGCACCAGGAGAGGGACTATTCGTTGAGTTTTAGAAACCTTTCGTATTCACAGTGTGTCCATTCTCTAGGTTTCCTGTACATGTTATAGCTGTAGTAATATTCCCTTGAACCTGGAGAGTTGGGACCCATGGAATGGGGGCCATGCATTATTGCTTGAAAGGGTCTGCATTTGCTCACCCAATCTCACCAATCCTCTCAGTCCCAAGTGTCCAGCCTTATGCCACATCCAGCTGTCATTGTAGATAGGGTCTTTCCAGGTTTCCTCAGACACCCTGAAGGAATTGTAAAGAATTTCCCTGTTTTTTCGTTTTGCTTTTGAAATTCCTTTTTATAGTGGGTTTGAGCTGATTCTCGCTGCCATGTTTATGCCACTCTAGACACACTTGAATCCCTTATGGAGTCATATCAATACATAGGTTTTAAGATTCTTACTAGTCAGATATATTCCTCTGCGGGAAATATGGGGTTTTGAATCTCTTTCACTGAGGAAGGTGTAGGTCTTGTCTATTCCAAAGTTGGTTTTTGGAACGGTCCCTGTGCTTATATCAAACTCTGGTTTTATGCATCACCCCACCTCTCCTTCCCCTTTATGCAGGCATAAGAGTGTTTTCTAAATGTGAGACTCTGTTCTCTTTCCTAACTCAGTTCACGTGTAGCCATGTTTACAGGATCTTCATAAGTGATATCTTATGATAAGTTTCTTTTTCTGTGTGACTTATTTCACTTAGAATCATCGTACCTGAATCCACTCACTTTGCTGCTACTGGTCTTATGACATTGATTTCATGGCTGAGGGATATTCCATCGTACGTAAGTACCACAATGTTTTGAACCATTTTTATATTTCCTGGGATATTTAAGGTGTACCCAAGTTGAGGTTCTTGTAGCCAGTGCAGCCCTAAATTTGGAGGTGGCTATTTCTTATTGATTTTCAGTTTTCCCCAGGTATATTCCCTAGACTGGAAGTGGCCTTGGCTCTGTAGCTCTGTTGTTTACTTGTTTTAGGGAACACAATGCACTCCTCCAGTGAGGCAGTTGGCAATTTATATCCCGCCCATCAGCATAACAAGGCTCCCTGTTCTCCAGGGCCTGTCTTGCCTTTCTGGTTTTTACACATTTTGTGGATGTCCCTTTTGACCGGTGGGAAGTGATACTTCTTTGTAGTGCAGATTTGCATTGCCCGCTTGCTTGCTTGGCCAAAAAGGGCGTATGCGTTTTCTCCTGAATATTTTCAGGAGAAAACGCATACGCCCTTTTTGGCCAAGTGCACCATTGTCCAAGTTGTGCCCCTCTTCCTGTGCTTTACAGGCGATTCCAAGGTACCTCTTGAAATCTGTTTCCTGCTATTTTGCCTCGCTTTCAAGTCCGCCTCGTTGACTTCCCTCAACAGATTTTTGGACGATAGTTGTCCTTTATCACTCTGCCAGTTTGTGAATTGCTGTGCCCCTGAGCTCCATTTCTCAACTCGTTTTTTGTGAGCTGAACGCAAGTCCAAAATTTTGGATCCTGTCCTATACTGGTTCCCGGTGGCTGGCTGAGACTTTGGTTAATTCTTCTTCCTGCCGGGAAATTAGAGTGACATGTGCCCGTCCAAATGCCTAACAGCTACTCTCTCATGGGTTCTCCCTCGTCCCTTCCATCCTCTGCCAAATTGGGAACCTGTGCAAACCAGGAGGTTAAAGGGCCTGTCTCTCCAAGTTGGGAGATTGATAGTAAGGCAGTTGGAAAGTCAAACTGGAGCACCAGGAGAGGGACTATTCGTTGAGTTTTAGAAACCTTTCGTATTCACAGTGTGTCCATTCTCTAGGTTTCCTGTACATGTTATAGCTGTAGTAATATTCCCTTGAACCTGGAGAGTTGGGACCCATGGAATGGGGGCCATGCATTATTGCTTGAAAGGGTCTGCATTTGCTCACCCAATCTCACCAATCCTCTCAGTCCCAAGTGTCCAGCCTTATGCCACATCCAGCTGTCATTGTAGATAGGGTCTTTCCAGGTTTCCTCAGACACCCTGAAGGAATTGTAAAGAATTTCCCTGTTTTTTGGTTTTGCTTTTGAAATTCCTTTTTATAGTGGGTTTGAGATGATTCTCGCTGCCATGTTTATGCCACTCTAGACACACTTGATTCCCTTATGGAGACATATCAATACATAGGTTTTAAGGTTCTTACTAGTCAGATATATTCCTCTGTGGGAAATATGGGGTTTTGAGTCTCTTTCACTGAGGAAGGTGTCGGTCTTGTCAATTCCAAAGTTGGTTTTTGAAACGGTCCCTGTGCTTATATCAAACTCTGGTTTTATGCATCACCCCACCTCTCCTTCCCCTTTATGCAGGCATAAGAGTGTTTTCTAAATGTGAGACTCTGTTCTCTTTCCTAACTCAGTTCACGTGTAGCCATGTTTACAGGATCTTCATAAGTGATATCTTATGATACGTTTCTTTTTCTGTGTGACTTATTTCACTTAGAATCATCGTACCTGAGTCCACTCACTTTGCTGCTACTGGTCTTATGACATTGATTTCATGGCTGAGGGATATTCCATCGTACGTAAGTACCACAATGTTTTGAACCATTTTTATATTTCCTGGGATATTTAAGGTGTACCCAAGTTGAGGTTCTTGTAGTCAGTGCAGCCCTAAATTTGGAGGTGGCTCTTTCTTATTGATTTTCAGTTTTCCCCAGGTATATTCCCTAGACTGCAAGTGGCCTTGGCTCTGTAGCTCTGTTGTTTACTTGTTTTAGGGAACACAATGCACTCCTCCAGTGAGGCAGTTGGCAATTTACATCCCGCCCATCAGCATAACAAGGCTCCCTGTTCTCCAGGGCCTGTCTTGCCTTTCTGGTTTTTACACATTTTGTGGATGTCCCTTTTGACCGGTGGGAAGTGATACTTCTTTGTAGTGCAGATTTGCATTGCCCGCTTGCTTGCTTGGCCAAAAAGGGCGTATGCGTTTTCTCCTGAATATATTCAGGAGAAAACGCATACGCCCTTTTTGGCCAAGTGCACCATTGTCCAAGTTGTGCCCCTCTTCCTGTGCTTTACAGGCGATTCCAAGGTACCTCTTGAAATCTGTTTCCTGCTATTTTGCCTCGCTTTCAAGTCCGCCTCGTTGACTTCCCTCAACAGATTTTTGGACGATAGTTGTCCTTTATCACTCTGCCAGTTTGTGAATTGCTGTGCCCCTGAGCTCCATTTCTCAACTCGTTTTTTGTGAGCTGAACGCAAGTCCAAAATTTTGGATCCTGTCCTATACTGGTTCCCGGTGGCTGGCTGAGACTTTGGTTAATTCTTCTTCCTGCCGGGAAATTAGAGTGACATGTGCCCGTCCAAATGCCTAACAGCTACTCTCTCATGGGTTCTCCCTCGTCCCTTCCATCCTCTGCCAAATTGGGAACCTGTGCAAACCAGGAGGTTAAAGGGCCTGTCTCTCCAAGTTGGGAGATTGATAGTAAGGCAGTTGGAAAGTCAAACTGGAGCACCAGGAGAGGGACTATTCGTTGAGTTTTAGAAACCTTTCGTATTCACAGTGTGTCCATTCTCTAGGTTTCCTGTACATGTTATAGCTGTAGTAATATTCCCTTGAACCTGGAGAGTTGGGACCCATGGAATGGGGGCCATGCATTATTGCTTGAAAGGGTCTGCATTTGCTCACCCAATCTCACCAATCCTCTCAGTCCCAAGTGTCCAGCCTTATGCCACATCCAGCTGTCATTGTAGATAGGGTCTTTCCAGGTTTCCTCAGACACCCTGAAGGAATTGTAAAGAATTTCCCTGTTTTTTGGTTTTGCTTTTGAAATTCCATTTTATAGTGGGTTTGAGATGATTCTCGCTGCCATGTTTATGCCACTCTAGACACACTTGATTCCCTTATGGAGACATATCAATACATAGGTTTTAAGGTTCTTACTAGTCAGATATATTCCTCTGTGGGAAATATGGGGTTTTGAGTCTCTTTCACTGAGGAAGGTGTCGGTCTTGTCAATTCCAAAGTTGGTTTTTGAAACGGTCCCTGTGCTTATATCAAACTCTGGTTTTATGCATCACCCCACCTCTCCTTCCCCTTTATGCGGGCATAAGAGTGTTTTCTAAATGTGAGACTCTGTTCTCTTTCCTAACTCAGTTCACGTGTAGCCATGTTTACAGGATCTTCATAAGTGATATCTTATGATACGTTTCTTTTTCTGTGTGACTTATTTCACTTAGAATCATCGTACCTGAGTCCACTCACTTTGCTGCTACTGGTCTTATGACATTGATTTCATGGCTGAGGGATATTCCATCGTACGTAAGTACCACAATGTTTTGAACCATTTTTATATTTCCTGGGATATTTAAGGTGTACCCAAGTTGAGGTTCTTGTAGTCAGTGCAGCCCTAAATTTGGAGGTGGCTCTTTCTTATTGATTTTCAGTTTTCCCCAGGTATATTCCCTAGACTGCAAGTGGCCTTGGCTCTGTAGCTCTGTTGTTTACTTGTTTTAGGGAACACAATGCACTCCTCCAGTGAGGCAGTTGGCAATTTACATCCCGCCCATCAGCATAACAAGGCTCCCAGTTCTCCAGGGCCTGTCTTGCCTTTCTGGTTTTTACACATTTTGTGGATGTCCCTTTTGACCGGTGGGAAGTGATACTTCTTTGTAGTGCAGATTTGCATTGCCCGCTTGCTTGCTTGGCCAAAAAGGGCGTATGTGTTTTCTCCTGAATATATTCAGGAGAAAACGCATACGCCCTTTTTGGCCAAGTGCACCATTGTCCAAGTTGTGCCCCTCTTCCTGTGCTTTACAGGCGATTCCAACGTACCTCTTGAAATCTGTTTCCTGCTATTTTGCCTCACTTTCAAGTCCGCCTCGTTGACTTCCCTCAACAGATTTTTGGACGATAGTTGTCCTTTATCACTCTGCCAGTTTGTGAATTGCTGTGCCCCTGAGCTCCATTTCTCAACTTGTTTTTTGTGAGCTGAACGCAAGTCCAAAATTTTGGATCATGTCCTATACTGGTTCCCGGTGGGTGGCTGAGACTTTGGTTAATTCTTCTTCCTGCCGGGAAATTAGAGTGACATGTGCCCGTCCAAATGCCTAACAGCTACTCTCTCATGGGTTCTCCCTCGTCCCTTCCATCTTCTGCCAAATTGGGAACCTGTGCAAACCAGGAGGTTAAAGGGCCTGTCTCTCCAAGTTGGGAGATTGATAGTAAGGCAGTTGGAAAGTCAAACTGGAGCACCAGGAGAGGGACTATTCGTTGAGTTTTAGAAACCTTTCGTATTCACAGTGTGTCCATTCTCTAGGTTTCCTGTACATGTTATAGCTGTAGTAATATTCCCTTGAACCTGGAGAGTTGGGACCCATGGAATGGGGGCCATGCATTATTGCTTGAAAGGGTCTGCATTTGCTCACCCAATCTCACCAATCCTCTCAGTCCCAAGTGTCCAGCCTTATGCCACATCCAGCTGTCATTGTAGATAGGGTCTTTCCAGGTTTCCTCAGACACCCTGAAGGAATTGTAAAGAATTTCCCTGTTTTTTCGTTTTGCTTTTGAAATTCCTTTTTATAGTGGGTTTGAGCTGATTCTCGCTGCCATGTTTATGCCACTCTAGACACACTTGAATCCCTTATGGAGTCATATCAATACATAGGTTTTAAGATTCTTACTAGTCAGATATATTCCTCTGCGGGAAATATGGGGTTTTGAGTCTCTTTCACTGAGGAAGGTGTAGGTCTTGTCTATTCCAAAGTTGGTTTTTGGAACGGTCCCTGTGCTTATATCAAACTCTGGTTTTATGCATCACCCCACCTCTCCTTCCCCTTTATGCAGGCATAAGAGTGTTTTCTAAATTTGAGACTCTGTTCTCTTTCCTAACTCAGTTCACGTGTAGCCATGTTTACAGGATCTTCATAAGTGATATCTTATGATAAGTTTCTTTTTCTGTGTGACTTATTTCACTTAGAATCATCGTACCTGAATCCACTCACTTTGCTGCTACTGGTCTTATGACATTGATTTCATGGCTGAGGGATATTCCATCATACGTAAGTACCACAATGTTTTGAACCATTTTTATATTTCCTGGGATATTTAAGGTGTACCCAAGTTGAGGTTCTTGTAGCCAGTGCAGCCCTCAATTTGGAGGTGGCTCTTTCTTATTGATTTTCAGTTTTCCCCAGGTATATTCCCTAGACTGGATGTGGCCTTGGCTCTGTAGCTCTGTTGTTTACTTGTTTTAGGGAACACAATGCACTCCTCCAGTGAGGCAGTTGGCAATTTATATCCCGCCCATCAGCATAACAAGGCTCCCTGTTCTCCAGGGCCTGTCTTGCCTTTCTGGTTTTTACACATTTTGTGGATGTCCCTTTTGACCGGTGGGAAGTGATACTTCTTTGTAGTGCAGATTTGCATTGCCCGCTTGCTTGCTTGGCCAAAAAGGGCGTATGCGTTTTCTCCTGAATATATTCAGGAGAAAACGCATACGCCCTTTTTGGCCAAGTGCACCATTGTCCAAGTTGTGCCCCTCTTCCTGTGCTTTACAGGCGATTCCAAGGTACCTCTTGAAATCTGTTTCCTGCTATTTTGCCTCGCTTTCAAGTCCGCCTCGTTGACTTCCCTCAACAGATTTTTGGACGATAGTTGTCCTTTATCACTCTGCCAGTTTGTGAATTGCTGTGCCCCTGAGCTCCATTTCTCAACTCGTTTTTTGTGAGCTGAACGCAAGTCCAAAATTTTGGATCCTGTCCTATACTGGTTCCCGGTGGCTGGCTGAGACTTTGGTTAATTCTTCTTCCTGCCGGGAAATTAGAGTGACATGTGCCCGTCCAAATGCCTAACAGCTACTCTCTCATGGGTTCTCCCTCGTCCCTTCCATCCTCTGCCAAATTGGGAACCTGTGCAAACCAGGAGGTTAAAGGGCCTGTCTCTCCAAGTTGGGAGATTGATAGTAAGGCAGTTGGAAAGTCAAACTGGAGCACCAGGAGAGGGACTATTCGTTGAGTTTTAGAAACCTTTCGTATTCACAGTGTGTCCATTCTCTAGGTTTCCTGTACATGTTATAGCTGTAGTAATATTCCCTTGAACCTGGAGAGTTGGGACCCATGGAATGGGGGCCATGCATTATTGCTTGAAAGGGTCTGCATTTGCTCACCCAATCTCACCAATCCTCTCAGTCCCAAGTGTCCAGCCTTATGCCACATCCAGCTGTCATTGTAGATAGGGTCTTTCCAGGTTTCCTCAGACACCCTGAAGGAATTGTAAAGAATTTCCCTGTTTTTTGGTTTTGCTTTTGAAATTCCTTTTTATAGTGGGTTTGAGCTGATTCTCGCTGCCATGTTTATGCCACTCTAGACACACTTGATTCCCTTATGGAGACATATCAATACATAGGTTTTAAGGTTCTTACTAGTCAGATATATTCCTCTGTGGGAAATATGGGGTTTTGAGTCTCTTTCACTGAGGAAGGTGTCGGTCTTGTCAATTCCAAAGTTGGTTTTTGAAACGGTCCCTGTGCTTATATCAAACTCTGGTTTTATGCATCACCCCACCTCTCCTTCCCCTTTATGCGGGCATAAGAGTGTTTTCTAAATGTGAGACTCTGTTCTCTTTCCTAACTCAGTTCACGTGTAGCCATGTTTACAGGATCTTCATAAGTGATATCTTATGATACGTTTCTTTTTCTGTGTGACTTATTTCACTTAGAATCATCGTACCTGAGTCCACTCACTTTGCTGCTACTGGTCTTATGACATTGATTTCATGGCTGAGGGATATTCCATCGTACGTAAGTACCACAATGTTTTGAACCATTTTTATATTTCCTGGGATATTTAAGGTGTACCCAAGTTGAGGTTCTTGTAGTCAGTGCAGCCCTAAATTTGGAGGTGGCTCTTTCTTATTGATTTTCAGTTTTCCCCAGGTATATTCCCTAGACTGCAAGTGGCCTTGGCTCTGTAGCTCTGTTGTTTACTTGTTTTAGGGAACACAATGCACTCCTCCAGTGAGGCAGTTGGCAATTTACATCCCGCCCATCAGCATAACAAGGCTCCCAGTTCTCCAGGGCCTGTCTTGCCTTTCTGGTTTTTACACATTTTGTGGATGTCCCTTTTGACCGGTGGGATGTGATACTTCTTTGTAGTGCAGATTTGCATTGCCCGCTTGCTTGCTTGGCCAAAAAGGGCGTATGTGTTTTCTCCTGAATATATTCAGGAGAAAACGCATACGCCCTTTTTGGCCAAGTGCACCATTGTCCAAGTTGTGCCCCTCTTCCTGTGCTTTACAGGCGATTCCAATGTACCTCTTGAAATCTGTTTCCTGCTATTTTGCCTCACTTTCAAGTCCGCCTCGTTGACTTCCCTCAACAGATTTTTGGACGATAGTTGTCCTTTATCACTCTGCCAGTTTGTGAATTGCTGTGCCCCTGAGCTCCATTTCTCAACTTGTTTTTTGTGAGCTGAACGCAAGTCCAAAATTTTGGATCATGTCCTATACTGGTTCCCGGTGGGTGGCTGAGACTTTGGTTAATTCTTCTTCCTGCCGGGAAATTAGAGTGACATGTGCCCGTCCAAATGCCTAACAGCTACTCTCTCATGGGTTCTCCCTCGTCCCTTCCATCCTCTGCCAAATTGGGAACCTGTGCAAACCAGGAGGTTAAAGGGCCTGTCTCTCCAAGTTGGGAGATTGATAGTAAGGCAGTTGGAAAGTCAAACTGGAGCACCAGGAGAGGGATTATTCGTTGAGTTTTAGAAACCTTTCGTATTCACAGTGTGTCCATTCTCTAGGTTTCCTGTACATGTTATAGCTGTAGTAATATTCCCTTGAACCTGGAGAGTTGGGACCCATGGAATGGGGGCCATGCATTATTGCTTGAAAGGGTCTGCATTTGCTCACCCAATCTCACCAATCCTCTCAGTCCCAAGTGTCCAGCCTTATGCCACATCCAGCTGTCATTGTAGATAGGGTCTTTCCAGGTTTCCTCAGACACCCTGAAGGAATTGTAAAGAATTTCCCTGTTTTTTCGTTTTGCTTTTGAAATTCCTTTTTATAGTGGGTTTGAGCTGATTCTCGCTGCCATGTTTATGCCACTCTAGACACACTTGAATCCCTTATGGAGTCATATCAATACATAGGTTTTAAGATTCTTACTAGTCAGATATATTCCTCTGCGGGAAATATGGGGTTTTGAGTCTCTTTCACTGAGGAAGGTGTAGGTCTTGTCTATTCCAAAGTTGGTTTTTGGAACGGTCCCTGTGCTTATATCAAACTCTGGTTTTATGCATCACCCCACCTCTCCATCCCCTTTATGCAGGCATAAGAGTGTTTTCTAAATGTGAGACTCTGTTCTCTTTCCTAACTCAGTTCACGTGTAGCCATGTTTACAGGATCTTCATAAGTGATATCTTATGATAAGTTCCTTTTTCTGTGTGACTTATTTCACTTAGAATCATCGTACCTGAATCCACTCACTTTGCTGCTACTGGTCTTATGACATTGATTTCATGGCTGAGGGATATTCCATCGTACGTAAGTACCACAATGTTTTGAACCATTTTTATGTTTCCTGGGATATTTAAGGTGTACCCAAGTTGAGGTTCTTGTAGCCAGTGCAGCCCTAAATTTGGAGGTGGCTCTTTCTTATTGATTTTCAGTTTTCCCCAAGTATATTCCCTAGACTGGAAGTGGCCTTGGCTCTGTAGCTCTGTTGTTTACTTGTTTTAGGGAACACAATGCACTCCTCCAGTGAGGCAGTTGGCAATTTACATCCCGCCCATCAGCATAACAAAGCTCCCTGTTCTCCAGGGCCTGTCTTGCTTTTCTGGTTTTTACACATTTTGTGGATGTCCCTTTTGACCGGTGGGAAGTGATACTTCTTTGTAGTGCAGATTTGCATTGCCCGCTTGCTTGCTTGGCCAAAAAGGGCGTATGCGTTTTCTCCTGAATATATTCAGGAGAAAACGCATACGCCATTTTTGGCCAAGTGCACCATTGTCCAAGTTGTGCCCCTCTTCCTGTGCTTTACAGGCGATTCCAAGGTACCTCTTGAAATCTGTTTCCTGCTATTTTGCCTCACTTTCAAGTCCGCCTCGTTGACTTCCCTCAACAGATTTTTGGACGATAGTTGTCCTTTATCACTCTGCCAGTTTGTGAATTGCTGTGCCCCTGAGCTCCATTTCTCAACTCGTTTTTTGTGAGCTGAACGCAAGTCCAAAATTTTGGATCATGTCCTATACTGGTTCCCGGTGGGTGGCTGAGACTTTGGTTAATTCTTCTTCCTGCCGGGAAATTAGAGTGACATGTGCCCGTCCAAATGCCTAACAGCTACTCTCTCATGGGTTCTCCCTCGTCCCTTCCATCCTCTGCCAAATTGGGAACCTGTGCAAACCAGGAGGTTAAAGGGCCTGTCTCTCCAAGTTGGGAGATTGATAGTAAGGCAGTTGGAAAGTCAAACTGGAGCACCAGGAGAGGGACTATTCGTTGAGTTTTAGAAACCTTTCGTATTCACAGTGTGTCCATTCTCTAGGTTTCCTGTACATGTTATAGCTGTAGTAATATTCCCTTGAACCTGGAGAGTTGGGACCCATGGAATGGGGGCCATGCATTATTGCTTGAAAGGGTCTGCATTTGCTCACCCAATCTCACCAATCCTCTCAGTCCCAAGTGTCCAGCCTTATGCCACATCCAGCTGTCATTGTAGATAGGGTCTTTCCAGGTTTCCTCAGACACCCTGAAGGAATTGTAAAGAATTTCCCTGTTTTTTGGTTTTGCTTTTGAAATTCCTTTTTATAGTGGGTTTCAGCTGATTCTCGCTGCCATGTTTATGCCACTCTAGACACACTTGATTCCCTTATGGAGACATATCAATACATAGGTTTTAAGATTCTTACTAGTCAGATATATTCCTCTGTGGGAAATATGGGGTTTTGAGTCTTTTTCACTGAGGAAGGTGTAGGTCTTGTCTATTCCAAAGTTGGTTTTTGAAACGGTCCCTGTGCTTATATCAAACTCTGGTTTTATGCATCACCCCACCTCTCCTTCCCCTTTATGCAGGCATAAGAGTGTTTTCTAAATGTGAGACTCTGTTCTCTTTCCTAACTCAGTTCACGTGTAGCCATGTTTACAGGATCTTCATAAGTGATATCTTATGATAAGTTTCTTTTTCTGTGTGACTTATTTCACTTAGAATCATCGTACCTGAATCCACTCACTTTGCTGCTACTGGTCTTATGACATTGATTTCATGGCTGAGGGATATTCCATCGTACGTAAGTACCACAATGTTTTGAACCATTTTTATATTTCCTGGGATATTTAAGGTGTACCCAAGTTGAGGTTCTTGTAGCCACTGCAGCCCTAAATTTGGAGGTGGCACTTTCTTATTGATTTTCAGTTTTCCCCAGGTATATTCCCTAGACTGGAAGTGTCCTTGGCTCTGTAGCTCTGTTGTTTACTTGTTTTAGGGAACACAATGCACTCCTCCAGTGAGGCAGTTGGCAATTTATATCCCGCCCATCAGCATAACAAGGCTCCCTGTTCTCCAGGGCCTGTCTTGCCTTTCTGGTTTTTACACATTTTGTGGATGTCCCTTTTGACCGGTGGGAAGTGATACTTCTTTGTAGTGCAGATTTGCATTGCCCGCTTGCTTGCTTGGCCAAAAAGGGCGTATGCGTTTTCTCCTGAATATATTCAGGAGAAAACGCATACGCCCTTTTTGGCCAAGTGCACCATTGTCCAAGTTGTGCCCCTCTTCCTGTGCTTTACAGGCGATTCCAACGTACCTCTTGAAATCTGTTTCCTGCTATTTTGCCTCGCTTTCAAGTCCGCCTCGTTGACTTCCCTCAACAGATTTTTGGACGATAGTTGTCCTTTATCACTCTGCCAGTTTGTGAATTGCTGTGCCCCTGAGCTCCATTTCTCAACTCGTTTTTTGTGAGCTGAACGCAAGTCCAAAATTTTGGATCCTGTCCTATACTGGTTCCCGGTGGGTGGCTGAGACTTTGGTTAATTCTTCTTCCTGCCGGGAAATTAGAGTGACATGTGCCCGTCCAAATGCCTAACAGCTACTCTCTCATGGGTTCTCCCTCGTCCCTTCCATCCTCTGGCAAATTGGGAACCTGTGCAAACCAGGAGGTTAAAGGGCCTGTCTCTCCAAGTTGGGAGATTGATAGTAAGGCAGTTGGAAAGTCAAACTGGAGCACCAGGAGAGGGACTATTCGTTGAGTTTTAGAAACCTTTCGTATTCACAGTGTGTCCATTCTCTAGGTTTCCTGTACATGTTATAGCTGTAGTAATATTCGCTTGAACTTGGAGAGTTGGGACCCATGGAATGGGGGCCATGCATTTTTGCTTGAAAGGGTCTGCATTTGCTCACCCAATCTCACCAATCCTCTTAGTCCCAAGTGTCCAGCCTTATGCCACATCCAGCTGTCATTGTAGATAGGGTCTTTCCAGGTTTCCTCAGACACCCTGAAGGAATTGTAAAGAATTTCCCTGTTTTTTGGTTTTGCTTTTGAAATTCCTTTTTATAGTGGGTTTGAGCTGATTCTCGCTGCCATGTTTATGCCACTCTAGACACACTTGATTCCCTTATGGAGACATATCAATACATAGGTTTTAAGGTTCTTACTAGTCAGATATATTCCTGTGTGGGAAATATGGGGTTTTGAGTCTCTTTCACTGAGGAAGGTGTCGGTCTTGTCAATTCCAAAGTTGGTTTTTGAAACGGTCCCTGTGCTTATATCAAACTCTGGTTTTATGCATCACCCCACCTCTCCTTCCCCTTTATGCGGGCATAAGAGTGTTTTCTAAATGTGAGACTCTGTTCTCTTTCCTAACTCAGTTCACGTGTAGCCATGTTTACAGGATCTTCATAAGTGATATCTTATGATAAGTTTCTTTTTCTGTGTGACTTATTTCACTTAGAATCATCGTACCTGAATCCACTCACTTTGCTGCTACTGGTCTTATGACATTGATTTCATGGCTGAGGGATATTCCATCGTACGTAAGTACCACAATGTTTTGAACCATTTTTATATTTCCTGGGATATTTAAGGTGTACCCAAGTTGAGGTTCTTGTAGTCAGTGCAGCCCTAAATTTGGAGGTCGCTCTTTCTTATTGATTTTCAGTTTTCCCCAGGAATATTCCCTAGACTGGAAGTGGCCTTGGCTCTGTAGCTCTGTTGTTTACTTGTTTTAGGGAACACAATGCACTCCTCCAGTGAGGCAGTTGGCAATTTACATCCCGCCCATCAGCATAACAAGGCTCCCAGTTCTCCAGGGCCTGTCTTGCCTTTCTGGTTTTTACACATATTGTGGATGTCCCTTTTGACCGGTGGGAAGTGATACTTCTTTGTAGTGCAGATTTGCATTGCCCGCTTGCTTGCTTGGCCAAAAAGGGCGTATGTGTTTTCTCCTGAATATATTCAGGAGAAAACGCATACGCCCTTTTTGGCCAAGTGCACCATTGTCCAAGTTGTGCCCCTCTTCCTGTGCTTTACAGGCGATTCCAACGTACCTCTTGAAATCTGTTTCCTGCTATTTTGCCTCACTTTCAAGTCCGCCACGTTGACTTCCCTCAACAGATTTTTGGACGATAGTTGTCCTTTATCACTCTGCCAGTTTGTGAATTGCTGTGCCCCTGAGCTCCATTTCTCAACTCGTTTTTTGTGAGCTGAACGCAAGTCCAAAATTTTGGATCATGTCCTATACTGGTTCCCGGTGGGTGGCTGAGACTTTGGTTAATTCTTCTTCCTGCCGGGAAATTAGAGTGACATGTGCCCGTCCAAATGCCTAACAGCTACTCTCTCATGGGTTCTCTCTCGTCCCTTCCATCCTCTGCCAAATTGGGAACCTGTGCAAACCAGGAGGTTAAAGGGCCTGTCTCTCCAAGTTGGGAGATTGATAGTAAGGCAGTTGGAAAGTCAAACTGGAGCACCAGGAGAGGGACTATTCGTTGAGTTTTAGAAACCTTTCGTATTCACAGTGTGTCCATTCTCTAGGTTTCCTGTACATGTTATAGCTGTAGTAATATTCCCTTGAACCTGGAGAGTTGGGACACATGGAATCGGGGCCATGCATTATTGCTTGAAAGGGTCTGCATTTGCTCACCCAATCTCACCAATCCTCTCAGTCCCAAGTGTCCAGCCTTATGCCACATCCAGCTGTCATTGTAGATAGGGTCTTTCCAGGTTTCCTCAGACACCCTGAAGGAATTGTAAAGAATTTCCCTGTTTTTTGGTTTTGCTTTTGAAATTCCTTTTTATAGTGGGTTTGAGCTGATTCTCGCTGCCATGTTTATGCCACTCTAGACACACTTGAATCCCTTATGGAGTCATATCAATACATAGGTTTTAAGATTCTTACTAGTCAGATATATTCCTCTGCGGGAAATATGGGGTTTTGAGTCTCTTTCACTGAGGAAGGTGTAGGTCTTTTCTATTCCAAAGTTGGTTTTTGGAACGGTCCCTGTGCTTATATCAAACTCTGGTTTTATGCATCACCCCACCTCTCCATCCCCTTTATGCAGGCATAAGAGTGTTTTCTAAATGTGAGACTCTGTTCTCTTTCCTAACTCAGTTCACGTGTAGCCATGTTTACAGGATCTTCATAAGTGATATCTTATGATAAGTTCCTTTTTCTGTGTGACTTATTTCACTTAGAATCATCGTACGTGAATCCACTCACTTTGCTGCTACTGGTCTTATGACATTGATTTCATGGCTGAGGGATATTCCATCGTACGTAAGTACCACAATGTTTTGAACCATTTTTATGTTTCCTGGGATATTTAAGGTGTACCCAAGTTGAGGTTCTTGTAGCCAGTGCAGCCCTAAATTTGGAGGTGGCTGTTTCTTATTGATTTTCAGTTTTCCCAAGGTATATTCCCTAGACTGGAAGTGGCCTTGGCTCTGTAGCTCTGTTGTTTACTTGTTTTAGGGAACACAATGCACTCCTCCAGTGAGGCAGTTGGCAATTGACATCCCGCCCATCAGCATAACAAGGCTCCCTGTTCTCCAGGGCCTGTCTTGCCTTTCTGGTTTTTACACATTTTGTGGATGTCCCTTTTGACCTGTGGGAAATGATACTTCTTTGTAGTGCAGATTTGCAGTACCCGCTTGCTTGCTTGGCCAAAAGGGGCGTATGCGTTTTCTCCTGAATATATTCAGGAGAAAACGCATACGCCCCTTTTGTCCAAGTGCATCATTGTCCAAGTTGTGCCCCTCTTCCTGTGCTTTACAGGCGATTCCAACGTACCTCTTGAAATCTGTTTCCTGCTATTTTGCCTCGCTTTCAAGTCCGCCTCGTTGACTTCCCTCAACAGATTTTTGGACGATAGTTGTCCTTTATCACTCTGCCAGTTTGTGAATTGCTGTGCCCCTGAGCTCCATTTCTCAACTCGTTTTTTGTGAACTGAACGCAAGTCCAAAATTTTGGATCATGTCCTATACTGGTTCCCGGTGGGTGGCTGAGACTTTGGTTAATTCTTCTTCCTGCCGGGAAATTAGAGTGACATGTGCCCGTCCAAATGCCTAACAGCTACTCTCTCATGGGTTCTCCCTCGTCCCTTCCATCCTCTGCCAAATTGGGAACCTGTGCAAACCAGGAGGTTAAAGGGCCTGTCTCTCCAAGTTGGGAGATTGATAGTAAGGCAGTTGGAAAGTCAAACTGGAGCACCAGGAGAGGGACTATTCGTTGAGTTTTAGAAACCTTTCGTATTCACAGTGTGTCCATTCTCTAGGTTTCCTGTACATGTTATAGCTGTAGTAATATTCCCTTGAACCTGGAGAGTTGGGACCCATGGAATGGGGGCCATGCATTATTGCTTGAAAGGGTCTGCATTTGCTCACCCAATCTCACCAATCCTCTCAGTCCCAAGTGTCCAGCCTTATGCCACATCCAGCTGTCATTGTAGATAGGGTCTTTCCAGGTTTCCTCAGACACCCTGAAGGAATTGTAAAGAATTTCCCTGTTTTTTCGTTTTGCTTTTGAAATTCCTTTTTATAGTGGGTTTGAGCTGATTCTCGCTGCCATGTTTATGCCACTCTAGACACACTTGAATCCCTTATGGAGTCATATCAATACATAGGTTTTAAGATTCTTACTAGTCAGATATATTCCTCTGCGGGAAATATGGGGTTTTGAGTCTCTTTCACTGAGGAAGGTGTAGGTCTTGTCTATTCCAAAGTTGGTTTTTGGAACGGTCCCTGTGCTTATATCAAACTCTGGTTTTATGCATCAACCCACCTCTCCATCCCCTTTATGCAGGCATAAGAATGTTTTCTAAATGTGAGACTCTGTTCTCTTTCCTAACTGAGTTCACGTGTAGCCATGTTTACAGGATCTTCATAAGTGATATCTTATGATAAGTTTCTTTTTCTGTGTGACTTATTTCACTTAGAATCATCGTACCTGAATCCACTCACTTTGCTGCTACTGGTCTTATGACATTGATTTCATGGCTGAGGAATATTCCATCGTACGTAAGTACCACAATGTTTTGAACCATTTTTATGTTTCCTGGGATATTTAAGGTGTACCCAAGTTGAGGTTCTTGTAGCCAGTGCAGCCCTAAATTTGGAGGTGGCTGTTTCTTATTGATTTTCAGTTTTCCCAAGGTATATTCCCTAGACTGGAAGTGGCCTTGGCTCTGTAGCTCTGTTGTTTACTTGTTTTAGGGAACACAATGCACTCCTCCAGTGAGGCAGTTGGCAATTGACATCCCGCCCATCAGCATAACAAGGCTCCCTGTTCTCCAGGGCCTGTCTTGCCTTTCTGGTTTTTACACATTTTGTGGATGTCCCTTTTGACCTGTGGGAAATGATACTTCTTTGTAGTGCAGATTTGCATTACCCGCTTGCTTGCTTGGCCAAAAGGGGCGTATGCGTTTTCTCCTGAATATATTCAGGAGAAAACGCATACGCCCCTTTTGTCCAAGTGCATCATTGTCCAAGTTGTGCCCCTCTTCCTGTGCTTTACAGGCGCTTCCAACGTACCTCTTGAAATCTGTTTCCTGCTATTTTGCCTCGCTTTCAAGTCCGCCTCGTTGACTTCCCTCAACAGATTTTTGGACGATAGTTGTCCTTTATCACTCTGCCAGTTTGTGAATTGCTGTGCCCCTGAGCTCCATTTCTCAACTCGTTTTTTGTGAGCTGAACGCAAGTCCAAAATTTTGGATCATGTCCTATACTGGTTCCCGGTGGGTGGCTGAGACTTTGGTTAATTCTTCTTCCTGCCGGGAAATTAGAGTGACATGTGCCCGTCCAAATGCCTAACAGCTACTCTCTCATGGGTTCTCCCTCGTCCCTTCCATCCTCTGCCAAATTGGGAACCTGTGCAAACCAGGAGGTTAAAGGGCCTGTCTCTCCAAGTTGGGAGATTGATAGTAAGGCAGTTGGAAAGTCAAACTGGAGCACCAGGAGAGGGACTATTCGTTGAGTTTTAGAAACCTTTCGTATTCACAGTGTGTCCATTCTCTAGGTTTCCTGTACATGTTATAGCTGTAGTAATATTCCCTTGAACCTGGAGAGTTGGGACCCATGGAATGGGGGCCATGCATTATTGCTTGAAAGGGTCTGCATTTGCTCACCCAATCTCACCAATCCTCTCAGTCCCAAGTGTCCAGCCTTATGCCACATCCAGCTGTCATTGTAGATAGGGTCTTTCCAGGTTTCCTCAGACACCCTGAAGGAATTGTAAAGAATTTCCCTGTTTTTTGGTTTTGCTTTTGAAATTCCTTTTTATAGTGGGTTTGAGCTGATTCTCGCTGCCATGTTTATGCCACTCTAGACACACTTGATTCCCTTATGGAGACATATCAATACATAGGTTTTAAGATTCTTACTAGTCAGATATATTCCTCTGTGGGAAATATGGGGTTTTGAGTCTCTTTCACTGAGGAAGGTGTCGGTTTTGTCAATTCCAAAGTTGGTGTTTGAAACGGTCCCTGTGCTTATATCAAACTCTGGTTTTATGCATCACCCCACCTCTCCTTCCCCTTTATGCAGGCATAAGAGTGTTTTCTAAATGTGAGACTCTGTTCTCTTTCCTAACTCAGTTCACGTGTAGCCATGTTTACAGGATCTTCCTAAGTGATATCTTATGATAAGTTTCTTTTTCTGTGTGACTTATTTCACTTAGAATCATCGTACCTGAATCCACTCACTTTGCTGCTACTGGTCTTATGACATTGATTTCATGGCTGAGGGATATTCCATCGTACGTAAGTACCACAATGTTTTGAACCATTTTTATATTTCCTGGGATATTTAAGGTGTACCCAAGTTGAGGTTCTTGTAGTCAGTGCAGCCCTAAATTTGGAGGTGGCTGTTTCTTATTGATTTTCAGTTTTCCCAAGGTATATTCCCTAGACTGGAAGTGGCCTTGGCTCTGTAGCTCTGTTGTTTACTTGTTTTAGGGAACACAATGCACTCCTCCAGTGAGGCAGTTGGCAATTTACATCCCGCCCATCAGCATAACAAGGCTCCCAGTTCTCCAGGGCCTGTCTTGCCTTTCTGGTTTTTACACATTTTGTGGATGTCCCTTTTGACCGGTGGGAAGTGATACTTCTTTGTAGTGCAGATTTGCATTGCCCGCTTGCTTGCTTGGCCAAAAAGGGCGTATGCGTTTTCTCCTGAATATATTCAGGAGAAAACGCATACGCCCTTTTTGGCCAAGTGCACCATTGTCGAACTTGTGCCCCTCTTCCTGTGCTTTACAGGCAATTCCAAGGTACCTCTTGAAATCTGTTTCCTGCTATTTTGCCTCGCTTTCAAGTCCGCCTCGTTGACTTCCCTCAACAGATTTTTGGGTGATAGTTGTCCTTTATCACTCTGCCAGTTTGTGAATTGCTGTGCCCCTGAGCTCCATTTCTCAACTCGTTTTTTGTGAGCTGAACGCAAGTCCAAAATTTTGGATCATGTCCTATACTGGTTCCCGGTGGGTGGCTGAGACTTTGGTTAATTCTTCTTCCTGCCGGGAAATTAGAGTGACATGTGCCCGTCCAAATGCCTAACAGCTACTCTCTCATGGGTTCTCCCTCGTCCCTTCCATCCTCTGCCAAATTGGGAACCTGTGCAAACCAGGAGGTTAAAGGGCCTGTCTCTCCAAGTTGGGAGATTGATAGTAAGGCAGTTGGAAAGTCAAACTGGAGCACCAGGAGAGGGACTATTCGTTGAGTTTTAGAAACCTTTCGTATTCACAGTGTGTCCATTCTCTAGGTTTCCTGTACATGTTATAGCTGTAGTAATATTCCCTTGAACCTGGAGAGTTGGGACCCATGGAATGGGGGCCATGCATTATTGCTTGAAAGGGTCTGCATTTGCTCACCCAATCTCACCAATCCTCTCAGTCCCAAGTGTCCAGCCTTATGCCACATCCAGCTGTCATTGTAGATAGGGTCTTTCCAGGTTTCCTCGGACACCCTGAAGGAATTGTAAAGAATTTCCCTGTTTTTTCGTTTTGCTTTTGAAATTCCTTTTTATAGTGGGTTTGAGCTGATTCTCGCTGCCATGTTTATGCCACTCTAGACACACTTGATTCCCTTATGGAGACATATCAATACATAGGTTTTAAGATTCTTACTAGTCAGATATATTCCTCTGTGGGAAATATGGGGTTTTGAGTCTCTTTCACTGAGGAAGGTGTCGGTCTTGTCAGTTACAAAGTTGGTTTTTGAAACGGTCCCTGTGCTTATATCAAACTCTGGTTTTATGCATCACCCCACCTCTCCTTCCCCTTTATGCAGGCATAAGAGTGTTTTCTAAATGTGAGACTCTGTTCTCTTTCCTAACTCAGTTCACGTGTAGCCATGTTTACAGGATCTTCATAAGTGATATCTTATGATAAGTTTCTTTTTCTGTGTGACTTATTTCACTTAGAATCATCGTACCTGAATCCACTCACTTTGCTGCTACTGGTCTTATGACATTGATTTCATGGCTGAGGGATATTCCATCGTACGTAAGTACCACAATGTTTTGAACCATTTTTATATTTCCTGGGATATTTAAGGTGTACCCAAGTTGAGGTTCTTGTAGCCAGTGCAGCCCTAAATTTGGAGGTGGCTCTTTCTTATTGATTTTCAGTTTTCCCCAGGTATATTCCCTAGACTGGAAGTGGCCTTGGCTCTGTAGCTCTGTTGTTTACTTGTTTTAGGGAACACAATGCACTCCTCCAGTGAGGCAGTTGGCAATTGACATCCCGCCCATCAGCATAACAAGGCTCCCTGTTCTCCAGGGCCTGTCTTGCCTTTCTGGTTTTTACACATTTTGTGGATGTCCCTTTTGACCGGTGGGAAGTGATACTTCTTTGTAGTGCAGATTTGCATTGCCCGATTGCTTGCTTGGCCAAAAAGGGCGTATGCGTTTTCTCCTGAATATATTCAGGAGAAAACACATACGCCCTTTTTGGCCAAGTGCACCATTGTCCAAGTTGTGCCCCTCTTCCTGTGCTTTACAGGCGATTCCAAGGTACCTCTTGAAATCTGTTTCCTGCTATTTTGCCTCACTTTCAAGTCCGCCTCGTTGACTTCCCTCAACAGATTTTTGGACGATAGTTGTCCTTTATCACTCTGCCAGTTTGTGAATTGCTGTGCCCCTGAGCTCCATTTCTCAACTCGTTTTTTGTGAGCTGAACGCAAGTCCAAAATTTTGGATCCTGTCCTATACTGGTTCCCGGTGGGTGGCTGAGACTTTGGTTAATTCTTCTTCCTGCCGGGAAATTAGAGTGACATGTGCCCGTCCAAATGCCTAACAGCTACTCTCTCATGGGTTCTCCCTCGTCCCTTCCATCCTCTGCCAAATTGGGAACCTGTGCAAACCAGGAGGTTAAAGGGCCTGTCTCTCCAAGTTGGGAGATTGATAGTAAGGCAGTTGGAAAGTCAAACTGGAGCACCAGGAGAGGGACTATTCGTTGAGTTTTAGAAACCTTTCGTATTCACAGTGTGTCCATTCTCTAGGTTTCCTGTACATGTTATAGCTGTAGTAATATTCCCTTGAACCTGGAGAGTTGGGACCCATGGAATGGGGGCCATGCATTATTGCTTGAAAGGGTCTGCATTTGCTCACCCAATCTCACCAATCCTCTCAGTCCCAAGTGTCCAGCCTTATGCCACATCCAGCTGTCATTGTAGATAGGGTCTTTCCAGGTTTCCTCAGACACCCTGAAGGAATTGTAAAGAATTTCCCTGTTTTTTGGTTTTGCTTTTGAAATTCCTTTTTATAGTGGGTTTGAGCTGATTCTCGCTGCCAGGTTTATGCCACTCTAGACACACTTGATTCCCTTATGGAGACATATCAATACATAGGTTTTAAGATTCTTACTAGTCAGATATATTCCTCTGTGGGAAATATGGGGTTTTGAGTCTCTTTCACTGAGGAAGGTGTCGGTTTTGTCAATTCCAAAGTTGGTGTTTGAAACGGTCCCTGTGCTTATATCAAACTCTGGTTTTATGCATCACCCCACCTCTCCTTCCCCTTTATGCAGGCATAAGAGTGTTTTCTAAATGTGAGACTCTGTTCTCTTTCCTAACTCAGTTCACGTGTAGCCATGTTTACAGGATCTTCCTAAGTGATATCTTATGATAAGTTTCTTTTTCTGTGTGACTTATTTCACTTAGAATCATCGTACCTGAATCCACTCACTTTGCTGCTACTGGTCTTATGACATTGATTTCATGGCTGAGGGATATTCCATCGTATGTAAGTACCACAATGTTTTGAACCATTTTTATATTTCCTGGGATATTTAAGGTGTACCCAAGTTGAGGTTCTTGTAGTCAGTGCAGCCCTAAATTTGGAGGTGGCTCTTTCTTATTGATTTTCAGTTTTCCCAAGGTATATTCCCTAGACTGGAAGTGGCCTTGGCTCTGTAGCTTTGTTGTTTACTTGTTTTAGGGAACACAATGCACTCCTCCAGTGAGGCAGTTGGCAATTTACATCCCGCCCATCAGCATAACAAGGCTCCCAGTTCTCCAGGGCCTGTCTTGCCTTTCTGGTTTTTACACATTTTGTGGATGTCCCTTTTGACCGGTGGGAAGTGATACTTCTTTGTAGTGCAGATTTGCATTGCCCGCTTGCTTGCTTGGCCAAAAAGGGCGTATGCGTTTTCTCCTGAATATATTCAGGAGAAAACGCATACGCCCTTTTTGGCCAATGCACCATTGGACAAGTTGTGCCCCTCTTCCTGTGCTTTACAGGCGATTCCAACGTACCTCTTGAAATCTATTTCCTGCTATTTTGCCTCGCTTTCAAGTCCGCCTCATTGACTTCCCTCAACAGATTTTTGGACGATTGTTGTCCTTTATCACTCTGCCAGTTTGTGAATTGCTGTGCCCCGGAGCTCCATTTCTCAACTCGTTTTTTGTGAGCTGAACGCAAGTCCAAAATTTTGGATCCTGTCCTATACTGGTTCCCGGTGGGTGGCTGAGACTTTGGTTAATTCTTCTTCCTGCCGGGAAATTAGAGTGACATGTGCCCGTCCAAATGCCTAACAGCTACTCTCTCATGGGTTCTCCCTCGTCCCTTCCATCCTCTGCCAAATTGGGAACCTGTGCAAACCAGGAGGTTAAAGGGCCTGTCTCTCCAAGTTGGGAGATTGATAGTAAGGCAGTTGGAAAGTCAAACTGGAGCACCAGGAGAGGGACTATTCGTTGAGTTTTAGAAACCTTTCGTATTCACAGTGTGTCCATTCTCTAGGTTTCCTGTACATGTTATAGCTGTAGTAATATTCCCTTGAACCTGGAGAGTTGGGACCCATGGAATGGGGGCCATGCATTATTGCTTGAAAGGGTCTGCATTTGCTCACCCAATCTCACCAATCCTCTCAGTCCCAAGTGTCCAGCCTTATGCCACATCCAGCTGTCATTGTAGATAGGGTCTTTCCAGGTTTCCTCAGACACCCTGAAGGAATTGTAAAGAATTTCCCTGTTTTTTGGTTTTGCTTTTGAAATTCCTTTTTATAGTGGGTTTGAGCTGATTCTCGCTGCCATGTTTATGCCACTCTAGACACACTTGATTCCCTTATGGAGACATATCAATACATAGGTTTTAAGATTCTTACTAGTCAGATATATTCCTCTGTGGGAAATATGGGGTTTTGAGTCTTTTTCACTGAGGAAGGTGTAGGTCTTGTCTATTCCAAAGTTGGTTTTTGAAACGGTCCCTGTGCTTATATCAAACTCTGGTTTTATGCATCACCCCACCTCTCCTTCCCCTTTATGCAGGCATAAGAGTGTTTTCTAAATGTGAGACTCTGTTCTCTTTCCTAACTCAGTTCACGTGTAGCCATGTTTACAGGATCTTCATAAGTGATATCTTATGATAAGTTTCTTTTTCTGTGTGACTTATTTCACTTAGAATCATCGTACCTGAATCCACTCACTTTGCTGCTACTGGTCTTATGACATTGATTTCATGGCTGAGGGATATTCCATCGTACGTAAGTACCACAAAGTTTTGAACCATTTTTATATTTCCTGGGATATTTAAGGTGTACCCAAGTTGAGGTTCTTGTAGCCACTGCAGCCCTAAATTTGGAGGTGGCTCTTTCTTATTGATTTTCAGTTTTCCCCAGGTATATTCCCTAGACTGGAAGTGGCCTTGGCTCTGTAGCTCTGTTGTTTACTTGTTTTAGGGAACACAATGCACTCCTCCAGTGAGGCAGTTGGCAATTTATATCCCGCCCATCAGCATAACAAGGCTCCCTGTTCTCCAGGGCCTGTCTTGCCTTTCTGGTTTTTACACATTTTGTGGATGTCCCTTTTGACCGGTGGGAAGTGATAATTCTTTGTAGTGCAGATTTGCATTGCCCGAATGCTTGCTTGGCCAAAAAGGGCGTATGCGTTTTCTCCTGAATATATTCAGGAGAAAACGCATACGCCCTTTTTGGCCAAGTGCACCATTGTCCAAGTTGTGCCCCTCTTCCTGTGCTTTACAGGCGATTCCAAGGTACCTCTTGAAATCTGTTTCCTGCTATTTTGCCTCGCTTTCAAGTCCGCCTCGTTGACTTCCCTCAACAGATTTTTGGACGATAGTTGTCCTTTATCACTCTGCCAGTTTGTGAATTGCTGTGCCCCTGAGCTCCATTTCTCAACTCGTTTTTTGTGAGCTGAACGCAAGTCCAAAATTTTGGATCCTGTCCTATACTGGTTCCCGGTGGGTGGCTGAGACTTTGGTTAATTCTTCTTCCTGCCGGGAAATTAGAGTGACATGTGCCCGTCCAAATGCCTAACAGCTACTCTCTCATGGGTTCTCCCTCGTCCCTTCCATCCTCTGGCAAATTGGGAACCTGTGCAAACCAGGAGGTTAAAGGGCCTGTCTCTCCAAGTTGGGAGATTGATAGTAAGGCAGTTGGAAAGTCAAACTGGAGCACCAGGAGAGGGACTATTCGTTGAGTTTTAGAAACCTTTTGTATTCACAGTGTGTCCATTCTCTAGGTTTCCTGTACATGTTATAGCTGTAGTAATATTCGCTTGAACTTGGAGATTTGGGACCCATGGAATGGGGGCCATGCATTATTGCTTGAAAGGGTCTGCATTTGCTCACCCAATCTCACCAATCCTCTCAGTCCCAAGTGTCCAGCCTTATGCCACATCCAGCTGTCATTGTAGATAGGGTCTTTCCAGGTTTCCTCAGACACCCTGAAGGAATTGTAAAGAATTTCCCTGTTTTTTGGTTTTGCTTTTGAAATTCCTTTTTATAGTGGGTTTGAGCTGATTCTCGCTGCCATGTTTATGCCACTCTAGACACACTTGATTCCCTTATGGAGACATATCAATACATAGGTTTTAAGGTTCTTACTAGTCAGATATATTCCTGTGTGGGAAATATGGGGTTTTGAGTCTCTTTCACTGAGGAAGGTGTCGGTCTTGTCAATTCCAAAGTTGGTTTTTGAAACGGTCCCTGTGCTTATATCAAACTCTGGTTTTATGCATCACCCCACCTCTCCTTCCCCTTTATGCGGGCATAAGAGTGTTTTCTAAATGTGAGACTCTGTTCTCTTTCCTAACTCAGTTCACGTGTAGCCATGTTTACAGGATCTTCATAAGTGATATCTTATGATAAGTTTCTTTTTCTGTGTGACTTATTTCACTTAGAATCATCGTACCAGAATCCACTCACTTTGCTGCTACTGGTCTTATGACATTGATTTCATTGCTGAGGGATATTCCATCGTACGTAAGTACCACAATGTTTTGAACCATTTTTATATTTCCTGGGATATTTAAGGTGTACCCAAGTTGAGGTTCTTGTAGTCAGTGCAGCCCTAAATTTGGAGGTGGCTCTTTCTTATTGATTTTCAGTTTTCCCCAGGTATATTCCCTAGACTGGAAGTGGCCTTGGCTCTGTAGCTCTGTTGTTTACTTGTTTTAGGGAACACAATGCACTCCTCCAGTGAGGCAGTTGGCAATTTACATCCCGCCCATCAGCATAACAAGGCTCCCAGTTCTCCAGGGCCTGTCTTGCCTTTCTGGTTTTTACACATTTTGTGGATGTCCCTTTTGACCGGTGGGAAGTGATACTTCTTTGTAGTGCAGATTTGCATTGCCCGCTTGCTTGCTTGGCCAAAAAGGGCGTATGTGTTTTCTCCTGAATATATTCAGGAGAAAACGCATACGCCCTTTTTGGCCAAGTGCACCATTGTCCAAGTTGTGCCCCTCTTCCTGTGCTTTACAGGCGATTCCAACGTACCTCTTGAAATCTGTTTCCTGCTATTTTGCCTCACTTTCAAGTCCGCCTCGTTGACTTCCCTCAACAGATTTTTGGACGATAGTTGTCCTTTATCACTCTGCCAGTTTGTGAATTGCTGTGCCCCTGAGCTCCATTTCTCAACTTGTTTTTTGTGAGCTGAACGCAAGTCCAAAATTTTGGATCATGTCCTATACTGGTTCCCGGTGGGTGGCTGAGACTTTGGTTAATTCTTCTTCCTGCCGGGAAATTAGAGTGACATGTGCCCGTCCAAATGCCTAACAGCTACTCTCTCATGGGTTCTCTCTCGTCCCTTCCATCCTCTGCCAAATTGGGAACCTGTGCAAACCAGGAGGTTAAAGGGCCTGTCTCTCCAAGTTGGGAGATTGATAGTAAGGCAGTTGGAAAGTCAAACTGGAGCACCAGGAGAGGGACTATTCGTTGAGTTTTAGAAACCTTTCGTATTCACAGTGTGTCCATTCTCTAGGTTTCCTGTACATGTTATAGCTGTAGTAATATTCTCTTGAACCTGGAGAGTTGGGACCCATGGAATGGGGGCCATGCATTATTGCTTGAAAGGGTCTGCATTTGCTCACCCAATCTCACCAATCCTCTCAGTCCCAAGTGTCCAGCCTTATGCCACATCCAGCTGTCATTGTAGATAGGGTCTTTCCAGGTTTCCTCAGACACCCTGAAGGAATTGTAAAGAATTTCCCTGTTTTTTGGTTTTGCTTTTGAAATTCCTTTTTATAGTGGGTTTGAGCTGATTCTCGCTGCCATGTTTATGCCACTCTAGACACACTTGAATCCCTTATGGAGTCATATCAATACATAGGTTTTAAGATTCTTACTAGTCAGATATATTCCTCTGCGGGAAATATGGGGTTTTGAGTCTCTTTCACTGAGGAAGGTGTAGGTCTTGTCTATTCCAAAGTTGGTTTTTGGAACGGTCCCTGTGCTTATATCAAACTCTGGTTTTATGCATCACCCCACCTCTCCATCCCCTTTATGCAGGCATAAGAGTGTTTTCTAAATGTGAGACTCTGTTCTCTTTCCTAACTCAGTTCACGTGTAGCCATGTTTACAGGATCTTCCTAAGTGATATCTTATGATAAGTTTCTTTTTCTGTGTGACTTATTTCACTTAGAATCATCGTACCTGAATCCACTCACTTTGCTGCTACTGGTCTTATGACATTGATTTCATGGCTGAGGGATATTCCATCGTACGTAAGTACCACAATGTTTTGAACCATTTTTATGTTTCCTGGGATATTTAAGGTGTACCCAAGTTGAGGTTCTTGTAGCCAGTGCAGCCCTAAATTTGGAGGTGGCTGTTTCTTATTGATTTTCAGTTTTCCCAAGGTATATTCCCTAGACTGGAAGTGGCCTTGGCTCTGTAGCTCTGTTGTTTACTTGTTTTAGGGAACACAATGCACTCCTCCAGTGAGGCAGTTGGCAATTGACATCCCGCCCATCAGCATAACAAGGCTCCCTGTTCTCCAGGGCCTGTCTTGCCTTTCTGGTTTTTACACATTTTGTGGATGTCCCTTTTGACCTGTGGGAAATGATACTTCTTTGTAGTGCAGATTTGCATTACCCGCTTGCTTGCTTGGCCAAAAGGGGCGTATGCGTTTTCTCCTGAATATATTCAGGAGAAAACGCATACGCCCCTTTTGTCCAAGTGCATCATTGTCCAAGTTGTGCCACTCTTCCTGTGCTTTACAGGCGATTCCAACGTACCTCTTGAAATCTGTTTCCTGCTATTTTGCCTCGCTTTCAAGTCCGCCTCGTTGACTTCCCTCAACAGATTTTTGGACGATAGTTGTCCTTTATCACTCTGCCAGTTTGTGAATTGCTGTGCCCCTGAGCTCCATTTCTCAACTCGTTTTTTGTGAGCTGAACGCAAGTCCAAAATTTTGGATCATGTCCTATACTGGTTCCCGGTGGGTGGCTGAGACTTTGGTTAATTCTTCTTCCTGCCGGGAAATTAGAGTGACATGTGCCCGTCCAAATGCCTAACAGCTACTCTCTCATGGGTTCTCCCTCGTCCCTTCCATCCTCTGCCAAATTGGGAACCTGTGCAAACCAGGAGGTTAAAGGGCCTGTCTCTCCAAGTTGGGAGATTGATAGTAAGGCAGTTGGAAAGTCAAACTGGAGCACCAGGAGAGGGACTATTCGTTGAGTTTTAGAAACCTTTCGTATTCACAGTGTGTCCATTCTCTAGGTTTCCTGTACATGTTATAGCTGTAGTAATATTCCCTTGAACCTGGAGAGTTGGGACCCATGGAATGGGGGCCATGCATTATTGCTTGAAAGGGTCTGCATTTGCTCACCCAATCTCACCAATCCTCTCAGTCCCAAGTGTCCAGCCTTATGCCACATCCAGCTGTCATTGTAGATAGGGTCTTTCCAGGTTTCCTCAGACACCCTGAAGGAATTGTAAAGAATTTCCCTGTTTTTTCGTTTTGCTTTTGAAATTCCTTTTTATAGTGGGTTTGAGCTGATTCTCGCTGCCATGTTTATGCCACTCTAGACACACTTGAATCCCTTATGGAGTCATATCAATACATAGGTTTTAAGATTCTTACTAGTCAGATATATTCCTCTGCGGGAAATATGGGGTTTTGAGTCTCTTTCACTGAGGAAGGTGTAGGTCTTGTCTATTCCAAAGTTGGTTTTTGGAACGGTCCCTGTGCTTATATAAAACTCTGGTTTTATGCATCACCCCACCTCTCCATCCCCTTTATGCAGGCATAAGAGTGTTTTCTAAATGTGAGACTCTGTTCTCTTTCCTAACTGAGTTCACGTGTAGCCATGTTTACAGGATCTTCATAAGTGATATCTTATGATAAGTTTCTTTTTCTGTGTGACTTATTTCACTTAGAATCATCGTACCTGAATCCACTCACTTTGCTGCTACTGGTCTTATGACATTGATTTCATGGCTGAGGGATATTCCATCGTACGTAAGTACCACAATGTTTTGAACCATTTTTATGTTTCCTGGGATATTTAAGGTGTACCCAAGTTGAGGTTCTTGTAGCCAGTGCAGCCCTAAATTTGGAGGTGGCTGTTTCTTATTGATTTTCAGTTTTCCCAAGGTATATTCCCTAGACTGGAAGTGGCCTTGGCTCTGTAGCTCTGTTGTTTACTTGTTTTAGGGAACACAATGCACTCCTCCAGTGAGGCAGTTGGCAATTGACATCCCGCCCATCAGCATAACAAGGCTCCCTGTTCTCCAGGGCCTGTCTTGCCTTTCTGGTTTTTACACATTTTGTGGATGTCCCTTTTGACCTGTGGGAAATGATACTTCTTTGTAGTGCAGATTTGCATTACCCGCTTGCTTGCTTGGCCAAAAGGGGCGTATGCGTTTTCTCCTGAATATATTCAGGAGAAAACGCATACGCCCCTTTTGTCCAAGTGCATCATTGTCCAAGTTGTGCCCCTCTTCCTGTGCTTTACAGGCGATTCCAACGTACCTCTTGAAATCTGTTTCCTGCTATTTTGCCTCGCTTTCAAGTCCGCCTCGTTGACTTCCCTCAACAGATTTTTGGACGATAGTTGTCCTTTATCACTCTGCCAGTTTGTGAATTGCTGTGCCCCTGAGCTCCATTTCTCAACTCGTTTTTTGTGAGCTGAACGCAAGTCCAAAATTTTGGATCATGTCCTATACTGGTTCCCGGTGGGTGGCTGAGACTTTGGTTAATTCTTCTTCCTGCCGGGAAATTAGAGTGACATGTGCCCGTCCAAATGCCTAACAGCTACTCTCTCATGGGTTCTCCCTCGTCCCTTCCATCCTCTGCCAAATTGGGAACCTGTGCAAACCAGGAGGTTAAAGGGCCTGTCTCTCCAAGTTGGGAGATTGATAGTAAGGCAGTTGGAAAGTCAAACTGGAGCACCAGGAGAGGGACTATTCGTTGAGTTTTAGAAACCTTTCGTATTCACAGTGTGTCCATTCTCTAGGTTTCCTGTACATGTTATAGCTGTAGTAATATTCCCTTGAACCTGGAGAGTTGGGACCCATGGAATGGGGGCCATGCATTATTGCTTGAAAGGGTCTGCATTTGCTCACCCAATCTCACCAATCCTCTCAGTCCCAAGTGTCCAGCCTTATGCCACATCCAGCTGTCATTGTAGATAGGGTCTTTCCAGGTTTCCTCAGACACCCTGAAGGAATTGTAAAGAATTTCCCTGTTTTTTGGTTTTGCTTTTGAAATTCCTTTTTATAGTGGGTTTGAGCTGATTCTCGCTGCCATGTTTATGCCACTCTAGACACACTTGATTCCCTTATGGAGACATATCAATACATAGGTTTTAAGATTCTTACTAGTCAGATATATTCCTCTGTGGGAAATATGGGGTTTTGAGTCTCTTTCACTGAGGAAGGTGTCGGTTTTGTCAATTCCAAAGTTGGTGTTTGAAACGGTCCCTGTGCTTATATCAAACTCTGGTTTTATGCATCACCCCACCTCTCCTTCCCCTTTATGCAGGCATAAGAGTGTTTTCTAAATGTGAGACTCTGTTCTCTTTCCTAACTCAGTTCACGTGTAGCCATGTTTACAGGATCTTCCTAAGTGATATCTTATGATAAGTTTCTTTTTCTGTGTGACTTATTTCACTTAGAATCATCGTACCTGAATCCACTCACTTTGCTGCTACTGGTCTTATGACATTGATTTCATGGCTGAGGGATATTCCATCGTACGTAAGTACCACAATGTTTTGAACCATTTTTATATTTCCTGGGATATTTAAGGTGTACCCAAGTTGAGGTTCTTGTAGTCAGTGCAGCCCTAAATTTGGAGGTGGCTCTTTCTTATTGATTTTCAGTTTTCCCAAGGTATATTCCCTAGACTGGAAGTGGCCTTGGCTCTGTAGCTCTGTTGTTTACTTGTTTTAGGGAACACAATGCACTCCTCCAGTGAGGCAGTTGGCAATTTACATCCCGCCCATCAGCATAACAAGGCTCCCAGATCTCCAGGGCCTGTCTTGCCTTTCTGGTTTTTACACATTTTGTGGATGTCCTTTTTGACCGGTGGGAAGTGATACTTCTTTGTAGTGCAGATTTGCATTGCCCGCTTGCTTGCTTGGCCAAAAAGCGCGTATGCGTTTTCTCCTGAATATATTCAGGAGAAAACGCATACGCCCTTTTTGGCCAAGTGCACCATTGTCGAACTTGTGCCCCTCTTCCTGTGCTTTACAGGCAATTCCAAGGTACCTCTTGAAATCTGTTTCCTGCTATTTTGCCTCGCTTTCAAGTCCGCCTCGTTGACTTCCCTCAACAGATTTTTGGGTGATAGTTGTCCTTTATCACTCTGCCAGTTTGTGAATTGCTGTGCCCCTGAGCTCCATTTCTCAACTCGTTTTTTGTGAGCTGAACGCAAGTCCAAAATTTTGGATCATGTCCTATACTGGTTCCCGGTGGGTGGCTGAGACTTTGGTTAATTCTTCTTCCTGCCGGGAAATTAGAGTGACATGTGCCCGTCCAAATGCCTAACAGCTACTCTCTCATGGGTTCTCCCTCGTCCCTTCCATCCTCTGCCAAATTGGGAACCTGTGCAAACCAGGAGGTTAAAGGGCCTGTCTCTCCAAGTTGGGAGATTGATAGTAAGGCAGTTGGAAAGTCAAACTGGAGCACCAGGAGAGGGACTATTCGTTGAGTTTTAGAAACCTTTCGTATTCACAGTGTGTCCATTCTCTAGGTTTCCTGTACATGTTATAGCTGTAGTAATATTCCCTTGAACCTGGAGAGTTGGGACCCATGGAATGGGGGCCATGCATTATTGCTTGAAAGGGTCTGCATTTGCTCACCCAATCTCACCAATCCTCTCAGTCCCAAGTGTCCAGCCTTATGCCACATCCAGCTGTCATTGTAGATAGGGTCTTTCCAGGTTTCCTCGGACACCCTGAAGGAATTGTAAAGAATTTCCCTGTTTTTTCATTTTGCTTTTGAAATTCCTTTTTATAGTGGGTTTGAGCTGATTCTCGCTGCCATGTTTATGCCACTCTAGACACACTTGATTCCCTTATGGAGTCATATCAATACATAGGTTTTAAGATTCTTACTAGTCAGATATATTCCTCTGTGGGAAATATGGGGTTTTGAGTCTCTTTCACGGAGGAAGGTGTCGGTTTTGTCAATTCCAAAGTTGGTTTTTGAAACGGGCCCTGTGCTTATATCAAACTCTGGTTTTATGCATCACCCCACCTCTCCTTCCCCTTTATGCAGGCATAAGAGTGTTTTCTAAATGTGAGACTCTGTTCTCTTTCCTAACTCAGTTCACGTGTAGCCATGTTTACAGGATCTTCATAAGTGATATCTTATGATAAGTTTCTTTTTCTGTGTGACTTATTTCACTTAGAATCATTGTACCTGAATCCACTCACTTTGCTGCTACTGGTCTTATGACATTGATTTCATGGCTGAGGGATATTCCATCGTACGTAAGTACCACAATGTTTTGAACCATTTTTATATTTCCTGGGATATTTAAGGTGTACCCAAGTTGAGGTTCTTGTAGCCAGTGCAGCCCTAAATTTGGAGTTGGCTCTTTCTTATTGATTTTCAGTTTTCCCCAGGTATATTCCCTAGACTGGAAGTGGCCTTGGCTCTGTAGCTCTGTTGTTTACTTGGTTTAGGGAACACAATGCACTCCTCCAGTGAGGCAGTTGGCAATTTACATCCCGCCCATCAGCATAACAAGGCTCCCTGTTCTCCAGGGCCTGTCTTGCCTTTCTGGTTTTTACACATTTTGTGGATGTCCCTTTTGACCGGTGGGAAGTGATACTTCTTTGTAGTGCAGATTTGCATTGCCCGATTGCTTGCTTGGCCAAAAAGGGCGTATGCGTTTTCTCCTGAATATATTCAGGAGAAAACGCATACGCCCTTTTTGGCCAAGTGCACCATTGTCCAAGTTGTGCCCCTCTTCCTGTGCTTTACAGGCGATTCCAAGGTACCTCTTGAAATCTGTTTCCTGCTATTTTGCCTCACTTTCAAGTCCGCCTCGTTGACTTCCCTCAACAGATTTTTGGACGATAGTTGTCCTTTATCACTCTGCCAGTTTGTGAATTGCTGTGCCCCTGAGCTCCATTTCTCAACTCGTTTTTTGTGAGCTGAACGCAAGTCCAAAATTTTGGATCCTGTCCTATACTGGTTCCCGGTGGGTGGCTGAGACTTTGGTTAATTCTTCTTCCTGCCGGGAAATTAGAGTGACATGTGCCCGTCCAAATGCCTAACAGCTACTCTCTCATGGGTTCTCCCTCGTCCCTTCCATCCTCTGCCAAATTGGGAACCTGTGCAAACCAGGAGGTTAAAGGGCCTGTCTCTCCAAGTTGGGAGATTGATAGTAAGGCAGTTGGAAAGTCAAACTGGAGCACCAGGAGAGGGACTATTCGTTGAGTTTTAGAAACCTTTCGTATTCACAGTGTGTCCATTCTCTAGGTTTCCTGTACATGTTATAGCTGTAGTAATATTCCCTTGAACCTGGAGAGTTGGGACCCATGGAATGGGGGCCATGCATTATTGCTTGAAAGGGTCTGCATTTGCTCACCCAATCTCACCAATCCTCTCAGTCCCAAGTGTCCAGCCTTATGCCACATCCAGCTGTCATTGTAGATAGGGTCTTTCCAGGTTTCCTCAGACACCCTGAAGGAATTGTAAAGAATTTCCCTGTTTTTTGGTTTTGCTTTTGAAATTCCTTTTTATAGTGGGTTTGAGCTGATTCTCGCTGCCATGTTTATGCCACTCTAGACACACTTGATTCCCTTATGGAGACATATCAATACATAGGTTTTAAGATTCTTACTAGTCAGATATATTCCTCTGTGGGAAATATGGGGTTTTGAGTCTCTTTCACTGAGGAAGGTGTCGGTTTTGTCAATTCCAAAGTTGGTGTTTGAAACGGTCCCTGTGCTTATATCAAACTCTGGTTTTATGCATCACCCCACCTCTCCTTCCCCTTTATGCAGGCATAAGAGTGTTTTCTAAATGTGAGACTCTGTTCTGTTTCCTAACTCAGTTCACGTGTAGCCATGTTTACAGGATCTTCATAAGTGATATCTTATGATAAGTTTCTTTTTCTGTGTGACTTATTTCACTTAGAATCATCGTACCTGAATCCACTCACTTTGCTGCTACTGGTCTTATGACATTGATTTCATGGCTGAGGGATATTCCATCGTACGTAAGTACCACAATGTTTTGAACCATTTTTATATTTCCTGGGATATTTAAGGTGTACCCAAGTTGAGGTTCTTGTAGCCAGTGCAGCCCTAAATTTGGAGGTGGCTCTTTCTTATTGATTTTCAGTTTTCCCCAGGTATATTCCCTAGACTGGAAGTGGCCTTGGCTCTGTAGCTCTGTTGTTTACTTGGTTTAGGGAACACAATGCACTCCTCCAGTGAGGCAGTTCGCAATTTACATCCCGCCCATCAGCATAACAAGGCTCCCTGTTCTCCAGGGCCTGTCTTGCCTTTCTGGTTTTTACACATTTTGTGGATGTCCCTTTTGACCGGTGGGAAGTGATACTTCTTTGTAGTGCAGATTTGCATTGCCCGATTGCTTGCTTGGCCAAAAAGGGCGTATGCGTTTTCTCCTGAATATATTCAGGAGAAAACGCATACGCCCTTTTTGGCCAAGTGCACCATTGTCCAAGTTGTGCCCCTCTTCCTGTGCTTTACAGGCGATTCCAAGGTACCTCTTGAAATCTGTTTCCTGCTATTTTGCCTCACTTTCAAGTCCGCCTCGTTGACTTCCCTCAACAGATTTTTGGACGATAGTTGTCCTTTATCACTCTGCCAGTTTGTGAATTGCTGTGCCCCTGAGCTCCATTTCTCAACTCGTTTTTTGTGAGCTGAACGCAAGTCCAAAATTTTGGATCCTGTCCTATACTGGTTCCCGGTGGGTGGCTGAGACTTTGGTTAATTCTTCTTCCTGCCGGGAAATTAGAGTGACATGTGCCCGTCCAAATGCCTAACAGCTACTCTCTCATGGGTTCTCCCTCGTCCCTTCCATCCTCTGCCAAATTGGGAACCTGTGCAAACCAGGAGGTTAAAGGGCCTGTCTCTCCAAGTTGGGAGATTGATAGTAAGGCAGTTGGAAAGTCAAACTGGAGCACCAGGAGAGGGACTATTCGTTGAGTTTTAGAAACCTTTCGTATTCACAGTGTGTCCATTCTCTAGGTTTCCTGTACATGTTATAGCTGTAGTAATATTCCCTTGAACCTGGAGAGTTGGGACCCATGGAATGGGGGCCATGCATTATTGCTTGAAAGGGTCTGCATTTGCTCACCCAATCTCACCAATCCTCTCAGTCCCAAGTGTCCAGCCTTATGCCACATCCAGCTGTCATTGTAGATAGGGTCTTTCCAGGTTTCCTCAGACACCCTGAAGGAATTGTAAAGAATTTCCCTGTTTTTTGGTTTTGCTTTTGAAATTCATTTTTATAGTGGGTTTCAGCTGATTCTCGCTGCCATGTTTATGCCACTCTAGACACACTTGATTCCCTTATGGAGACATATCAATACATAGGTTTTAAGATTCTTACTAGTCAGATATATTCCTCTGTGGGAAATATGGGGTTTTGAGTCTCTTTCACTGAGGAAGGTGTCGGTTTTGTCAATTCCAAAGTTGGTGTTTGAAACGGTCCCTGTGCTTATATCAAACTCTGGTTTTATGCATCACCCCACCTCTCCTTCCCCTTTATGCAGGCATAAGAGTGTTTTCTAAATGTGAGACTCTGTTCTCTTTCCTAACTCAGTTCACGTGTAGCCATGTTTACAGGATCTTCCTAAGTGATATCTTATGATAAGTTTCTTTTTCTGTGTGACTTATTTCACTTAGAATCATCGTACCTGAATCCACTCACTTTGCTGCTACTGGTCTTATGACATTGATTTCATGGCTGAGGGATATTCCATCGTACGTAAGTACCACAATGTTTTGAACCATTTTTATATTTCCTGGGATATTTAAGGTGTACCCAAGTTGAGGTTCTTGTAGTCAGTGCAGCCCTAAATTTGGAGGTGGCTCTTTCTTATTGATTTTCAGTTTTCCCAAGGTATATTCCCTAGACTGGAAGTGGCCTTGGCTCTGTAGCTCTGTTGTTTACTTGTTTTAGGGAACACAATGCACTCCTCCAGTGAGGCAGTTGGCAATTTACATCCCGCCCATCAGCATAACAAGGCTCCCAGTTCTCCAGGGCCTGTCTTGCCTTTCTGGTTTTTACACATTTTGTGGATGTCCCTTTTGACCGGTGGGAAGTGATACTTCTTTGTAGTGCAGATTTGCATTGCCCGCTTGCTTGCTTGGCCAAAAAGGGCGTATGTGTTTTCTCCTGAATATATTCAGGAGAAAACGCATACGCCCTTTTTGGCCAAGTGCACCATTGGACAAGTTGTGCCCCTCTTCCTGTGCTTTACAGGCGATTCCAACGTACCTCTTGAAATCTATTTCCTGCTATTTTGCCTCGCTTTCAAGTCCGCCTCATTGACTTCCCTCAACAGATTTTTGGACGATCGTTGTCCTTTATCACTCTGCCAGTTTGTGAATTGCTGTGCCCCGGAGCTCCATTTCTCAACTCGTTTTTTGTGAGCTGAACGCAAGTCCAAAATTTTGGATCCTGTCCTATACTGGTTCCCGGTGGGTGGCTGAGACTTTGGTTAATTCTTCTTCCTGCCGGGAAATTAGAGTGACATGTGCCCGTCCAAATGCCTAACAGCTACTCTCTCATGGGTTCTCCCTCGTCCCTTCCATCCTCTGCCAAATTGGGAACCTGTGCAAACCAGGAGGTTAAAGGGCCTGTCTCTCCAAGTTGGGAGATTGATAGTAAGGCAGTTGGAAAGTCAAACTGGAGCACCAGGAGAGGGACTATTCGTTGAGTTTTAGAAACCTTTCGTATTCACAGTGTGTCCATTCTCTAGGTTTCCTGTACATGTTATAGCTGTAGTAATATTCCCTTGAACATGGAGAGTTGGGACCCATGGAATGGGGGCCATGCATTATTGCTTGAAAGGGTCTGCATTTGCTCACCCAATCTCACCAATCCTCTCAGTCCCAAGTGTCCAGCCTTATGCCACATCCAGCTGTCATTGTAGATAGGGTCTTTCCAGGTTTCCTCAGACACCCTGAAGGAATTGTAAAGAATTTCCCTGTTTTTTGGTTTTGCTTTTGAAATTCCTTTTTATAGTGGGTTTGAGCTGATACTCGCTGCCATGTTTATGCCACTCTAGACACACTTGAGTCCCTTATGGAGACATATCAATACATAGGTTTTAAGATTCTTACTAGTCAGATATATTCCTCTGTGGGAAATATGGGGTTTTGAGTCTCTTTCACTGAGGAAGGTGTCGGTCTTGTCAGTTACAAAGTTGGTTTTTGAAACGGTCCCTGTGCTTATATCAAACTCTGGTTTTATGCATCACCCCACCTCTCCTTCCCCTTTATGCAGGCATAAGAGTGTTTTCTAAATGTGAGACTCTGTTCTCTTTCCTAACTCAGTTCACGTGTAGCCATGTTTACAGGATCTTCATAAGTGATATCTTATGATAAGTTTATTTTTCTGTGTGACTTATTTCACTTAGAATCATCGTACCTGAATCCACTCACTTTGCTGCTACTGGTCTTATGACATTGATTTCATGGCTGAGGGATATTCCATCGTACGTAAGTACCACAATGTTTTGAACCATTTTTATATTTCCTGGGATATTTAAGGTGTACCCAAGTTGAGGTTCTTGTAGTCAGTGAAGCCCTAAATTTGGAGGTGGCTCTTTCTTATTGATTTTCAGTTTTCCCAAGGTATATTCCCTAGACTGGAAGTGGCCTTGGCTCTGTAGCTCTGTTGTTTACTTGTTTTAGGGAACACAATGCACTCCTCCAGTGAGGCAGTTGGCAATTTACATCCCGCCCATCAGCATAACAAGGCTCCCTGTTCTCCAGGGCCCGTCTTGCCTTTCTGGTTTTTACACATTTTGTGGATGTCCCTTTTTACCGGTGGGAAGTGATACTTCTTTGTAGTGCAGATTTGCATTGCCCGATTGCTTGCTTGGCCAAAAAGGGCGTATGCGTTTTCTCCTGAATATATTCAGGAGAAAACGCATACGCCCTTTTTGGCCAAGTGAACCATTGTCCAAGTTGTGCCCCTCTTCCTGTGCTTTACAGGCGATTCCAACGTACCTCTTGAAATCTATTTCCTGCTATTTTGCCTCGCTTTCAAGTCCCCCTCATTGACTTCCCTCAACAGATTTTTGGACGATAGTTGTCCTTTATCATTCTGCCAGTTTGTGAATTGCTGTGCCCCTGAGCTCCATTTCTCAACTCGTTTTTTGTGAGCTGAACGCAAGTCCAAAATTTTGGATTCTGTCCTATACTGGTTCCCGGTGGGTGGCTGAGACTTTGGTTAATTCTTCTTCCTGCCGGGAAATTAGAGTGACATGTGCCCGTCCAAATGCCTAACAGCTACTCTCTCATGTGTTCTCCCTCGTCCCTTCCATCCTCTGCCAAATTGGGAACCTGTGCAAACCAGGAGGTTAAAGGGCCTGTCTCTCCAAGTTGGGAGATTGATAGTAAGGCAGTTGGAAAGTAAAACTGGAGCACCAGGAGAGGGACTATTCGTTGAGTTTTAGAAACCTTTCGTATTCACAGTGTGTCCATTCTCTAGGTTTCCTGTACATGTTATAGCTGTAGTAATATTCCCTTGAACATGGAGAGTTGGGACCCATGGAATGGGGGCCATGCATTATTGCTTGAAAGGGTCTGCATTCGCTCACCCAATCTCACCAATCCTCTCAGTCCCAAGTGTCCAGCCTTATGCCACATCCAGCTGTCATTGTAGATAGGGTCTTTCCAGGTTTCCTCAGACACCCTGAAGGAATTGTAAAGAATTTCCCTGTTTTTTGGTTTTGCTTTTGAAATTCCTTTTTATAGTGGGTTTGAGCTGATACTCGCTGCCATGTTTATGCCACTCTAGACACACTTGATTCCCTTATGGAGACATATCAATACATAGGTTTTAAGATTCTTACTAGTCAGATATATTCCTCTGTGGGAAATATGGGGTTTTGAGTCTCTTTCACTGAGGAAGGTGTCGGTCTTGTCAGTTACAAAGTTGGTTTTTGAAACGGTCCCTGTGCTTATATCAAACTCTGGTTTTATGCATCACCCCACCTCTCCTTCCCCTTTATGCAGGCATAAGAGTGTTTTCTAAATGTGAGACTCTGTTGTCTTTCCTAACTCAGTTCACGTGTAGTCATGTTTACAGGATCTTCATAAGTGATATCTTATGATAAGTTTCTTTTTCTGTGTGACTTATTTCACTTAGAATCATCGTACCTGAATCCACTCACTTTGCTGCTACTGGTCTTATGACATTGATTTCATGGCTGAGGGATATTCCATCGTACGTAAGTACCACAATGTTTTGAACCATTTTTATATTTCCTGGGATATTTAAGGTGTACCCAAGTTGAGGTTCTTGTAGTCAGTGCAGCCCTAAATTTGGAGGTGGCTCTTTCTTATTGATTTTCAGTTTTCCCCAGGTATATTCCCTAGACTGGAAGTGGCCTTGGCTCTGTAGCTCTGTTGTTTACTTGTTTTAGGGAACACAATGCACTCCTCCAGTGAGGCAGTTGGCAATTTACATCCCGCCCATCAGCATAACAAGGCTCCCTGTTCTCCAGGGCCTGTCTTGCCTTTCTGGTTTTTACACATTTTGTGGATGTCCCTTTTGACCGGTGGGAAGTGATACTTCTTTGTAGTGCAGATTTGCATTGCCCGCTTGCTTGCTTGGCCAAAAAGGGCGTATGCGTTTTCTCCTGAATATATTCAGGAGAAAACGCATACGCCCTTTTTGGCCAAGTGCACCATTGTCCAAGTTGTGCCCCTCTTCCTGTGCTTTACAGGCGATTCCAAGGTACCTCTTGAAATCTGTTTCCTGCTATTTTGCCTCGCTTTCAAGTCCGCCTCGTTGACTTCCCTCAACAGATTTTTGGACGATAGTTGTCCTTTATCACTCTGCCAGTTTGTGAATTGCTGTGCCCCTGAGCTCCATTTCTCAACTCGTTTTTTGTGAGCTGAACGCAAGTCCAAAATTTTGGATCATGTCCTATACTGGTTCCCGGTGGGTGGCTGAGACTTTGGTTAATTCTTCTTCCTGCCGGGAAATTAGAGTGACATGTGCCCGTCCAAATGCCTAACAGCTACTCTCTCATGGGTTCTCCCTCGTCCCTTCCATCCTCTGCCAAATTGGGAACCTGTGCAAACCAGGAGGTTAAAGGGCCTGTCTCTCCAAGTTGGGAGATTGATAGTAAGGCAGTTGGAAAGTCAAACTGGAGCACCAGGAGAGGGACTATTCGTTGAGTTTTAGAAACCTTTCGTATTCACAGTGTGTCCATTCTCTAGGTTTCCTGTACATGTTATAGCTGTAGTAATATTCCCTTGAACCTGGAGAGTTGGGACCCATGGAATGGGGGCCATGCATTATTGCTTGAAAGGGTCTGCATTTGCTCACCCAATCTCACCAATCCTCTCAGTCCCAAGTGTCCAGCCTTATGCCACATCCAGCTGTCATTGTAGATAGGGTATTTCCAGGTTTCCTCAGACACCCTGAAGGAATTGTAAAGAATTTCCCTGTTTTTTGGTTTTGCTTTTGAAATTCCTTTTTATAGTGGGTTTGAGCTGATTCTCGCTGCCATGTTTATGCCACTCTAGACACACTTGATTCCCTTATGGAGACATATCAATACATAGGTTTTAAGATTCTTACTAGTCAGATATATTCCTCTGTGGGAAATATGGGGTTTTGAGTCTCTTTCACTGAGGAAGGTGTCGGTTTTGTCAATTCCAAAGTTGGTGTTTGAAACGGTCCCTGTGCTTATATCAAACTCTGGTTTTATGCATCACCCCACCTCTCCTTCCCCTTTATGCAGGCATAAGAGTGTTTTCTAAATGTGAGACTCTGTTCTCTTTCCTAACTCAGTTCACGTGTAGCCATGTTTACAGGATCTTCCTAAGTGATATCTTATGATAAGTTTCTTTTTCTGTGTGACTTATTTCACTTAGAATCATCGTACCTGAATCCACTCACTTTGCTGCTACTGGTCTTATGACATTGATTTCATGGCTGAGGGATATTCCATCGTACGTAAGTACCACAATGTTTTGAACCATTTTTATATTTCCTGGGATATTTAAGGTGTACCCAAGTTGAGGTTCTTGTAGTCAGTGCAGCCCTAAATTTGGAGGTGGCTCTTTCTTATTGATTTTCAGTTTTCCCAAGGTATATTCCCTAGACTGGAAGTGGCCTTGGCTCTGTAGCTCTGTTGTTTACTTGTTTTAGGGAACACAATGCACTCCTCCAGTGAGGCAGTTGGCAATTTACATCCCGCCCATCAGCATAACAAGGCTCCCAGTTCTCCAGGGCCTGTCTTGCCTTTCTGGTTTTTACACATTTTGTGGATGTCCCTTTTGACCGGTGGGAAGTGATACTTCTTTGTAGTGCAGATTTGCATTGCCCGCTTGCTTGCTTGGCCAAAAAGGGCGTATGTGTTTTCTCCTGAATATATTCAGGAGAAAACGCATACGCCCTTTTTGGCCAAGTGCACCATTGGACAAGTTGTGCCCCTCTTCCTGTGCTTTACAGGCGATTCCAACGTACCTCTTGAAATCTATTTCCTGCTATTTTGCCTCGCTTTCAAGTCCGCCTCATTGACTTCCCTCAACAGATTTTTGGACGATCGTTGTCCTTTATCATTCTGCCAGTTTGTGAATTGCTGTGCCCCTGAGCTCCATTTCTCAACTCGTTTTTTGTGAGCTGAACGCAAGTCCAAAATTTTGGATCATGTCCTATACTGGTTCCCGGTGGGTGGCTGAGACTTTGGTTATTTCTTCTTCCTGCCGGGAAATTAGAGTGACATGTGCCCGTCCAAATGCCTAACAGCTACTCTCTCATGGGTTCTCCCTCGTCCCTTCCATCCTCTGCCAAATTGGGAACCTGTGCAAACCAGGAGGTTAAAGGGCCTGTCTCTCCAAGTTGGGAGATTGATAGTAAGGCAGTTGGAAAGTAAAACTGGAGCACCAGGAGAGGGACTATTCGTTGAGTTTTAGAAACCTTTCGTATTCACAGTGTGTCCATTCTCTAGGTTTCCTGTACATGTTATAGCTGTAGTAATATTCCCTTGAACATGGAGAGTTGGGACCCATGGAATGGGGGCCATGCATTATTGCTTGAAAGTGTCTGCATTCGCTCACCCAATCTCACCAATCCTCTCAGTCCCAAGTGTCCAGCCTTATGCCACATCCAGCTGTCATTGTAGATAGGGTCTTTCCAGGTTTCCTCAGACACCCTGAAGGAATTGTAAATAATTTCCCTGTTTTTTGGTTTTGCTTTTGAAATTCCTTTTTATAGTGGGTTTGAGCTGATACTCGCTGCCATGTTTATGCCACTCTAGACACACTTGATTCCCTTATGGAGACATATCAATACATAGGTTTTAAGATTCTTACTAGTCAGATATATTCCTCTGTGGGAAATATGGGGTTTTGAGTCTCTTTCACTGAGGAAGGTGTCGGTCTTGTCAGTTACAAAGTTGGTTTTTGAAACGGTCCCTGTGCTTATATCAAACTCTGGTTTTATGCATCACCCCACCTCTCCTTCCCCTTTATGCAGGCATAAGAGTGTTTTCTAAATGTGAGACTCTGTTGTCTTTCCTAACTCAGTTCACGTGTAGTCATGTTTACAGGATCTTCATAAGTGATATCTTATGATAAGTTTCTTTTTCTGTGTGACTTATTTCACTTAGAATCATCGTACCTGAATCCACTCACTTTGCTGCTACTGGTCTTATGACATTGATTTCATGGCTGAGGGATATTCCATCGTACGTAAGTACCACAATGTTTTGAACCATTTTTATATTTCCTGGGATATTTAAGGTGTACCCAAGTTGAGGTTCTTGTAGTCAGTGCAGCCCTAAATTTGGAGGTGGCTCTTTCTTATTGATTTTCAGTTTTCCCCAGGTATATTCCCTAGACTGGAAGTGGCCTTGGCTCTGTAGCTCTGTTGTTTACTTGTTTTAGGGAACACAATGCACTCCTCCAGTGAGGCAGTTGGCAATTTACATCCCGCCCATCAGCATAACAAGGCTCCCTGTTCTCCAGGGCCTGTCTTGCCTTTCTGGTTTTTACACATTTTGTGGATGTCCCTTTTGACCGGTGGGAAGTGATACTTCTTTGTAGTGCAGATTTGCATTGCCCGCTTGCTTGCTTGGCCAAAAAGGGCGTATGCGTTTTCTCCTGAATATATTCAGGAGAAAACGCATACGCCCTTTTTGGCCAAGTGCACCATTGTCCAAGTTGTGCCCCTCTTCCTGTGCTTTACAGGCGATTCCAAGGTACCTCTTGAAATCTGTTTCCTGCTATTTTGCCTCGCTTTCAAGTCCGCCTCGTTGACTTCCCTCAACAGATTTTTGGACGATAGTTGTCCTTTATCACTCTGCCAGTTTGTGAATTGCTGTGCCCCTGAGCTCCATTTCTCAACTCGTTTTTTGTGAGCTGAACGCAAGTCCAAAATTTTGGATCATGTCCTATACTGGTTCCCGGTGGGTGGCTGAGACTTTGGTTAATTCTTCTTCCTGCCGGGAAATTAGAGTGACATGTGCCCGTCCAAATGCCTAACAGCTACTCTCTCATGGGTTCTCCCTCGTCCCTTCCATCCTCTGCCAAATTGGGAACCTGTGCAAACCAGGAGGTTAAAGGGCCTGTCTCTCCAAGTTGGGAGATTGATAGTAAGGCAGTTGGAAAGTCAAACTGGAGCACCAGGAGAGGGACTATTCGTTGAGTTTTAGAAACCTTTTGTATTCACAGTGTGTCCATTCTCTAGGTTTCCTGTACATGTTATAGCTGTAGTAATATTCCCTTGAACCTGGAGAGTTGGGACCCATGGAATGGGGGCCATGCATTATTGCTTGAAAGGGTCTGCATTTGCTCACCCAATCTCACCAATCCTCTCAGTCCCAAGTGTCCAGCCTTATGCCACATCCAGCTGTCATTGTAGATAGGGTCTTTCCAGGTTTCCTCGGACACCCTGAAGGAATTGTAAAGAATTTCCCTGTTTTTTCGTTTTGCTTTTGAAATTCCTTTTTATAGTGGGTTTGAGCTGATTCTCGCTGCCATGTTTATGCCACTCTAGACACACTTGATTCCCTTATGGAGACATATCAATACATAGGTTTTAAGATTCTTACTAGTCAGATATATTCCTCTGTGGGAAATATGGGGTTTTGAGTCTCTTTCACGGAGGAAGGTGTCGGTTTTGTCAATTCCAAAGTTGGTTTTTGAAACGGTCCCTGTGCTTATATCAAACTCTGGTTTTATGCATCACCCCACCTCTCCTTCCCCTTTATGCAGGCATAAGAGTGTTTTCTAAATGTGAGACTCTGTTCTCTTTCCTAACTCAGTTCACGTGTAGCTATGTTTACAGGATCTTCATAAGTGATATCTTATGATAAGTTTCTTTTTCTGTGTGACTTATTTCACTTAGAATCATCGTACCTGAATCCACTCACTTTGCTGCTACTGGTCTTATGACATTGATTTCATGGCTGAGGGATATTCCATCGTACGTAAGTACCACAATGTTTTGAACCATTTTTATATTTCCTGGGATATTTAAGGTGTACCCAAGTTGAGGTTCTTGTAGCCAGTGCAGCCCTAAATTTGGAGGTGGCTCTTTCTTATTGATTTTCAGTTTTCCCCAGGTATATTCCCTAGACTGGAAGTGGCCTTGGCTCTGTAGCTCTGTTGTTTACTTGTTTTAGGGAACACAATGCACTCCTCCAGTGAGGCAGTTGGCAATTTACATCCCGCCCATCAGCATAACAAGGCTCCCTGTTCTCCAGGGCCTGTCTTGCCTTTCTGGTTTTTACACATTTTGTGGATGTCCCTTTTGACCGGTGGGAAGTGATACTTCTTTGTAGTGCAGATTTGCATTGCCCGATTGCTTGCTTGGCCAAAAAGGGCGTATGCGTTTTCTCCTGAATATATTCAGGAGAAAACGCATACGCCCTTTTTGGCCAAGTGCACCATTGTCCAAGTTGTGCCCCTCTTCCTGTGCTTTACAGGCGATTCCAAGGTACCTCTTGAAATCTGTTTCCTGCTATTTTGCCTCACTTTCAAGTCCGCCTCGTTGACTTCCCTCAACAGATTTTTGGACGATAGTTGTCCTTTATCACTCTGCCAGTTTGTGAATTGCTGTGCCCCTGAGCTCCATTTCTCAACTCGTTTTTTGTGAGCTGAACGCAAGTCCAAAATTTTGGATCCTGTCCTATACTGGTTCCCGGTGGGTGGCTGAGACTTTGGTTAATTCTTCTTCCTGCCGGGAAATTAGAGTGACATGTGCCCGTCCAAATGCCTAACATCTACTCTCTCATGGGTTCTCCCTCGTCCCTTCCATCCTCTGCCAAATTGGGAACCTGTGCAAACCAGGAGGTTAAAGGGCCTGTCTCTCCAAGTTGGGAGATTGATAGTAAGGCAGTTGGAAAGTCAAACTGGAGCACCAGGAGAGGGACTATTCGTTGAGTTTTAGAAACCTTTCGTATTCACAGTGTGTCCATTCTCTAGGTTTCCTGTACATGTTATAGCTGTAGTAATATTCCCTTGAACCTGGAGAGTTGGGACCCATGGAATGGGGGCCATGCATTATTGCTTGAAAGGGTCTGCATTTGCTCACCCAATCTCACCAATCCTCTCAGTCCCAAGTGTCCAGCCTTATGCCACATCCAGCTGTCATTGTAGATAGGGTCTTTCCAGGTTTCCTCAGACACCCTGAAGGAATTGTAAAGAATTTCCCTGTTTTTTGGTTTTGCTTTTGAAATTCCTTTTTATAGTGGGTTTGAGCTGATTCTCGCTGCCATGTTTATGCCACTCTAGACACACTTGATTCCCTTATGGAGACATATCAATACATAGGTTTTAAGATTCTTACTAGTCAGATATATTCCTCTGTGGGAAATATGGGGTTTTGAGTCTCTTTCACTGAGGAAGGTGTCGGTTTTGTCAATTCCAAAGTTGGTGTTTGAAACGGTCTCTGTGCTTATATCAAACTCTGGTTTTATGCATCACCCCACCTCTCCTTCCCCTTTATGCAGGCATAAGAGTGTTTTCTAAATGTGAGACTCTGTTCTCTTTCCTAACTCAGTTCACGTGTAGCCATGTTTACAGGATCTTCCTAAGTGATATCTTATGATAAGTTTCTTTTTCTGTGTGACTTATTTCACTTAGAATCATCGTACCTGAATCCACTCACTTTGCTGCTACTGTTCTTATGACATTGATTTCATGGCTGAGGGATATTCCATCGTACGTAAGTACCACAATGTTTTGAACCATTTTTATATTTCCTGGGATATTTAAGGTGTACCCAAGTTGAGGTTCTTGTAGTCAGTGCAGCCCTAAATTTGGAGGTGGCTCTTTCTTATTGATTTTCAGTTTTCCCAAGGTATATTCCCTAGACTGGAAGTGGCCTTGGCTCTGTAGCTCTGTTGTTTCCTTGTTTTAGGGAACACAATGCACTCCTCCAGTGAGGCAGTTGGCAATTTACATCCCGCCCATCAGCATAACAAGGCTCCCAGTTCTCCAGGGCCTGTCTTGCCTTTCTGGTTTTTACACATTTTGTTGATGTCCCTTTTGACCGGTGGGAAGTGATACTTCTTTGTAGTGCAGATTTGCATTGCCCGCTTGCTTGCTTGGCCAAAAAGGGCGTATGCGTTTTCTCCTGAATATATTCAGGAGAAAACGCATACGCCCTTTTTGGCCAAGTGCACCATTGGACAAGTTGTGCCCCTCTTCCTGTGCTTTACAGGCGATTCCAACGTACCTCTTGAAATCTATTTCCTGCTATTTTGCCTCGCTTTCAAGTCCGCCTCATTGACTTCCCTCAACAGATTTTTGGACGATAGTTGTCCTTTATCACTCTGCCAGTTTGTGAATTGCTGTGCCCCGGAGCTCCATTTCTCAACTCGTTTTTTGTGAGCTGAACGCAAGTCCAAAATTTTGGATCCTGTCCTATACTGGTTCCCGGTGGGTGGCTGAGACTTTGGTTAATTCTTCTTCCTGCCGGGAAATTAGAGTGACATGTGCCCGTCCAAATGCCTAACAGCTACTCTCTCATGGGTTCTCCCTCGTCCCTTCCATCCTCTGCCAAATTGGGAACCTGTGCAAACCAGGAGGTTAAAGGGCCTGTCGCTCCAAGTTGGGAGATTGATAGTAAGGCAGTTGGAAAGTCAAACTGGAGCACCAGGAGAGGGACTATTCGTTGAGTTTTAGAAACCTTTCGTATTCACAGTGTGTCCATTCTCTAGGTTTCCTGTACATGTTATAGCTGTAGTAATATTCCCTTGAACATGGAGAGTTGGGACCCATGGAATGGGGGCCATGCATTATTGCTTGAAAGGGTCTGCATTTGCTCACCCAATCTCACCAATCCTCTCAGTCCCAAGTGTCCAGCCTTATGCCACATCCAGCTGTCATTGTAGATAGGGTCTTTCCAGGTTTCCTCAGACACCCTGAAGGAATTGTAAAGAATTTCCCTGTTTTTTGGTTTTGCTTTTGAAATTCCTTTTTATAGTGGGTTTGAGCTGATACTCGCTGCCATGTTTATGCCACTCTAGACACACTTGAGTCCCTTATGGAGACATATCAATACATAGGTTTTAAGATTCTTACTAGTCAGATATATTCCTCTGTGGGAAATATGGGGTTTTGAGTCTCTTTCACTGAGGAAGGTGTCGGTCTTGTCAGTTACAAAGTTGGTTTTTGAAACGGTCCCTGTGCTTATATCAAACTCTGGTTTTATGCATCACCCCACCTCTCCTTCCCCTTTATGCAGGCATAAGAGTGTTTTCTAAATGTGAGACTCTGTTCTCTTTCCTAACTCAGTTCACGTGTAGCCATGTTTACAGGATCTTCATAAGTGATATCTTATGATAAGTTTCTTTTTCTGTGTGACTTATTTCACTTAGAATCATCGTACCTGAATCCACTCACTTTGCTGCTACTGGTCTTATGACATTGATTTCATGGCTGAGGGATATTCCATCGTACGTAAGTACCACAATGTTTTGAACCATTTTTATATTTCCTGGGATATTTAAGGTGTACCCAAGTTGAGGTTCTTGTAGTCAGTGCAGCCCTAAATTTGGAGGTGGCTCTTTCTTATTGATTTTCAGTTTTCCCAAGGTATATTCCCTAGACTGGAAGTGGCCTTGGCTCTGTAGCTCTGTTGTTTACTTGTTTTAGGGAACACAATGCACTCCTCCAGTGAGGCAGTTGGCAATTTACATCCCGCCCATCAGCATAACAAGGCTCCCTGTTCTCCAGGGCCCGTCTTGCCTTTCTGGTTTTTACACATTTTGTGGATGTCCCTTTTGACCGGTGGGAAGTGATACTTCTTTGTAGTGCAGATTTGCATTGCCCGCTTGCTTGCTTGGCCAAAAAGCGCGTATGCGTTTTCTCCTGAATATATTCAGGAGAAAACGCATATGCCCTTTTTGGCCAAGTGAACCATTGTCCAAGTTGTGCCCCTCTTCCTGTGCTTTACAGGCGATTCCAACGTACCTCTTGAAATCTATTTCCTGCTATTTTGCCTCGCTTTCAAGTCCCCCTCATTGACTTCCCTCAACAGATTTTTGGACGATAGTTGTCCTTAATCATTCTGCCAGTTTGTGAATTGCTGTGCCCCTGAGCTCCATTTCTCAACTCGTTTTTTGTGAGCTGAACGCAAGTCCAAAATTTTGGATCATGTCCTATACTGGTTCCCGGTGGGTGGCTGAGACTTTGGTTAATTCTTCTTCCTGCCGGGAAATTAGAGTGACATGTGCCCGTCCAAATGCCTAACAGCTACTCTCTCATGGGTTCTCCCTCGTCCCTTCCATCCTCTGCCAAATTGGGAACCTGTGCAAACCAGGAGGTTAAAGGGCCTGTCGCTCCAAGTTGGGAGATTGATAGTAAGGCAGTTGGAAAGTCAAACTGGAGCACCAGGAGAGGGACTATTCGTTGAGTTTTAGAAACCTTTCGTATTCACAGTGTGTCCATTCTCTAGGTTTCCTGTACATGTTATAGCTGTAGTAATATTCCCTTGAACATGGAGAGTTGGGACCCATGGAATGGGGGCCATGCATTATTGCTTGAAAGGGTCTGCATTTGCTCACCCAATCTCACCAATCCTCTCAGTCCCAAGTGTCCAGCCTTATGCCACATCCAGCTGTCATTGTAGATAGGGTCTTTCCAGGTTTCCTCAGACACCCTGAAGGAATTGTAAAGAATTTCCCTGTTTTTTGGTTTTGCTTTTGAAATTCCTTTTTATAGTGGGTTTGAGCTGATACTCGCTGCCATGTTTATGCCACTCTAGACACACTTGAGTCCCTTATGGAGACATATCAATACATAGGTTTTAAGATTCTTACTAGTCAGATATATTCCTCTGTGGGAAATATGGGGTTTTGAGTCTCTTTCACTGAGGAAGGTGTCGGTCTTGTCAGTTACAAAGTTGGTTTTTGAAACGGTCCCTGTGCTTATATCAAACTCTGGTTTTATGCATCACCCCACCTCTCCTTCCCCTTTATGCAGGCATAAGAGTGTTTTCTAAATGTGAGACTCTGTTCTCTTTCCTAACTCAGTTCACGTGTAGCCATGTTTACAGGATCTTCCTAAGTGATATCTTATGATAAGTTGCTTTTTCTGTGTGACTTATTTCACTTAGAATCATCGTACCTGAATCCACTCACTTTGCTGCTACTGGTCTTATGACATTGATTTCATGGCTGAGGGATATTCCATCGTACGTAAGTACCACAATGTTTTGAACCATTTTTATATTTCCTGGGATATTTAAGGTGTACCCAAGTTGAGGTTCTTGTAGTCAGTGCAGCCCTAAATTTGGAGGTGGCTCTTTCTTATTGATTTTCAGTTTTCCCAAGGTATATTCCCTAGACTGGAAGTGGCCTTGGCTCTGTAGCTCTGTTGTTTACTTGTTTTAGGGAACACAATGCACTCCTCCAGTGAGGCAGTTGGCAATTTACATCCCGCCCATCAGCATAACAAGGCTCCCTGTTCTCCAGGGCCCGTCTTGCCTTTCTGGTTTTTACACATTTTGTGGATGTCCCTTTTGACCGGTGGGAAGTGATACTTCTTTGTAGTGCAGATTTGCATTGCCCGATTGCTTGCTTGGCCAAAAAGGGCGTATGCGTTTTCTCCTGAATATATTCAGGAGAAAACGCATATGCCCTTTTTGGCCAAGTGAACCATTGTCCAAGTTGTGCCCCTCTTCCTGTGCTTTACAGGCGATTCCAACGTACCTCTTGAAATCTATTTCCTGCTATTTTGCCTCGCTTTCAAGTCCCCCTCATTGACTTCCCTCAACAGATTTTTGGACGATAGTTGTCCTTTATCATTCTGCCAGTTTGTGAATTGCTGTGCCCCTGAGCTCCATTTCTCAACTCGTTTTTTGTGAGCTGAACGCAAGTCCAAAATTTTGGATCATGTCCTATACTGGTTCCCGGTGGGTGGCTGAGACTTTGGTTAATTCTTCTTCCTGCCGGGAAATTAGAGTGACATGTGCCCGTCCAAATGCCTAACAGCTACTCTCTCATGGGTTCTCCCTCGTCCCTTCCATCCTCTGCCAAATTGGGAACCTGTGCAAACCAGGAGGTTAAAGGGCCTGTCGCTCCAAGTTGGGAGATTGATAGTAAGGCAGTTGGAAAGTCAAACTGGAGCACCAGGAGAGGGACTATTCGTTGAGTTTTAGAAACCTTTCGTATTCACAGTGTGTCCATTCTCTAGGTTTCCTGTACATGTTATAGCTGTAGTAATATTCCCTTGAACATGGAGAGTTGGGACCCATGGAATGGGGGCCATGCATTATTGCTTGAAAGGGTCTGCATTTGCTCACCCAATCTCACCAATCCTCTCAGTCCCAAGTGTCCAGCCTTATGCCACATCCAGCTGTCATTGTAGATAGGGTCTTTCCAGGTTTCCTCAGACACCCTGAAGGAATTGTAAAGAATTTCCCTGTTTTTTGGTTTTGCTTTTGAAATTCCTTTTTATAGTGGGTTTGAGCTGATACTCGCTGCCATGTTTATGCCACTCTAGACACACTTGAGTCCCTTATGGAGACATATCAATACATAGGTTTTAAGATTCTTACTAGTCAGATATATTCCTCTGTGGGAAATATGGGGTTTTGAGTCTCTTTCACTGAGGAAGGTGTCGGTCTTGTCAGTTACAAAGTTGGTTTTTGAAACGGTCCCTGTGCTTATATCAAACTCTGGTTTTATGCATCACCCCACCTCTCCTTCCCCTTTATGCAGGCATAAGAGTGTTTTCTAAATGTGAGACTCTGTTCTCTTTCCTAACTCAGTTCACGTGTAGCCATGTTTACAGGATCTTCATAAGTGATATCTTATGATAAGTTTCTTTTTCTGTGTGACTTATTTCACTTAGAATCATCGTACCTGAATCCACTCACTTTGCTGCTACTGGTCTTATGACATTGATTTCATGGCTGAGGGATATTCCATCGTACGTAAGTACCACAATGTTTTGAACCATTTTTATATTTCCTGGGATATTTAAGGTGTACCCAAGTTGAGGTTCTTGTAGTCAGTGCAGCCCTAAATTTGGAGGTGGCTCTTTCTTATTGATTTTCAGTTTTCCCAAGGTATATTCCCTAGACTGGAAGTGGTCTTGGCTCTGTAGCTCTGTTGTTTACTTGTTTTAGGGAACACAATGCACTCCTCCAGTGAGGCAGTTGGCAATTTACATCCCGCCCATCAGCATAACAAGGCTCCCTGTTCTCCAGGGCCCGTCTTGCCTTTCTGGTTTTTACACATTTTGTGGATGTCCCTTTTGACCGGTGGGAAGTGATACTTCTTTGTAGTGCAGATTTGCATTGCCCGATTGCTTGCTTGGCCAAAAAGGGCGTATGCGTTTTCTCCTGAATATATTCAGGAGAAAACGCATATGCCCTTTTTGGCCAAGTGAACCATTGTCCAAGTTGTGCCCCTCTTCCTGTGCTTTACAGGCGATTCCAACGTACCTCTTGAAATCTATTTCCTGCTATTTTGCCTCGCTTTCAAGTCCCCCTCATTGACTTCCCTCAACAGATTTTTGGACGATAGTTGTCCTTTATCATTCTGCCAGTTTGTGAATTGCTGTGCCCCTGAGCTCCATTTCTCAACTCGTTTTTTGTGAGCTGAACGCAAGTCCAAAATTTTGGATCATGTCCTATACTGGTTCCCGGTGGGTGGCTGAGACTTTGGTTAATTCTTCTTCCTGCCGGGAAATTAGAGTGACATGTGCCCGTCCAAATGCCTAACAGCTACTCTCTCATGGGTTCTCCCTCGTCCCTTCCATCCTCTGCCAAATTGGGAACCTGTGCAAACCAGGAGGTTAAAGGGCCTGTCTCTCCAAGTTGGGAGATTGATAGTAAGGCAGTTGGAAAGTCAAACTGGAGCACAAGGAGAGGGACTATTCGTTGAGTTTTAGAAACCTTTCGTATTCACAGTGTGTCCATTCTCTAGGTTTCCTGTACATGTTATAGCTGTAGTAATATTCCCTTGAACATGGAGAGTTGGGACCCATGGAATGGGGGCCATGCATTATTGCTTGAAAGGGTCTGCATTCGCTCACCCAATCTCACCAATCCTCTCAGTCCCAAGTGTCCAGCCTTATGCCACATCCAGCTGTCATTGTAGATAGGGTCTTTCCAGGTTTCCTCAGACACCCTGAAGGAATTGTAAAGAATTTCCCTGTTTTTTGGTTTTGCTTTTGAAATTCCTTTTTATAGTGGGTTTGAGCTGATACTCGCTGCCATGTTTATGCCACTCTAGACACACTTGATTCCCTTATGGAGACATATCAATACATAGGTTTTAAGATTCTTACTAGTCAGATATATTCCTCTGTGGGAAATATGGGGTTTTGAGTCTCTTTCACTGAGGAAGGTGTCGGTCTTGTCAGTTACAAAGTTGGTTTTTGAAACGGTCCCTGTGCTTATATCAAACTCTGGTTTTATGCATCACCCCACCTCTCCTTCCCCTTTATGCAGGCATAAGAGTGTTTTCTAAATGTGAGACTCTGTTCTCTTTCCTAACTCAGTTCACGTGTAGTCATGTTTACAGGATCTTCATAAGTGATATCTTATGATAAGTTTCTTTTTCTGTGTGACTTATTTCACTTAGAATCATCGTACCTGAATCCACTCACTTTGCTGCTACTGGTCTTATGACATTGATTTCATGGCTGAGGGATATTCCATCGTACGTAAGTACCACAATGTTTTGAAACATTTTTATATTTCCTGGGATATTTAAGGTGTACCCAAGTTGAGGTTCTTGTAGTCAGTGCAGCCCTAAATTTGGAGGTGGCTCTTTCTTATTGATTTTCAGTTTTCCCCAGGTATATTCCCTAGACTGGAAGTGGCCTTGGCTCTGTAGCTCTGTTGTTTACTTGTTTTAGGGAACACAATGCACTCCTCCAGTGAGGCAGTTGGCAATTTACATCCCGCCCATCAGCATAACAAGGCTCCCTGTTCTCCAGGGCCTGTCTTGCCTTTCTGGTTTTTACACATTTTGTGGATGTCCCTTTTGACCGGTGGGAAGTGATACTTCTTTGTAGTGCAGATTTGCATTGCCCGCTTGCTTGCTTGGCCAAAAAGGGCGTATGCGTTTTCTCCTGAATATATTCAGGAGAAAACGCATACGCCCTTTTTGGCCAAGTGCACCATTGTCCAAGTTGTGCCCCTCTTCCTGTGCTTTACAGGCGATTCCAAGGTACCTCTTGAAATCTGTTTCCTGCTATTTTGCCTCACTTTCAAGTCCGCCTCGTTGACTTCCCTCACCAGATTTTTGGACGATAGTTGTCCTTTATCACTCTGCCAGTTTGTGAATTGCTGTGCCCCTGAGCTCCATTTCTCAACTCGTTTTTTGTGAGCTGAACGCAAGTCCAAAATTTTGGATCATGTCCTATACTGGTTCCCGGTGGGTGGCTGAGACTTTGGTTAATTCTTCTTCCTGCCGGGAAATTAGAGTGACATGTGCCCGTCCAAATGCCTAACAGCTACTCTCTCATGGGTTCTCCCTCGTCCCTTCCATCCTCTGCCAAATTGGGAACCTGTGCAAACCAGGAGGTTAAAGGGCCTGTCTCTCCAAGTTGGGAGATTGATAGTAAGGCAGTTGGAAAGTCAAACTGGAGCACCAGGAGAGGGACTATTCGTTGAGTTTTAGAAACCTTTCGTATTCACAGTGTGTCCATTCTCTAGGTTTCCTGTACATGTTATAGCTGTAGTAATATTCCCTTGAACCTGGAGAGTTGGGACCCATGGAATGGGGGCCATGCATTATTGCTTGAAAGGGTCTGCATTTGCTCACCCAATCTCACCAATCCTCTCAGTCCCAAGTGTCCAGCCTTATGCCACATCCAGCTGTCATTGTAGATAGGGTCTTTCCAGGTTTCCTCAGACACCCTGAAGGAATTGTAAAGAATTTCCCTGTTTTTTGGTTTTGCTTTAGAAATTCCTTTTTATAGTGGGTTTGAGCTGATTCTCGCTGCCATGTTTATGCCACTCTAGACACACTTGATTCCCTTATGGAGACATATCAATACATAGGTTTTAAGATTCTTACTAGTCAGATATATTCCTCTGTGGGAAATATGGGGTTTTGAATCTCTTTCACTGAGGAAGGTGTCGGTTTTGTCAATTCCAAAGTTGGTGTTTGAAACGGTCCCTGTGCTTATATCAAACTCTGGTTTTATGCATCACCCCACCTCTCCTTCCCCTTTATGCAGGCATAAGAGTGTTTTCTAAATGTGAGACTCTGTTCTCTTTCCTAACTCAGTTCACGTGTAGCCATGTTTACAGGATCTTCATAAGTGATATCTTATGATAAGTTTCTTTTTCTGTGTGACTTATTTCACTTAGAATCATCGTACCTGAATCCACTCACTTTGCTGCTACTGGTCTTATGACGTTGATTTCATGGCTGAGGGATATTCCATCGTACGTAAGTACCACAATGTTTTGAACCATTTTTATATTTCCTGGGATATTTAAGGTGTACCCATGTTGAGGTTCTTGTAGCCAGTGCAGCCCTAAATTTGGAGGTGGCTCTTTCTTATTGATTTTCAGTTTTCCCCAGGTATATTCCCTAGACTGGAAGTAGCCTTGGCTCTGTTGCTCTGTTGTTTACTTGTTTTAGGGAACACAATGCACTCCTCCAGTGAGGCAGTTGGCAATTTACATCCCACCCATCAGCATAACAAGGCTCCCTGTTCTCCAGGGCCTGTCTTGCCTTTCTGGTTTTTACACATTTTGTGGATGTCCCTTTTGACCGGTGGGAAGTGATACTTCTTTGTAGTGCAGATTTGCATTGCCCGCTTGCTTGCTTGGCCAAAATGGCGTATGCGTTTTCTCCTGAATATATTCAGGAGAAAACGCATACGCCCTTTTTGGCCAAGTGCACCATTATCCAAGTTGTGCCCCTCTTCCTGTGCTTTACAGGCGATTCCAAGGTACCTCTTGAAATCTGTTTCCTGCTATTTTGCCTCGCTTTCAAGTCCGCCTCGTTGACTTCCCTCAACAGATTTTTGGACGATAGTTGTCCTTTATCACTCTACCAGTTTGTGAATTGCTGTGCCCCTGAGCTCCATTTCTCAACTCGTTTTTTCTGAGCTGAACGCAAGTCCAAAATTTTGGATCCTGTCCTATACTGGTTCCCGGTGGGTGGCTGAGACTTTGGTTAATTCTTCTTCCTGCCGGGAAATTAGAGTGACATGTGCCCGTCCAAATGCCTAACAGCTACTCTCTCATGGGTTCTCCCTCGTCCCTTCCATCCTCTGCCAAATTGGGAACCTGTGCAAACCATGAGGTTAAAGGGCCTGTCTCTCCAAGTTGGGAGATTGATAGTAAGGCAGTTGGAAAGTCAAACTGGAGCACAAGGAGAGGGACTATTCGTTGAGTTTTAGAAACCTTTCGTATTCACAGTGTGTCCATTCTCTAGGTTTCCTGTACATGTTATAGCTGTAATAATATTCCCTTGAACTTGGAGAGTTGGGACCCATGGAATGGGAGCCATGCATTATTGCTTGAAAGGGTCTGCATTTGCTCACCCAATCTCACCAATCCTCTCAGTCCCAAGTGTCCAGCCTTATGCCACATCCAGCTGTCATTGTAGATAGGGTCTTTCCAGGTTTCCTCAGACACCCTGAAGGAATTGTAAAGAATTTCCCTGTTTTATGGTTTTGCTTTTGAAATTCCTTTTTATAGTGGGTTTGAGCTGATTCTCGCTGCCATGTTTATGCCACTCTAGACACACTTGATTCCCTTATGGAGACATATCAATACATAGGTTTTAAGGTTATTACTAGTCAGATATATTCCTCTGTGGGAAATATGGGGTTTTGAGTCTCTTTCACTGAGGAAGGTGTAGGTCTTGTCTATTCCAAAGTTGGTTTTTGAAACGGTCCCTGTGCTTATATCAAACTCTGGTTTTATGCATCACCCCACCTCTCCTTCCCCTTTATGCAGGCATAAGAGTTTTTTCTAAATGTGAGACTCTGTTCTCTTTCCTAACTCAGTTCACGTGTAGCCATGTTTACAGGATCTTCATAAGTGATATCTTATGATAAGTTTCTTTTTCTGTGTGACTTATTTCACTTAGAATCATCGTACCTGAATCCACTCACTTTGCTGCTACTGGTCTTATGACGTTGATTTCATGGCTGAGGGATATTCCATCGTACGTAAGTACCACAATGTTTTGAACCATTTTTATATTTCCTGGGATATTTAAGGTGTACCCATGTTGAGGTTCTTGTAGCCAGTGCAGCCCTAAATTTGGAGGTGGCTCTTTCTTATTGATTTTCAGTTTTCCCCAGGTATATTCCCTAGACTGGAAGTAGCCTTGGCTCTGTTGCTCTGTTGTTTACTTGTTTTAGGGAACACAATGCACTCCTCCAGTGAGGCAGTTGGCAATTTACATCCCACCCATCAGCATAACAAGGCTCCCTGTTCTCCAGGGCCTGTCTTGCCTTTCTGGTTTTTACACATTTTGTGGATGTCCCTTTTGACCGGTGGGAAGTGATACTTCTTTGTAGTGCAGATTTGCATTGCCCGCTTGCTTGCTTGGCCAAAATGGCGTATGCGTTTTCTCCTGAATATATTCAGGAGAAAACGCATACGCCCTTTTTGGCCAAGTGCACCATTATCCAAGTTGTGCCCCTCTTCCTGTGCTTTACAGGCGATTCCAAGGTACCTCTTGAAATCTGTTTCCTGCTATTTTGCCTCGCTTTCAAGTCCGCCTCGTTGACTTCCCTCAACAGATTTTTGGACGATAGTTGTCCTTTATCACTCTACCAGTTTGTGAATTGCTGTGCCCCTGAGCTCCATTTCTCAACTCGTTTTTTCTGAGCTGAACGCAAGTCCAAAATTTTGGATCCTGTCCTATACTGGTTCCCGGTGGGTGGCTGAGACTTTGGTTAATTCTTCTTCCTGCCGGGAAATTAGAGTGACATGTGCCCGTCCAAATGCCTAACAGCTACTCTCTCATGGGTTCTCCCTCGTCCCTTCCATCCTCTGCCAAATTGGGAACCTGTGCAAACCATGAGGTTAAAGGGCCTGTCTCTCCAAGTTGGGAGATTGATAGTAAGGCAGTTGGAAAGTCAAACTGGAGCACCAGGAGAGGGACTATTCGTTGAGTTTTAGAAACCTTTCGTATTCACAGTGTGTCCATTCTCTAGGTTTCCTGTACATGTTATAGCTGTAATAATATTCCCCTGAACTTGGAGAGTTGGGACCCATGGAATGGGGGCCATGCATTATTGCTTGAAAGGGTCTGCATTTGCTCACCCAATCTCACCAATCCTCTCAGTCCCAAGTGTCCAGCCTTATGCCACATCCAGCTGTCATTGTAGATAGGGTCTTTCCAGGTTTCCTCAGACACCCTGAAGGAATTGTAAAGAATTTCCCTGTTTTTTGGTTTTGCTTTTGAAATTCCTTTTTATAGTGGGTTTGAGCTGATTCTCGCTGCCATGTTTATGCCACTCTAGACACACTTGATTCCCTTATGGAGACATATCAATACATAGGTTTTAAGGTTATTACTAGTCAGATATATTCCTCTGTGGGAAATATGGGGTTTTGAGTCTCTTTCACTGAGGAAGGTGTCGGTCTTGTCAATTCCAAAGTTGGTTTTTGAAACGGTCCCTGTGCTTATATCAAACTCTGGTTTTATGCATCACCCCACCTCTCCTTCCCCTTTATGCGGGCATAAGAGTGTTTTCTAAATGTGAGACTCTGTTCTCTTTCCTAACTCAGTTCACGTGTAGCCATGTTTACAGGATCTTCATAAGTGATATCTTATGATAAGTTTCTTTTTCTGTGTGACTTATTTCACTTAGAATCATCGTACCTGAATCCACTCACTTTGCTGCTACTGGTCTTATGACATTGATTTCATGGCTGAGGGATATTCCATCGTACGTAAGTACCACAATGTTTTGAACCATTTTTATATTTCCTGGGATATTTAAGGTGTACCCAAGTTGAGGTTCTTGTAGTCAGTGCAGCCCTAAATTTGGAGGTGGCTCTTTCTTATTGATTTTCAGTTTTCCCAAGGTATATTCCCTAGACTGGAAGTGGCCTTGGCTCTGTAGCTCTGTTGTTTACTTGTTTTAGGGAACACAATGCACTCCTCCAGTGAGGCAGTTGGCAATTTACATCCCGCCCATCAGCATAACAAGGCTCCCAGTTCTCCAGGGCCTGTCTTGCCTTTCTGGTTTTTACACATTTTGTGGATGTCCCTTTTGACCGGTGGGAAGTGATACTTCTTTGTAGTGCAGATTTGCATTGCCCGCTTGCTTGCTTGGCCAAAAAGGGCGTATGCGTTTTCTCCTGAATATATTCAGGAGAAAACGCATACGCCCTTTTTGGCCAAGTGCACCATTGTCGAACTTGTGCCCCTCTTCCTGTGCTTTACAGGCAATTCCAAGGTACCTCTTGAAATCTGTTTCCTGCTATTTTGCCTCACTTTCAAGTCCGCCTCGTAGACTTCCCTCAACAGATTTTTGGGTGATAGTTGTCCTTTATCACTCTGCCAGTTTGTGAATTGCTGTGCCCCTGAGCTCCATTTCTCAACTCGTTTTTTGTGAGCTGAACGCAAGTCCAAAATTTTGGATCATGTCCTATACTGGTTCCCGGTGGGTGGCTGAGACTTTGGTTAATTCTTCTTCCTGCCGGGAAATTAGAGTGACATGTGCCCGTCCAAATGCCTAACAGCTACTCTCTCATGGGTTCTCCCTCGTCCCTTCCATCCTCTGCCAAATTGGGAACCTGTGCAAACCAGGAGGTTAAAGGGCCTGTCTCTCCAAGTTGGGAGATTGATAGTAAGGCAGTTGGAAAGTCAAACTGGAGCACCAGGAGAGGGACTATTCGTTGAGTTTTAGAAACCTTTCGTATTCACAGTGTGTCCATTCTCTAGGTTTCCTGTACATGTTATAGCTGTAGTAATATTCCCTTGAACCTGGAGAGTTGGGACCCATGGAATGGGGGCCATGCATTATTGCTTGAAAGGGTCTGCATTTGCTCACCCAATCTCACCAATCCTCGCAGTCCCAAGTGTCCAGCCTTATGCCACATCCAGCTGTCATTGTAGATAGGGTCTTTCCAGGTTTCCTCAGACACCATGAAGGAATTGTAAAGAATTTCCCTGTTTTTTCGTTTTGCTTTTGAAATTCCTTTTTATAGTGGGTTTGAGCTGATTCTCGCTGCCATGTTTATGCCACTCTAGACACACTTGAATCCCTTATGGAGTCATATCAATACATATGTTTTAAGATTCTTACTAGTCAGATATATTCCTCTGCGGGAAATATGGGGTTTTGAGTCTCTTTCACTGAGGAAGGTGTAGGTCTTGTCTATTCCAAAGTTGGTTTTTGGAACGGTCCCTGTGCTTATATCAAACTCTGGTTTTATGCATCACCCCACCTCTCCATCCCCTTTATGCAGGCATAAGAGTGTTTTCTAAATGTGAGACTCTGTTCTCTTTCCTAACTCAGTTCACGTGTAGCCATGTTTACAGGATCTTCATAAGTGATATCTTATGATAAGTTCCTTTTTCTGTGTGACTTATTTCACTAAGAATCATCGTACCTGAATCCACTCACTTTGCTGCTACTGGTCTTATGACATTGATTTCATGGCTGAGGGATATTCCATCGTACGTAAGTACCACAATGTTTTGAACCATTTTTATGTTTCCTGGGATATTTAAGGTGTACCCAAGTTGAGGTTCTTGTAGCCAGTGCAGCCCTAAATTTGGAGGTGGCTCTTTCTTATTGATTTTCAGTTTTCCCAAGGTATATTCCCTAGACTGGAAGTGGCCTTGGCTCTGTAGCTCTGTTGTTTACTTGTTTTAGGGAACACAATGCACTCCTCCAGTGAGGCAGTTGGCAATTGACATCCCGCCCATCAGCATAACAAGGCTCCCTGTTCTCCAGGGCCTGTCTTGCCTTTCTGGTTTTTACACATTTTGTGGATGTCCCTTTTGACCGGTGGGAAATGATACTTCTTTGTAGTGCAGATTTGCATTACCCGCTTGCTTGCTTGGCCAAAAAGGACGTATGCGTTTTCTCCTGAATATATTCAGGAGAAAACGCATACGCCCTTTTTGGCCAAGTGCACCATTGTCCAAGTTGTGCCCCTCTTCCTGTGCTTTACAGGCGATTCCAAGGTACCTCTTGAAATCTGTTTCCTGCTATTTTGCCTCGCTTTCAAGTCCGCCTCGTTGACTTCCCTCAACAGATTTTTGGGTGATAGTTGTCCTTTATCACTCTGCCAGTTTGTGAATTGCTGTGCCCCTGAGCTCCATTTCTCAACTCGTTTTTTGTGAGCTGAACGCAAGTCCAAAATTTTGGATCATGTCCTATACTGGTTCCCGGTGGGTGGCTGAGACTTTGGTTAATTCTTCTTCCTGCCGGGAAATTAGAGTGACATGTGCCCGTCCAAATGCCTAACAGCTACTCTCTCATGGGTTCTCCCTCGTCCCTTCCATCCTCTGCCAAATTGGGAACCTGTGCAAACCAGGAGGTTAAAGGGCCTGTCTCTCCAAGTTGGGAGATTGATAGTAAGGCAGTTGGAAAGTCAAACTGGAGCACCAGGAGAGGGACTATTCGTTGAGTTTTAGAAACCTTTCGTATTCACAGTGTGTCCATTCTCTAGGTTTCCTGTACATGTTATAGCTGTAGTAATATTCCCTTGAACCTGGAGAGTTGGGACCCATGGAATGGGGGCCATGCATTATTGCTTGAAAGGGTCTGCATTTGCTCACCCAATCTCACCAATCCTCTCAGTCCCAAGTGTCCAGCCTTATGCCACATCCAGCTGTCATTGTAGATAGGGTCTTTCCAGGTTTCCTCAGACACCCTGAAGGAATTGTAAAGAATTTCCCTGTTTTTTGGTTTTGCTTTTGAAATTCCTTTTTATAGTGGGTTTGAGCTGATTCTCGCTGCCATGTTTATGCCACTCTAGACACACTTGATTCCCTTATGGAGACATATCAATACATAGGTTTTAAGATTCTTACTAGTCAGATATATTCCTCTGTGGGAAATATGGGGTTTTGAGTCTCTTTCACTAAGGAAGGTGTCGGTCTTGTCAATTCCAAAGTTGGTTTTTGAAACGGTCCCTGTGCTTATATCAAACTCTGGTTTTATGCATCACCCCACCTCTCCTTCCCCTTTATGCAGGCATAAGAGTGTTTTCTAAATGTGAGACTCTGTTCTCTTTCCTAACTCAGTTCACGTGTAGCCATGTTTACAGGATCTTCATAAGTGATATCTTATGATAAGTTTCTTTTTCTGTGTGACTTATTTCACTTAGAATCATCGTACCTGAATCCACTCACTTTGCTGCTACTGGTCTTATGACATTGATTTCATGGCTGAGGGATATTCCATCGTACGTAAGTACCACAATGTTTTGAACCATTTTTATATTTCCTGGGATATTTAAGGTGTACCCAAGTTGAGGTTCTTGTAGTCAGTGCAGCCCTAAATTTGGAGGTGGCTCTTTCTTATTGATTTTCAGTTTTCCCAAGGTATATTCCCTAGACTGGAAGTGGCCTTGGCTCTGTAGCTCTGTTGTTTACTTGTTTTAGGGAACACAATGCACTCCTCCAGTGAGGCAGTTGGCAATTTACATCCCGCCCATCAGCATAACAAGGCTCCCAGTTCTCCAGGGCCTGTCTTGCCTTTCTGGTTTTTACACATTTTGTGGATGTCCCTTTTGACCGGTGGGAAGTGATACTTCTTTGTAGTGCAGATTTGCATTGCCCGCTTGCTTGCTTGGCCAAAAAGGGCGTATGTGTTTTCTCCTGAATATATTCAGGAGAAAACGCACACGCCCTTTTTGGCCAAGTGCACCATTGTCCAAGTTGTGCCCCTCTTCCTGTGCTTTACAGGCGATTCCAACGTACCTCTTGAAATCTGTTTCCTGCTATTTTGCCTCACTTTCAAGTCCGCCTCGTTGACTTCCCTCAACAGATTTTTGGACGATAGTTGTCCTTTATCACTCTGCCAGTTTGTGAATTGCTGTGCCCCTGAGCTCCATTTCTCAACTCGTTTTTTGTGAGCTGAACGCAAGTCCAAAATTTTGGATCATGTCCTATACTGGTTCCCGGTGGGTGGCTGAGACTTTGGTTAATTCTTCTTCCTGCCGGGAAATTAGAGTGACATGTGCCCGTCCAAATGCCTAACAGCTACTCTCTCATGGGTTCTCCCTCGTCCCTTCCATCCTCTGCCAAATTGGGAACCTGTGCAAACCAGGAGGTTAAAGGGCCTGTCTCTCCAAGTTGGGAGATTGATAGTAAGGCAGTTGGAAAGTCAAACTGGAGCACCAGGAGAGGGACTATTCGTTGAGTTTTAGAAACCTTTCGTATTCACAGTGTGTCCATTCTCTAGGTTTCCTGTACATGTTATAGCTGTAGTAATATTCCCTTGAACCTGGAGAGTTGGGACCCATGGAATGGGGGCCATGCATTATTGCTTGAAAGGGTCTGCATTTGCTCACCCAATCTCACCAATCCTCTCAGTCCCAAGTGTCCAGCCTTATGCCACATCCAGCTGTCATTGTAGATAGGGTCTTTCCAGGTTTCCTCAGACACCCTGAAGGAATTGTAAAGAATTTCCCTGTTTTTTGGTTTTGCTTTTGAAATTCCTTTTTATAGTGGGTTTGAGCTGATTCTCGCTGCCATGTTTATGCCACTCTAGACACACTTGATTCCCTTATGGAGACATATCAATACATAGGTTTTAAGATTTTTACTAGTCAGATATATTCCTCTGTGGGAAATATGGGGTTTTGAGTCTCTTTCACTGAGGAAGGTGTCGGTTTTGTCAATTCCAAAGTTGGTGTTTGAAACGGTCCCTGTGCTTATATCAAACTCTGGTTTTATGCATCACCCCACCTCTCCTTCCCCTTTATGCAGGCATAAGAGTGTTTTCTAAATGTGAGACTCTGTTGTCTTTCCTAACTCAGTTCACGTGTAGCCATGTTTACAGGATCTTCCTAAGTGATATCTTATGATAAGTTTCTTTTTCTGTGTGACTTATTTCACTTAGTATCATTGTACCTGAATCCACTCACTTTGTTGCTACTGGTCTTATGACATTGATTTCATGGCTGAGGGATATTCCATCGTACGTAAGTACCACAATGTTTTGAACCATTTTTATATTTCCTGGGATATTTAAGGTGTACCCAAGTTGAGGTTCTTGTAGTCATTGCAGCCCTAAATTTGGAGGTGGCTCTTTCTTATTGATTTTCAGTTTTCCCAAGGTATATTCCCTAGACTGGAAGTGGCCTTGGCTCTGTAGCTCTGTTGTTTACTTGTTTTAGGGAACACAATGCACTCCTCCAGTGAGGCAGTTGGCAATTTACATCCCGCCCATCAGCATAACAAGGCTCCCAGTTCTCCAGGGCCTGTCTTGCCTTTCTGGTTTTTACACATTTTGTGGATGTCCCTTTTGACCGGTGGGAAGTGATACTTCTTTGTAGTGCAGATTTGCATTGCCCGCTTGCTTGCTTGGCCAAAAAGGGCGTATGCGTTTTCTCCTGAATATATTCAGGAGAAAACGCATACGCCCTTTTTGGCCAAGTGCACCATTGTCGAACTTGTGCCCCTCTTCCTGTGCTTTACAGGCAATTCCAAGGTACCTCTTGAAATCTGTTTCCTGCTATTTTGCCTCACTTTCAAGTCCGCCTCGTAGACTTCCCTCAACAGATTTTTGGGTGATAGTTGTCCTTTATCACTCTGCCAGTTTGTGAATTGCTGTGCCCCTGAGCTCCATTTCTCAACTCGTTTTTTGTGAGCTGAACGCAAGTCCAAAATTTTGGATCATGTCCTATACTGGTTCCCGGTGGGTGGCTGAGACTTTGGTTAATTCTTCTTCCTGCCGGGAAATTAGAGTGACATGTGCCCGTCCAAATGCCTAACAGCTACTCTCTCATGGGTTCTCCCTCGTCCCTTCCATCCTCTGCCAAATTGGGAACCTGTGCAAACCAGGAGGTTAAAGGGCCTGTCTCTCCAAGTTGGGAGATTGATAGTAAGGCAGTTGGAAAGTCAAACTGGAGCACCAGGAGAGGGACTATTCGTTGAGTTTTAGAAACCTTTCGTATTCACAGTGTGTACATTCTCTAGGTTTCCTGTACATGTTATAGCTGTAGTAATATTCCCTTGAACATGGAGAGTTGGGACCCATGGAATGGGGGCCATGCATTATTGCTTGAAAGGGTCTGCATTTGCTCACCCAATCTCACCAATCCTCGCAGTCCCAAGTGTCCAGCCTTATGCCACATCCAGCTGTCATTGTAGATAGGGTCTTTCCAGGTTTCCTCAGACACCATGAAGGAATTGTAAAGAATTTCCCTGTTTTTTCGTTTTGCTTTTGAAATTCCTTTTTATAGTGGGTTTGAGCTGATTCTCGCTGCCATGTTTATGCCACTCTAGACACACTTGAATCCCTTATGGAGTCATATCAATACATAGGTTTTAAGATTCTTACTAGTCAGATATATTCCTCTGCGGGAAATATGGGGTTTTGAGTCTCTTTCACTGAGGAAGGTGTAGGTCTTGTCTATTCCAAAGTTGGTTTTTGGAACGGTCCCTGTGCTTATATCAAACTCTGGTTTTATGCATCACCCCACCTCTCCATCCCCTTTATGCAGGCATAAGAGTGTTTTCTAAATGTGAGACTCTGTTCTCTTTCCTAACTCAGTTCACGTGTAGCCATGTTTACAGGATCTTCATAAGTGATATCTTATGATAAGTTCCTTTTTCTGTGTGACTTATTTCACTTAGAATCATCGTACCTGAATCCACTCACTTTGCTGCTACTGGTCTTATGACATTGATTTCATGGCTGAGGGATATTCCATCGTACGTAAGTACCACAATGTTTTGAACCATTTTTATGTTTCCTGGGATATTTAAGGTGTACCCAAGTTGAGGTTCTTGTAGCCAGTGCAGCCCTAAATTTGGAGGTGGCTCTTTCTTATTGATTTTCAGTTTTCCCAAGGTATATTCCCTAGACTGGAAGTGGCCTTGGCTCTGTAGCTCTGTTGTTTACTTGTTTTAGGGAACACAATGCACTCCTCCAGTGAGGCAGTTGGCAATTGACATCCCGCCCATCAGCATAACAAGGCTCCCTGTTCTCCAGGGCCTGTCTTGCCTTTCTGGTTTTTACACATTTTGTGGATGTCCCTTTTGACCGGTGGGAAATGATACTTCTTTGTAGTGCAGATTTGCATTACCCGCTTGCTTGCTTGGCCAAAAAGGACGTATGCGTTTTCTCCTGAATATATTCAGGAGAAAACGCATACGCCCTTTTTGGCCAAGTGCACCATTGTCCAAGTTGTGCCCCTCTTCCTGTGCTTTACAGGCGATTCCAAGGTACCTCTTGAAATCTGTTTCCTGCTATTTTGCCTCGCTTTCAAGTCCGCCTCGTTGACTTCCCTCAACAGATTTTTGGGTGATAGTTGTCCTTTATCACTCTGCCAGTTTGTGAATTGCTGTGCCCCTGAGCTCCATTTCTCAACTCGTTTTTTGTGAGCTGAACGCAAGTCCAAAATTTTGGATCATGTCCTATACTGGTTCCCGGTGGGTGGCTGAGACTTTGGTTAATTCTTCTTCCTGCCGGGAAATTAGAGTGACATGTGCCCGTCCAAATGCCTAACAGCTACTCTCTCATGGGTTCTCCCTCGTCCCTTCCATCCTCTGCCAAATTGGGAACCTGTGCAAACCAGGAGGTTAAAGGGCCTGTCTCTCCAAGTTGGGAGATTGATAGTAAGGCAGTTGGAAAGTCAAACTGGAGCACCAGGAGAGGGACTATTCGTTGAGTTTTAGAAACCTTTCGTATTCACAGTGTGTCCATTCTCTAGGTTTCCTGTACATGTTATAGCTGTAGTAATATTCCCTTGAACCTGGAGAGTTGGGACCCATGGAATGGGGGCCATGCATTATTGCTTGAAAGGGTCTGCATTTGCTCACCCAATCTCACCAATCCTCTCAGTCCCAAGTGTCCAGCCTTATGCCACATCCAGCTGTCATTGTAGATAGGGTCTTTCCAGGTTTCCTCAGACACCCTGAAGGAATTGTAAAGAATTTCCCTGTTTTTTGGTTTTGCTTTTGAAATTCCTTTTTATAGTGGGTTTGAGCTGATTCTCGCTGCCATGTTTATGCCACTCTAGACACACTTGATTCCCTTATGGAGACATATCAATACATAGGTTTTAAGATTCTTACTAGTCAGATATATTCCTCTGTGGGAAATATGGGGTTTTGAGTCTCTTTCACTAAGGAAGGTGTCGGTCTTGTCAATTCCAAAGTTGGTTTTTGAAACGGTCCCTGTGCTTATATCAAACTCTGGTTTTATGCATCACCCCACCTCTCCTTCCCCTTTATGCAGGCATAAGAGTGTTTTCTAAATGTGAGACTCTGTTCTCTTTCCTAACTCAGTTCACGTGTAGCCATGTTTACAGGATCTTCATAAGTGATATCTTATGATAAGTTTCTTTTTCTGTGTGACTTATTTCACTTAGAATCATCGTACCTGAATCCACTCACTTTGCTGCTACTGGTCTTATGACATTGATTTCATGGCTGAGGGATATTCCATCGTACGTAAGTACCACAATGTTTTGAACCATTTTTATATTTCCTGGGATATTTAAGGTGTACCCAAGTTGAGGTTCTTGTAGTCAGTGCAGCCCTAAATTTGGAGGTGGCTCTTTCTTATTGATTTTCAGTTTTCCCAAGGTATATTCCCTAGACTGGAAGTGGCCTTGGCTCTGTAGCTCTGTTGTTTACTTGTTTTAGGGAACACAATGCACTCCTCCAGTGAGGCAGTTGGCAATTTACATCCCGCCCATCAGCATAACAAGGCTCCCAGTTCTCCAGGGCCTGTCTTGCCTTTCTGGTTTTTACACATTTTGTGGATGTCCCTTTTGACCGGTGGGAAGTGATACTTCTTTGTAGTGCAGATTTGCATTGCCCGCTTGCTTGCTTGGCCAAAAAGGGCGTATGTGTTTTCTCCTGAATATATTCAGGAGAAAACGCACACGCCCTTTTTGGCCAAGTGCACCATTGTCCAAGTTGTGCCCCTCTTCCTGTGCTTTACAGGCGATTCCAACGTACCTCTTGAAATCTGTTTCCTGCTATTTTGCCTCACTTTCAAGTCCGCCTCGTTGACTTCCCTCAACAGATTTTTGGACGATAGTTGTCCTTTATCACTCTGCCAGTTTGTGAATTGCTGTGCCCCTGAGCTCCATTTCTCAACTTGTTTTTTGTGAGCTGAACGCAAGTCCAAAATTTTGGATCATGTCCTATACTGGTTCCCGGTGGGTGGCTGAGACTTTGGTTAATTCTTCTTCCTGCCGGGAAATTAGAGTGACATGTGCCCGTCCAAATGCCTAACAGCTACTCTCTCATGGGTTCTCCCTCGTCCCTTCCATCCTCTGCCAAATTGGGAACCTGTGCAAACCAGGAGGTTAAAGGGCCTGTCTCTCCAAGTTGGGAGATTGATAGTAAGGCAGTTGGAAAGTCAAACTGGAGCACCAGGAGAGGGACTATTCGTTGAGTTTTAGAAACCTTTCGTATTCACAGTGTGTCCATTCTCTAGGTTTCCTGTACATGTTATAGCTGTAGTAATATTCCCTTGAACCTGGAGAGTTGGGACCCATGGAATGGGGGCCATGCATTATTGCTTGAAAGGGTCTGCATTTGCTCACCCAATCTCACCAATCCTCTCAGTCCCAAGTGTCCAGCCTTATGCCACATCCAGCTGTCATTGTAGATAGGGTCTTTCCAGGTTTCCTCAGACACCCTGAAGGAATTGTAAAGAATTTCCCTGTTTTTTGGTTTTGCTTTTGAAATTCCTTTTTATAGTGGGTTTGAGCTGATTCTCGCTGCCATGTTTATGCCACTCTAGACACACTTGATTCCCTTATGGAGACATATCAATACATAGGTTTTAAGATTTTTACTAGTCAGATATATTCCTCTGTGGGAAATATGGGGTTTTGAGTCTCTTTCACTGAGGAAGGTGTTGGTTTTGTCAATTCCAAAGTTGGTGTTTGAAACGGTCCCTGTGCTTATATCAAACTCTGGTTTTATGCATCACCCCACCTCTCCTTCCCCTTTATGCAGGCATAAGAGTGTTTTCTAAATGTGAGACTCTGTTGTCTTTCCTAACTCAGTTCACGTGTAGCCATGTTTACAGGATCTTCCTAAGTGATATCTTATGATAAGTTTCTTTTTCTGTGTGACTTATTTCACTTAGTATCATTGTACCTGAATCCACTCACTTTGTTGCTACTGGTCTTATGACATTGATTTCATGGCTGAGGGATATTCCATCGTACGTAAGTACCACAATGTTTTGAACCATTTTTATATTTCCTGGGATATTTAAGGTGTACCCAAGTTGAGGTTCTTGTAGTCAGTGCAGCCCTAAATTTGGAGGTGGCTGTTTCTTATTGATTTTCAGTTTTCCCAAGGTATATTCCCTAGACTGGAAGTGGCCTTGGCTCTGTAGCTCTGTTGTTTACTTGTTTTAGGGAACACAATGCACTCCTCCAGTGAGGCAGTTGGCAATTTACATCCCGCCCATCAGCATAACAAGGCTCCCTGTTCTCCAGGGCCTGTCTTGCCTTTCTGGTTTTTACACATTTTGTGGATGTCCCTTTTGACCGGTGGGAAGTGATACTTCTTTGTAGTGCAGATTTGCATTGCCCGCTTGCTTGCTTGGCCAAAAAGGGCGTATGCGTTTTCTCCTGAATATATTCAGGAGAAAACGCATACGCCCTTTTTGGCCAAGTGCACCATTGTCGAACTTGTGCCCCTCTTCCTGTGCTTTACAGGCAATTCCAACGTACCTCTTGAAATCTGTTTCCTGCTATTTTGCCTCGCTTTCAAGTCCGCCTCGTTGACTTCCCTCAACAGATTTTTGGACGATAGTTGTCCTTTATCACTCTGCCAGTTTGTGAATTGCTGTGCCCCTGAGCTCCATTTCTCAACTCGTTTTTTGTGAGCTGAACGCAAGTCCAAAATTTTGGATCATGTCCTATACTGGTTCCCGGTGGGTGGCTGAGACTTTGGTTAATTCTTCTTCCTGCCGGGAAATTAGAGTGACATGTGCCCGTCCAAATGCCTAACAGCTACTCTCTCATGGGTTCTCCCTCGTCCCTTCCATCCTCTGCCAAATTGGGAACCTGTGCAAACCAGGAGGTTAAAGGGCCTGTCTCTCCAAGTTGGGAGATTGATAGTAAGGCAGTTGGAAAGTCAAACTGGAGCACCAGGAGAGGGACTATTCGTTGAGTTTTAGAAACCTTTCGTATTCTCAGTGTGTCCATTCTCTAGGTTTCCTGTACATGTTATAGCTGTAGTAATATTCCCTTGAACATGGAGAGTTGGGACCCATGGAATGGGGGCCATGCATTATTGCTTGAAAGGGTCTGCATTTGCTCACCCAATCTCACCAATCCTCTCAGTCCCAAGTGTCCAGCCTTATGCCACATCCAGCTGTCATTGTAGATAGGGTCTTTCCAGGTTTCCTCAGACACCCTGAAGGAATTGTAAAGAATTTCCCTGTTTTTTGGTTTTGCTTTTGAAATTCCTTTTTATAGTGGGTTTGAGCTGATTCTCGCTGCCATGTTTATGCCACTCTAGACACACTTGATTCCCTTATGGAGTCATATCAATACATAGGTTTTAAGATTCTTTCTAGTCAGATATATTCCTCTGTGGGAAATATGGGGTTTTGAATCTCTTTCACTGAGGAAGGTGTCGGTCTTGTCAATTCCATAGTTGGTTTTTGAAACGGTCCCTGTGCTTATATCAAACTCTGGTTTTATGCATCACCCCACCTCTCCTTCCGCTTTATGCAGGCATAAGAGTGTTTTCTAAATGTGAGACTCTGTTCTCTTTCCTAACTCAGTTCACGTGTAGCCATGTTTACAGGATCTTCATAAGTGATATCTTATGATAAGTTTCTTTTTCTGTGTGACTTATTTCACTTAGAATCATCGTACCTGAATCCACAAACTTTGCTGATACTGGTCTTATGACATTGATTTCATGGCTGAGGGATATTCCATCGTACGTAAGTACCACAATGTTTTGAACCATTTTTATATTTCCTGGGATATTTAAGGTGTACCCAAGTTGAGGTTCTTGTAGCCAGTGCAGCCCTAAATTTGGAGGTGGCTCTTTCTTATTGATTTTCAGTTTTCCCCAGGTATATTCCCTAGACTGGAAGTGGCCTTCGCTCTGTAGCTCTGTTGTTTACTTGTTTTAGGGAACACAATGCACTCCTCCAGTGAGGCAGTTGGCAATTTACATCCCGCCCATCAGCATAACAAGGCTCCCTGTTCTCCAGGGCCTGTCTTGCCTTTCTGGTTTTTACACATTTTGTGGATGTCCCTTTTGACCGGTGGGAAGTGATACTTCTTTGTAGTGCAGATTTGCATTGCCCGCTTGCTTGCTTGGCCAAAAAGGGCGTATGCGTTTTCTCCTGAATATATTCAGGAGAAAACGCATACGCCCTTTTTGGCCAAGTGCACCATTGTCCAAGTTGTGCCCCTCTTCCTGTGCTTTACAGGCGATTCCAAGGTACCTCTTGAAATCTGTTTCCTGCTATTTTGCCTCACTTTCAAGTCCGCCTCGTTGACTTCCCTCAACAGATTTTTGGACGATAGTTGTCCTTTATCACTCTGCCAGTTTGTGAATTGCTGTGCCCCTGAGCTCCATTTCTCAACTCGTTTTTTGTGAGCTGAACGCAAGTCCAAAATTTTGGATCATGTCCTATACTGGTTCCCGGTGGGTGGCTGAGACTTTGGTTAATTCTTCTTCCTGCCGGGAAATTAGAGTGACATGTGCCCGTCCAAATGCCTAACAGCTACTCTCTCATGGGTTCTCCCTCGTCCCTTCCATCCTCTGCCAAATTGGGAACCTGTGCAAACCAGGAGGTTAAAGGGCCTGTCTCTCCAAGTTGGGAGATTGATAGTAAGGCAGTTGGAAAGTCAAACTGGAGCACCAGGAGAGGGACTATTCGTTGAGTTTTAGAAACCTTTCGTATTCACAGTGTGTCCATTCTCTAGGTTTCCTGTACATGTTATAGCTGTAGTAATATTCCCTTGAACATGGAGAGTTGGGACCCATGGAATGGGGGCCATGCATTATTGCTTGAAAGGGTTTGCATTTGCTCACCCAATCTCACCAATCCTCTCAGTCCCAAGTGTCCAGCCTTATGCCACATCCAGCTGTCATTGTAGATAGGGTCTTTCCAGGTTTCCTCGGACACCCTGAAGGAATTGTAAAGAATTTACCTGTTTTTTCGTTTTGCTTTTGAAATTCCTTTTTATAGTGGGTTTGAGCTGATTCTCGCTGCCATGTTTATGCCACTCTAGACACACTTGATTCCCTTATGGAGACATATCAATACATAGGTTTTAAGATTCTTACTAGTCAGATATATTCCTCTGTGGGAAATATGGGGTTTTGAGTCTCTTTCACTGAGGAAGGTGTCGGTCTTGTCAATTCCATAGTTGGTTTTTGAAACGGTCCCTGTGCTTATATCAAACTCTGGTTTTATGCATCACCCCACCTCTCCTTCCCCTTTATGCAGGCATAAGAGTGTTTTCTAAATGTGAGACTCTGTTCTCTTTCCTAACTCAGTTCACGTGTAGCCATGTTTACAGGATTTTCATAAGTGATATCTTATGATAAGTTTCTTTTTCTGTGTGACTTATTTCACTTAGAATCATCATACCTGAATCCACTCACTTTGCTGATACTGGTCTTATGACATTGATTTCATGGCTGAGGGATATTCCATCGTACGTAAGTACCACAATATTTTGAACCATTTTTATATTTCCTGGGATATTTAAGGTGTACACAAGTTGAGGTTCTTGTAGTCAGTGCAGCCCTAAATTTGGAGGTGGCTCTTTCTTATTGATTTTCAGTTTTCCCAAGGTATATTCCCTAGACTGGAAGTGGCCTTGGCTCTGTAGCTCTGTTGTTTACTTGTTTTAGGGAACACAATGCACTCCTCCAGTGAGGCAGTTGGCAATTTACATCCCGCCCATCAGCATAACAAGGCTCCCAGTTCTCCAGGGCCTGTCTTGCCTTTCTGGTTTTTACACATTTTGTGGATGTCCCTTTTGACCGGTGGGAAGTGATACTTCTTTGTAGTGCAGATTTGCATTGCCCGCTTGCTTGCTTGGCCAAAAAGGGCGTATGCGTTTTCTCCTGAATATATTCAGGAGAAAACGCATACGCCCTTTTTGGCCAAGTGCACCATTGTCCAAGTTGTGCCCCTCTTCCTGTGCTTTACAGGCTATTCCAAGGTACCTCTTGAAATCTGTTTCCTGCTATTTTGCCTCGCTTTCAAGTCCGCCTCGTTGACTTCCCTCAACAGATTTTTGGACGATAGATGTCCTTTATCACTCTGCCAGTTTGTGAATTGCTGTGCCCCTGAGCTCCATTTCTCAACTCGTTTTTTGTGAGCTGAACGCAAGTCCAAAATTTTGGATCATGTCCTATACTGGTTCCCGGTGGGTGGCTGAGACTTTGGTTAATTCTTCTTCCTGCCGGGAAATTAGAGTGACATGTGCCCGTCCAAATGCCTAACAGCTACTCTCTCATGGGTTCTCCCTCGTCCCTTCCATCCTCTGCCAAATTGGGAACCTGTGCAAACCAGGAGGTTAAAGGGCCTGTCTGTCCAAGTTGGGAGATTGATAGTAAGGCAGTTGGAAAGTCAAACTGGAGCACCAGGAGAGGGACTATTCGTTGAGTTTTAGAAACCTTTCGTATTCACAGTGTGTCCATTCTCTAGGTTTCCTGTACATGTTATAGCTGTAGTAATATTCCCTTGAACCTGGAGAGTTGGGACCCATGGAATGGGGGCCATGCATTATTGCTTGAAAGGGTCTGCATTTGCTCACCCAATCTCACCAATCCTCTCAGTCCCAAGTGTCCAGCCTTATGCCACATCCAGCTGTCATTGTAGACAGGGTCTTTCCAGGTTTCCTCAGACACCCTGAAGCAATTGTAAAGAATTTCCCTGTTTTTTGGTTTTGCTTTTGAAATTCCTTTTTATAGTGTGTTTGAGCTGATTCTCGCTGCCATGTTTATGCCACTCTAGACACACTTGATTCCCTTATGGAGACATATCAATACATAGGTTTTAAGATTCTTACAAGTCAGATATATTCCTCTGCGGGAAATATGGGGTTTTGAGTCTCTTTCACTGAGGAAGGTGTCGGTCTTGTCAATTCCAAAGTTGGTTTTTGAAACGGTCCCTGTGCTTATATCAAACTCTGGTTTTATGCATCACCCCACCTCTCCTTCCCCTTTATGCAGGCATAAGAGTGTTTTCTAAATGTGAGACTCTGTTCTCTTTCCTAACTCAGTTCACGTGTAGCCATGTTTACAGGATCTTCATAAGTGATATCTTATGATAAGTTTCTTTTTCTGTGTGACTTATTTCACTTAGAATCATCGTACCTGAATCCACTCACTTTGCTGCTACTGGTCTTATGACATTGATTTCATGGCTGAGGGATATTCCATCGTACGTAAGTACCACAATGTTTTGAACCATTTTTATATTTCCTGGGATATTTAAGGTGTACCCAAGTTGAGGTTCTTGTAGCCAGTGCAGCCCTAAATTTGGAGGTGGCTCTTTCTTATTGATTTTCAGTTTTCCCAAGGTATATTCCCTAGACTGGAAGTGGCCTTGGCTCTGTAGCTCTGTTGTTTACTTGTTTTAGGGAACACAATGCACTCCTCCAGTGAGGCAGTTGGCAATTTACATCCCGCCCATCAGCATAACAAGGCTCCCTGTTCTCCAGGGCCTGTCTTGCCTTTCTGGTTTTTACACATTTTGTGGATGTCCCTTTTGACCAGTGGCAAGTGATACTTCTTTGTAGTGCAGATTTGCATTGCCCGCTTGCTTGCTTGGCCAAAAAGGGCGTATGCGTTTTCTCCTGAATATATTCAGGAGAAAACGCATACGCCCTTTTTGGCCAAGTGCACCATTGTCCAAGTTGTGCCCCTCTTCCTGTGCTTTACAGGCGATTCCAAGGTACCTCTTGAAATCTGTTTCCTGCTATTTTGCCTCGCTTTCAAGTCCGCCTCGTTGACTTCCCTCAACAGATTTTTGGACGATAGATGTCCTTTATCACTCTGCCAGTTTGTGAATTGCTGTGCCCCTGAGCTCCATTTCTCAACTCGTTTTTTGTGAGCTGAACGCAAGTCCAAAATTTTGTATCATGTCCTATACTGGTTCCCGGTGGGTGGCTGAGACTTTGGTTAATTCTTCTTCCTGCCGGGAAATTAGAGTGACATGTGCCCGTCCAAATGCCTAACAGCTACTCTCTCATGGGTTCTCCCTCGTCCCTTCCATCCTCTGCCAAATTGGGAACCTGTGCAAACCAGGAGGTTAAAGGGCCTGTCTGTCCAAGTTGGGAGATTGATAGTAAGGCAGTTGGAAAGTCAAACTGGAGCACCAGGAGAGGGACTATTCGTTGAGTTTTAGAAACCTTTCGTATTCACAGTGTGTCCATTCTCTAGGTTTCCTGTACATGTTATAGCTGTAGTAATATTCCCTTGAACCTGGAGAGTTGGGACCCATGGAATGGGGGCCATGCATTATTGCTTGAAAGGGTCTGCATTTGCTCACCCAATCTCACCAATCCTCTCAGTCCCAAGTGTCCAGCCTTATGCCACATCCAGCTGTCATTGTAGACAGGGTCTTTCCAGGTTTCCTCAGACACCCTGAAGCAATTGTAAAGAATTTCCCTGTTTTTTGGTTTTGCTTTTGAAATTCCTTTTTATGGTGGGTTTGAGCTGATTCTCGCTGCCATGTTTATGCCACTCTAGACACACTTGATTCCCTCATGGATTCATATCAATACATAGTTTTTAAGATTCTTACTAGTCAGATATATTCCTCTGCGGGAAATATGGGGTTTTTAGTCTCTTTCACTAAGGAAGGTGTCGGTCTTGTCAATTCCAAAGTTGGTTTTTGAAACGGTCCCTGTGCTTATATCAAACTCTGGTTTTATGCATCACCCCACCTCTCCTTCCCCTTTATGCAGGCATAAGAGTGTTTTCTAAATGTGAGACTCTGTTCTCTTTCCTAACTCAGTTCACGTGTAGCCATGTTTACAGGATCTTCATAAGTGATATCTTATGATAAGTTTCTTTTTCTGTGTGACTTATTTCACTTAGAATCATCGTACCTGAATCCACTCACTTTGCTGCTACTGGTCTTATGACATTGATTTCATGGCTCAGGGATATTCCATCGTACGTAAGTACCAGAAGGTTTTGAACCATTTTTATATTTCCTGGGATATTTAAGGTGTACCCAAGTTGAGGTTCTTGTAGTCAGTGCAGCCCTAAATTTGGAGGTGGCTCTTTCTTATTGATTTTCAGTTTTCCCCAGGTATATTCCCTAGACTGGAAGTGGCCTTGGCTCCGTAGCTCTGTTGTTTACTTGTTTTAGGGAACACAATGCACTCCTCCAGTGAGGCAGTTGGCAATTTACATCCCGCCCATCAGCATAACAAGGCTCCCAGTTCTCCAGGGCCTGTCTTGTCTTTCTGGTTTTTACACATTTTGTGGATGTCCCTTTTCACCGGTGGGAAGTGATACTTCTTTGTAGTGCAGATTTGCATTGCCCGCTTGCTTGCTTGGCCAAAAAGGGCGTATGCGTTTTCTCCTGAATATATTCAGGAGAAAACGCATACACCCTTTTTGGCCAAGTGCACCACTGTCCAAGTTGTGCCCCTCTTCCTGTGCTTTACAGGCGATTCCAAGGTACCTCTTGAAATCTGTTTCCTGCTATTTTGCCTCGCTTTCAAGTCTACCTCGTTGACTTCCCTCAACAGATTTTTGGACGATAGTTGTCCTTTATCACTCTGCCAGTTTGTGAATTGCTGTGCCCCTGAGCTCCATTTCTCAACTCGTTTTTTGTGAGCTGAACGCAAGTCCAAAGTTTTGGATCATGTCCTATACTGGTTCCCGGTGGGTGGCTGAGACTTTGGTTAATTCTTCTTCCTGCCGGGAAATTAGAGTGACATGTGCCCGTCCAAATGCCTAACAGCTACTCTCTCATGGTTTCTCCCTCGTCCCTTCCATCCTCTGCCAAATTGGGAACCTGTGCAAACCAGGAGGTTAAAGGGCCTGTCTCTCCAAGTTGGGAGATTGATAGTAAGGCAGTTGGAAAGTCAAACTGGAGCACCAGGAGAGGGACTATTCGTTGAGTTTTAGAAACCTTTCGTATTCACAGTGTGTCCATTCTCTAGGTTTCCTGTACATGTTATAGCTGTAGTAATATTCCCTTGAACCTGGAGAGTTGGGACCCATGGAATGGGGGCCATGCATTATTGCTTGAAAGGGTCTGCATTTGCTCACCCAATCTCACCAATCCTCTCAGTCCCAAGTGTCCAGCCTTATGCCACATCCAGCTGTCATTGTAGATAGGGTCTTTCCAGGTTTCCTCAGACACCCTGAAAAAATTGTAAAGAATTTCCCTGTTTTTTGGTTTTGCTTTTGAAATTCCTTTTTATAGTGGGTTTCAGCTGATTCTCGCTGCCATGTTTATGCCACTCTAGACACACTTGATTCCCTTATGGAGACATATCAATACATAGGTTTTAAGATTCTTACTAGTCAGATATATTCCTCTGTGGGAAATATGGGGTTTTGAGTCTCTTTCACTAAGGAAGGTGTCGGTCTTGTCAATTCCAAAGTTGGTTTTTGAAATGGTCCCTGTGCTTATATCAAACTCTGGTTTTATGCATCACCCCACCTCTCCTTCCCCTTTTTGCAGGCATAAGAGTGTTTTCTAAATGTGAGACTCTGTTCTCTTTCCTAACTCAGTTCACGTGTAGCCATGTTTACAGGATCTTCATAAGTGATATCTTATGATAAGTTTCTTTTTCTGTGTGACTTATTTCACTTAGAATCATCGTACCTGAATCCACTCACTTTGCTGCTACTGGTCTTATGACATTGATTTCATGGCTGAGGGATATTCCATCGTACGTAAGTACCACAATGTTTTGAACCATTTTTATATTTCCTGGGATATTTAAGGTGTACCCAAGTTGAGGTTCTTGTAGTCAGTGCAGCCCTAAATTTGGAGGTGGCTCTTTCTTATTGATTTTCAGTTTTCCCCAGGTATATTCCCTAGACTGGAAGTGGCCTTGGCTCTGTAGCTCTGTTGTTTACTTGTTTTAGGGAACACAATGCACTCCTCCAGTGAGGCAGTTGGCAATTTACATCCCGCCCATCAGCATAACAAGGCTCCCAGTTCTCCAGGGCCTGTCTTGTCTTTCTGGTTTTTACACATTTTGTGGATGTCCCTTTTGACCGGTGGGAAGTGATAATTCTTTGTAGTGCAGATTTGCATTGCCCGCTTGCTTGCTTGGCCAAAAAGGGCGTATGCGTTTTCTCCTGAATATATTCAGGAGAAAACGCATACGCCCTTTTTGGCCAAGTGCACCATTGTCCAAGTTGTGCCCCTCTTCCTGTGCTTTACAGGCGATTCCAAGGTACCTCTTGAAATCTGTTTCCTGCTATTTTGCCTCACTTTCAAGTCCGCCTCGTTGACTTCCCTCAACAGATTTTTGGACAATATTTGTCCTTTATCACTCTGCCAGTTTGTGAATTGCTGTGCCCCTGAGCTCCATTTCTCAACTCGTTTTTTGGGAGCTGAACGCAAGTCCAAAATTTTGGATCATGTCCTATACTGGTTCCCGGTGGGTGGCTGAGACTTTGGTTAATTCTTCTTCCTGCCGGGAAATTAGAGTGACATGTGCCCGTCCAAATGCCTAACAGCTACTCTCTCATGGGTTCTCCCTCGTCCCTTCCATCCTCTGCCAAATTGGGAACCTGTGCAAACCAGGAGGTTAAAGGGCCTGTCTCTCCAAGTTGGGAGATTGATAGTAAGGCAGTTGGAAAGTCAAACTGGAGCACCAGGAGAGGGACTATTCGTTGAGTTTTAGAAACCTTTCGTATTCACAGTGTGTCCATTCTCTAGGTTTCCTGTACATGTTATAGCTGTAGTAATATTCCCTTGAACCTGGAGAGTTGGGACCCATGGAATGGGGGCCATGCATTATTGCTTGAAAGGGTCTGCATTTGCTCACCCAATCTCACCAATCCTCTCAGTCCCAAGTGTCCAGCCTTATGCCACATCCAGCTGTCATTGTAGATAGGGTCTTTCCAGGTTTCCTCAGACACCCTGAAGGAATTGTAAAGAATTTCCCTGTTTTTTGGTTTTGCTTTTGAAATTCCTTTTTATAGTGGGTTTGAGCTGATTCTCGCTGCCATGTTTATGCCACTCTAGACACACTTGATTCCCTCATGGATTCATATCAATACATAGGTTTAAAGATTCTTACTAGTCAGATATATTCCTCTGCGGGAAATATGGGGTTTTTAGTCTCTTTCACTAAGGAAGGTGTCGGTCTTGTCAATTCCAAAGTTGGTTTTTGAAACGGTCCCTGTGCTTATATCAAACTCTGGTTTTATGCATCACCCCACCTCTCCTTCCCCTTTATGCAGGCATAAGAGTGTTTTCTAAATGTGAGACTCTGTTCTCTTTCCTAACTCAGTTCACGTGTAGCCATGTTTACAGGATATTCATAAGTGATATCTTATGATAAGTTTCTTTTTCTGTGTGACTTATTTCACTTAGAATCATCGTACCTGAATCCACTCACTTTGCTGCTACTGGTCTTATGACATTGATTTCATTGCTGAGGGATATTCCATCGTACGTAAGTACCACAATGTTTTGAACCATTTTTATATTTCCTGGGATATTTAAGGTGTACCCAAGTTGAGGTTCTTGTAGCCAGTGCAGCCCTAAATTTGGAGGTGGCTCTTTCTTATTGATTTTCAGTTTTCCCCAGGTATATTCCCTAGACTGGAAGTGGCCTTGGCTCTGTAGCTCTGTTGTTTACTTGTTTTAGGGAACACAATGCACTCCTCCAGTGAGGCAGTTGGCAATTTACATCCCGCCCATCAGCATAACAAGGCTCCCTGTTCTCCAGGGCCTGTCTTGCCTTTCTGGTTTTTACACATTTTGTGGATGTCCCTTTTGACCAGTGGCAAGTGATACTTCTTTGTAGTGCAGATTTGCATTGCCTGCTTGCTTGCTTGGCCAAAAAGGGCGTATGCGTTTTCTCCTGAATATATTCAGGAGAAAACGCATACACCCTTTTTGGCCAAGTGCACCACTTTCCAAGTTGTGCCCCTCTTCCTGTGCTTTACAGGCGATTCCAAGGTACCTCTTGAAATCTGTTTCCTGCTATTTTGCCTCGCTTTCAAGTCTGCCTCGTTGACTTCCCTCAACAGATTTTTGGACGATAGTTGTCCTTTATCACTCTGCCAGTTTGTGAATTGCTGTGCCCCTGAGCTCCATTTCTCAACTCGTTTTTTGTGAGCTGAACGCAAGTCCAAAATTTTGGATCATGTCCTATACTGGTTCCCGGTGGGTGGCTGAGACTTTGGTTAATTCTTCTTCCTGCCGGGAAATTAGAGTGACATGTGCCCGTCCAAATGCCTAACAGCTACTCTCTCATGGGTTCTCCCTCGTCCCTTCCATCCTCTGCCAAATTGGGAACCTGTGCAAACCAGGAGGTTAAAGGGCCTGTCTCTCCAAGTTGGGAGATTGATAGTAAGGCAGTTGGAAAGTCAAACTGGAGCACCAGGAGTGGGACTATTCGTTGAGTTTTAGAAACCTTTCGTATTCACAGTGTGTCCATTCTCTAGGTTTCCTGTACATGTTATAGCTGTAGTAATATTCCCTTGAACCTGGAGAGTTGGGACCCATGGAATGGGGGCCATGCATTATTGCTTGAAAGGGTCTGCATTTGCTCACCCAATCTCACCAATCCTCTCAGTCCCAAGTGTCCAGCCTTATGCCACATCCAGCTGTCATTGTAGATAGGGTCTTTCCAGGTTTCCTCAGACACCCTGAAGGAATTGTAAAGAATTTCCCTGTTTTTTGGTTTTGCTTTTGAAATTCCTTTTTATAGTGGGTTTCAGCTGATTCTCGCTGCCATGTTTATGCCACTCTAGACACACTTGATTCCCTTATGGAGACATATCAATACATAGGTTTTAAGATTCTTACTAGTCAGATATATTCCTCTGTGGGAAATATGGGGTTTTGAGTCTCTTTCACTAAGGAAGGTGTCGGTCTTGTCAATTACAAAGTTGGTTTTGGAAACGGTCCCTGTGCTTATATCAAACTCTGGTTTTATGCATCACCCCACCTCTCCTTCCCCTTTATGCAGGCATAAGAGTGTTTTCTAAATGTGAGACTCTGTTCTCTTTCCTAACTCAGTTCACGTGCAGCCATGTTTACAGGATCTTCATAAGTGATATCTCATGATAAGTTTATTTTTCTGTGTGACTTATTTCACTTAGAATCATCGTACCTGAATCCACTCACTTTGCTGCTACTGGTCTTATGACATTGATTTCATGGCTGAGGGATATTCCATCGTACGTAAGTACCACAATGTTTTGAACCATTTTTATATTTCCTGGGATATTTAAGGTGTACCCAAGTTGAGGTTCTTGTAGCCAGTGCAGCCCTAAATTTGGAGGTGGCTCTTTCTTATTGATTTTCAGTTTTCCCAAGGTATATTCCCTAGACTGGAAGTGGCCTTGGCTCTGTAGCTCTGTTGTTTACTTGTTTTAGGGAACACAATGCACTCCTCCAGTGAGGCAGTTGGCAGTTTACATCCCGCCCATCAGCATAACAAGGCTCCCTGTTCTCCAGGGCCTGTCTTGCCTTTCTGGTTTTTACACATTTTGTGGATGTCCCTTTTGACCAGTGGCAAGTGATACTTCTTTGTAGTGCAGATTTGCATTGCCTGCTTGCTTGCTTGGCCAAAAAGGGCGTATGCGTTTTCTCCTGAATATATTCAGGAGAAAACGCATACACCCTTTTTGGCCAAGTGCACCACTTTCCAAGTTGTGCCCCTCTTCCTGTGCTTTACAGGCGATTCCAAGGTACCTCTTGAAATCTGTTTCCTGCTATTTTGCCTCGCTTTCAAGTCTGCCTCGTTGACTTCCCTCAACAGATTTTTGGACGATAGTTGTCCTTTATCACTCTGCCAGTTTGTGAATTGCTGTGCCCCTGAGCTCCATTTCTCAACTCGTTTTTTGTGAGCTGAACGCAAGTCCAAAATTTTGGATCATGTCCTATACTGGTTCCCGGTGGGTGGCTGAGACTTTGGTTAATTCTTCTTCCTGCCGGGAAATTAGAGTGACATGTGCCCGTCCAAATGCCTAACAGCTACTCTCTCATGGGTTCTCCCTCGTCCCTTCCATCCTCTGCCAAATTGGGAACCTGTGCAAACCAGGAGGTTAAAGGGCCTGTCTCTCCAAGTTGGGAGATTGATAGTAAGGCAGTTGGAAAGTCAAACTGGAGCACCAGGAGTGGGACTATTCGTTGAGTTTTAGAAACCTTTCGTATTCACAGTGTGTCCATTCTCTAGGTTTCCTGTACATGTTATAGCTGTAGTAATATTCCCTTGAACCTGGAGAGTTGGGACCCATGGAATGGGGGCCATGCATTATTGCTTGAAAGGGTCTGCATTTGCTCACCCAATCTCACCAATCCTCTCAGTCCCAAGTGTCCAGCCTTATGCCACATCCAGCTGTCATTGTAGATAGGGTCTTTCCAGGTTTCCTCAGACACCCTGAAGGAATTGTAAAGAATTTCCCTGTTTTTTGGTTTTGCTTTTGAAATTCCTTTTTATAGTGGGTTTCAGCTGATTCTCGCTGCCATGTTTATGCCACTCTAGACACACTTGATTCCCTTATGGAGACATATCAATACATAGGTTTTAAGATTCTTACTAGTCAGATATATTCCTCTGTGGGAAATATGGGGTTTTGAGTCTCTTTCACTAAGGAAGGTGTCGGTCTTGTCAATTACAAAGTTGGTTTTGGAAACGGTCCCTGTGCTTATATCAAACTCTGGTTTTATGCATCACCCCACCTCTCCTTCCCCTTTATGCAGGCATAAGAGTGTTTTCTAAATGTGAGACTCTGTTCTCTTTCCTAACTCAGTTCACGTGCAGCCATGTTTACAGGATCTTCATAAGTGATATCTCATGATAAGTTTATTTTTCTGTGTGACTTATTTCACTTAGAATCATCGTACCTGAATCCACTCACTTTGCTGCTACTGGTCTTATGACATTGATTTCATGGCTGAGGGATATTCCATCGTACGTAAGTACCACAATGTTTTGAACCATTTTTATATTTCCTGGGATATTTAAGGTGTACCCAAGTTGAGGTTCTTGTAGCCAGTGCAGCCCTAAATTTGGAGGTGGCTCTTTCTTATTGATTTTCAGTTTTCCCAAGGTATATTCCCTAGACTGGAAGTGGCCTTGGCTCTGTAGCTCTGTTGTTTACTTGTTTTAGGGAACACAATGCACTCCTCCAGTGAGGCAGTTGGCAGTTTACATCCCGCCCATCAGCATAACAAGGCTCCCAGTTCTCCAGGGCCTGTCTTGCCTTTCTGGTTTTTACACATTTTGTGGATGTCCCTTTTGACCGGTGGGAAGTGATACTTCTTTGTAGTGCAGATTTGCATTGCCCGCTTGCTTGCTTGGCCAAAAAGGGCGTATGCGTTTTCTCCTGAATATATTCAGGAGAAAACGCATACGCCCTTTTTGGCCAAGTGCACCATTGTCCAAGTTGTGCCCCTCTTCCTGTGCTTTACAGGCGATTCCAACGTACCTCTTGAAATCTGTTTCCTGCTATTTTGCCTCACTTTCAAGTCCGCCTCGTTGACTTCCCTCAACAGACTTTTGGACGATAGTTGTCCTTTATCACTCTGCCAGTTTGTGAATTGCTGTGCCCCTGAGCTCCATTTCTCAACTCGTTTTTTGTGAGCTGAACACAAGTCCAAAATTTTGGATCATGTCCTATACTGGTTCCCGGTGGGTGGCTGAGACTTTGGTTAATTCTTCTTCCTGCCGGGAAATTAGAGTGACATGTGCCCGTCCAAATGCCTAACAGCTACTCTCTCATGGGTTCTCCCTCGTCCCTTCCATCCTCTGGCAAATTGGGAACCTGTGCAAACCAGGAGGTTAAAAGGCCTGTCTCTCCAAGTTGGGAGATTGATAGTAAGGCAGTTGGAAAGTCAAACTGGAGCACCAGGAGAGGGACTATTCGTTGAGTTTTAGAAACCTTTCGTATTCACAGTGTGTCCATTCTCTAGGTTTCCTGTACATGTTATAGCTGTAGTAATATTCCCTTGAACCTGGAGAGTTGGGACCCATGGAATGGGGGCCATGCATTATTGCTTGAAAGGGTCTGCATTTGCTCACCCAATCTCACCAATCCTCTCAGTCCCAAGTGTCCAGCCTTATGCCACATCCAGCTGTCATTGTAGATAGGGTCTTTCCAGGTTTCCTCAGACACCCTGAAGGAATTGTAAAGAATTTCCCTGTTTTTTGGTTTTGCTTTTGAAATTCCTTTTTATAGTGGGTTTGAGCTGATTCTCGCTGCCATGTTTATGCCACTCTAGACACACTTGATTCCCTTATGGAGACATATCAATACATAGGTTTTAAGATTCTTACTAGTCAGATATATTCCTCTGTGGGAAATATGGGGTTTTGAGTCTCTTTCACTGAGGAAGGTTTAGGTCTTGTCTATTCCAAAGTTGGTTTTTGAAACGGTCCCTGTGCTTATATCAAACTCTGGTTTTATGCATTACCCCACCTCTCCTTCCCCTTTATGCAGGCATAAGAGTGTTTTCTAAATGTGAGACTCTGTTCTCTTTCCTAACTCAGTTCACGTGTAGCCATGTTTACAGGATCTTCATAAGTGATATCTTATGATAAGTTTCTTTTTCTGTGTGACTTATTTCACTTAGAATCATCGTACCTGAATCCACTCACTTTGCTGCTACTGGTCTTATGACATTGATTTCATCGCTGAGGGATATTCCATCATACGTAAGTACCACAATGTTTTGAACCATTTTTATATTTCCTGGGATATTTAAGGTGTACCCAAGTTGAGGTTCTTGTAGTCAGTGCAGCCCTAAATTTGGAGGTGGCTCTTTCTTATTGATTTTCAGTTTTCCCAAGGTATATTCCCTAGACTGGAAGTGGCCTTGGCTCTGTAGCTCTGTTGTTTACTTGTTTTAGGGAACACAATGCACTCCTCCAGTGAGGCAGTTGGCAATTTACATCCCGCCCATCAGCATAACAAGGCTCCCAGTTCTCCAGGGCCTGTCTTGCCTTTCTGGTTTTTACACATTTTGTGGATGTCCCTTTTGACCGGTGGGAAGTGATACTTCTTTGTAGTGCAGATTTGCATTGCCCGCTTGCTTGCTTGGCCAAAAAGGGCGTATGCGTTTTCTCCTGAATATATTCAGGAGAAAACGCATACGCCCTTTTTGGCCAAGTGCACCATTGTCCAAGTTGTGCCCCTCTTCCTGTGCTTTACAGGCGATTCCAACGTACCTCTTGAAATCTGTTTCCTGCTATTTTGCCTCACTTTCAAGTCCGCCTCGTTGACTTCCCTCAACAGACTTTTGGACGATAGTTGTCCTTTATCACTCTGCCAGTTTGTGAATTGCTGTGCCCCTGAGCTCCATTTCTCAACTCGTTTTTTGTGAGCTGAACACAAGTCCAAAATTTTGGATCATGTCCTATACTGGTTCCCGGTGGGTGGCTGAGACTTTGGTTAATTCTTCTTCCTGCCGGGAAATTAGAGTGACATGTGCCCGTCCAAATGCCTAACAGCTACTCTCTCATGGGTTCTCCCTCGTCCCTTCCATCCTCTGCCAAATTGGGAACCTGTGCAAACCAGGAGGTTAAAGGGCCTGTCTCTCAAAGTTGGGAGATTGATAGTAAGGCAGTTGGAAAGTCAAACTGGAGCACCAGGAGAGGGACTATTCGTTGAGTTTTAGAAACCTTTCGTATTCACCGTGTGTCCATTCTCTAGGTTTCCTGTACATGTTATAGCTGTAGTAATATTCCCTTGAACCTGGAGAGTTGGGACCCATGGAATGGGGGCCATGCATTATTGCTTGAAAGGGTCTGCATTTGCTCACCCAATCTCACCAATCCTCTCAGTCCCAAGTGTCCAGCCTTATGCCACATCCAGCTGTCATTGTAGATAGGGTCTTTCCAGGTTTCCTCAGACACCCTGAAGGAATTGTAAAGAATTTCCCTGTTTTTTGGTTTTGCTTTTGAAATTCCTTTTTATAGTGGGTTTGAGCTGATTCTCGCTGCCATGTTTATGCCACTCTAGACACACTTGATTCCCTTATGGAGACATATCAATACATAGGTTTTAAGATTCTTACTAGTCAGATATATTCCTTTGTGGGAAATATGGGGTTTTGAGTCTCTTTCACGGAGGAAGGTGTCGGTTTTGTCAATTCCAAAGTTGGTTTTTGAAACGGTCCCTGTGCTTATATCAAACTCTGGTTTTATGCATCACCCCACCTCTCCTTCCCCTTTATGCAGGCATAAGAGTGTTTTCTAAATGTGAGACTCTGTTCTCTTTCCTAACTCAGTTCACGTGTAGCCATGTTTACAGGATATTCATAAGTGATATCTTATGATAAGTTTCTTTTTCTGTGTGACTTATTTCACTTAGAATCATCGTACCTGAATCCACTCACTTTGCTGCTACTGGTCTTATGACATTGATTTCATTGCTGAGGGATATTCCATCGTACGTAAGTACCACAATGTTTTGAACCATTTTTATATTTCCTGGGATATTTAAGGTGTACCCAAGTTGAGGTTCTTGTAGCCAGTGCAGCCCTAAATTTGGAGGTGGCTCTTTCTTATTGATTTTCAGTTTTCCCCAGGTATATTCCCTAGACTGGAAGTGGCCTTGGCTCTGTAGCTCTGTTGTTTACTTGTTTTAGGGAACACAATGCACTCCTCCAGTGAGGCAGTTGGCAATTTACATCCCGCCCATCAGCATAACAAGGCTCCCTGTTCTCCAGGGCCTTTCTTGCCTTTCTGGTTTTTACACATTTTGTGGATGTCCCTTTTGACCATTGGCAAGTGATACTTCTTTGTAGTGCAGATTTGCATTGCCCGCTTGCTTGCTTGGCCAAAAAGGGCGTATGCGTTTTCTCCTGAATATATTCAGGAGAAAACGCATACACCCTTTTTGGCCAAGTGCACCACTGTCCAAGTTGTGCCCCTCTTCCTGTGCTTTACAGGCGATTCCAAGGTACCTCTTGAAATCTGTTTCCTGCTATTTTGCCTCGCTTTCAAGTCTGCCTCGTTGACTTCCCTCAACAGATTTTTGGACGATAGTTGTCCTTTATCACTCTGCCAGTTTGTGAATTGCTGTGCCCCTGAGCTCCATTTCTCAACTCGTTTTTTTGTGAGCTGAACGCAAGTCCAAAATTTTGGATCATGTCCTATACTGGTTCCCGGTGGGTGGCTGAGACTTTGGTTAATTCTTCTTCCTGCCGGGAAATTAGAGTGACATGTGCCCGTCCAAATGCCTAACAGCTACTCTCTCATGGGTTCTCCCTCGTCCCTTCCATCCTCTGCCAAATTGGGAACCTGTGCAAACCAGGAGGTTAAAGGGCCTGTCTCTCCAAGTTGGGAGATTGATAGTAAGGCAGTTGGAAAGTCAAACTGGAGCACCAGGAGTGGGACTATTCGTTGAGTTTTAGAAACCTTTCGTATTCACAGTGTGTCCATTCTCTAGGTTTCCTGTACATGTTATAGCTGTAGTAATATTCCCTTGAACCTGGAGAGTTGGGACCCATGGAATGGGGGCCATGCATTATTGCTTGAAAGGGTCTGCATTTGCTCACCCAATCTCACCAATCCTCTCAGTCCCAAGTGTCCAGCCTTATGCCACATCCAGCTGTCATTGTAGATAGGGTCTTTCCAGGTTTCCTCAGACACCCTGAAGGAATTGTAAAGAATTTCCCTGTTTTTTGGTTTTGCTTTTGAAATTCCTTTTTATAGTGGGTTTGAGCTGATTCTCGCTGCCATGTTTATGCCACTCTAGACACACTTGATTCCCTTATGGAGACATATCAATACATAGGTTTTAAGATTCTTACTAGTCAGATATATTCCTCTGTGGGAAATATGGGGTTTTGAGTCTCTTTCACTGAGGAAGGTTTAGGTCTTGTCTATTCCAAAGTTGGTTTTTGAAACGGTCCCTGTGCTTATATCAAACTCTGGTTTTATGCATCACCCCACCTCTCCTTCCCCTTTATGCAGGCATAAGAGTGTTTTCTAAATGTGAGACTCTGTTCTCTTTCCTAACTCAGTTCACGTGTAGCCATGTTTACAGGATCTTCATAAGTGATATCTTATGATAAGTTTCTTTTTCTGTGTGACTTATTTCACTTAGAATCATCGTACCTGAATCCACTCACTTTGCTGCTACTGGTCTTATGATATTGATTTCATCGCTGAGGGATATTCCATCATACGTAAGTACCACAATGTTTTGAACCATTTTTATATTTCCTGGGATATTTAAGGTGTACCCAAGTTGAGGTTCTTGTAGTCAGTGCAGCCCTAAATTTGGAGGTGGCTCTTTCTTATTGATTTTCAGTTTTCCCAAGGTATATTCCCTAGACTGGAAGTGGCCTTGGCTCTGTAGCTCTGTTGTTTACTTGTTTTAGGGAACACAATGCACTCCTCCAGTGAGGCAGTTGGCAATTTACATCCCGCCCATCAGCATAACAAGGCTCACAGTTCTCCAGGGCCTGTCTTGCCTTTCTGGTTTTTACACATTTTGTGGATGTCCCTTTTGACCGGTGGGAAGTGATACTTCTTTGTAGTGCAGATTTGCATTGCCCGCTTGCTTGCTTGGCCAAAAAGGGCGTATGCGTTTTCTCCTGAATATATTCAGGAGAAAACGCATACGCCCTTTTTGGCCAAGTGCACCATTGTCCAAGTTGTGCCCCTCTTCCTGTGCTTTACAGGCGATTCCAACGTACCTCTTGAAATCTGTTTCCTGCTATTTTGCCTCACTTTCAAGTCCGCCTCGTTGACTTCCCTCAACAGACTTTTGGACGATAGTTGTCCTTTATCACTATGCCAGTTTGTGAATTGCTGTGCCCCTGAGCTCCATTTCTCAACTCGTTTTTTGTGAGCTGAACACAAGTCCAAAATTTTGGATCATGTCCTATACTGGTTCCCGGTGGGTGGCTGAGACTTTGGTTAATTCTTCTTCCTGCCGGGAAATTAGAGTGACATGTGCCCGTCCAAATGCCTAACAGCTACTCTCTCATGGGTTCTCCCTCGTCCCTTCCATCCTCTGCCAAATTGGGAACCTGTGCAAACCAGGAGGTTAAAGGGCCTGTCTCTCAAAGTTGGGAGATTGATAGTAAGGCAGTTGGAAAGTCAAACTGGAGCACCAGGAGAGGGACTATTCGTTGAGTTTTAGAAACCTTTCGTATTCACAGTGTGTCCATTCTCTAGGTTTCCTGTACATGTTATAGCTGTAGTAATATTCCCTTGAACCTGGAGAGTTGGGACCCATGGAATGGGGGCCATGCATTATTGCTTGAAAGGGTCTGCATTTGCTCACCCAATCTCACCAATCCTCTCAGTCCCAAGTGTCCAGCCTTATGCCACATCCAGCTGTCATTGTAGATAGGGTCTTTCCAGGTTTCCTCAGACACCCTGAAGGAATTGTAAAGAATTTCCCTGTTTTTTGGTTTTGCTTTTGAAATTCCTTTTTATAGTGGGTTTGAGCTGATTCTCGCTGCCATGTTTATGCCACTCTAGACACACTTGATTCCCTTATGGAGACATATCAATACATAGGTTTTAAGGTTCTTACTAGTCAGATATATTCCTCTGTGGGAAATATGGGGTTTTGAGTCTCTTTCACTGAGGAAGGTGTCGGTCTTGTCAATTCCAAAGTTGGTTTTTGAAACGGTCCCTGTGCTTATATCAAACTCTGGTTTTATGCATCACCCCACCTCTCCTTCCCCTTTATGCGGGCATAAGTGTGTTTTCTAAATGTGAGACTCTGTTCTCTTTCCTAACTCAGTTCACGTGTAGCCATGTTTACAGGATCTTCATAAGTGATATCTTATGATAAGTTTCTTTTTCTGAGTGACTTATTTCACTTAGAATCATCGTACCTGAATCCACTCACTTTGCTGCTTCTGGTCTTATGACATTGATTTCATGGCTGAGGGATATTCCATCGTACGTAAGTACCACAATGTTTTGAACCATTTTTATATTTCCTGGGATATTTAAGGTGTACCCAAGTTGAGGTTCTTGTAGTCAGTGCAGCCCTAAATTTGCAGGTGGCTCTTTCGTATTGATTTTCAGTTTTCCCAAGGTATATTCCCTAGACTGGAAGTGGCCTTGGCTCTGTAGCTCTGTTGTTTACTTGTTTTAGGGAACACAATGCACTCCTCCAGTGAGGCAGTTGGCAATTTACATCCCGCCCATCAGCATAACAAGGCTCCCAGTTCTCCAGGGCCTGTCTTGCCTTTCTGGTTTTTACACATTTTGTGGATGTCCCTTTTGACCGGTGGGACGTGATACTTCTTTGTAGTGCAGATTTGCATTGCCCGCTTGCTTGCTTGGCCAAAAAGGGCGTATGCGTTTTCTCCTGAATATATTCAGGAGAAAACGCATACGCCCTTTTTGGCCAAGTGCACCATTGTCCAAGTTGTGGCCCTCTTCCTGTGCTTTACAGGCGATTCCAAGGTACCTCTTGAAATCTGTTTCCTGCTATTTTGCCTCACTTTCAAGTCCGCCTCGTTGACTTCCCTCAACAGATTTTTGGACGATAGTTGTCCTTTATCACTCTGCCAGTTTGTGAATTGCTGTGCCCCTGAGCTCCATTTCTCAACTCGTTTTTTGTGAGCTGAACGCAAGTCCAAAATTTTGGATCATGTCCTATACTGGTTCCCGGTGGGTGGCTGAGACTTTGGTTAATTCTTCTTCCTGCCGGGAAATTAGAGTGACATGTGCCCGTCCAAATGCCTAACAGCTACTCTCTCATGGGTTCTCCCTCGTCCCTTCCATCCTCTGCCAAATTGGGAACCTGTGCAAACCAGGAGGTTAAAGGGCCTGTCTGTCCAAGTTGGGAGATTGATAGTAAGGCAGTTGGAAAGTCAAACTGGAGCACCAGGAGAGGGACTATTCGTTGAGTTTTAGAAACCTTTCGTATTCACAGTGTGTCCATTCTCTAGGTTTCCTGTACATGTTATAGCTGTAGTAATATTCCCTTGAACCTGGAGAGTTGAGACCCATGGAATGGGGGCCATGCATTATTGCTTGAAAGGGTCTGCATTTGCTCACCCAATCTCACCAATCCTCTCAGTCCCAAGTGTCCAGCCTTATGCCACATCCAGCTGTCATTGTAGATAGGGTCTTTCCAGGTTTCCTCAGACACCCTGAAGGAATTGTAAAGAATTTCCCTGTTTTTTGGTTTTGCTTTTGAAATTCCTTTTTATAGTGGGTTTGAGCTGATTCTCGCTGCCATGTTTATGCCACTCTAGACACACTTGAATCGCTTATGGAGACATATCAATACATAGGTTTTAAGATTCTTACTAGTCAGATATATTCCTCTGTGGGAAATATGGGGTTTTGAGTCTCTTTCACTGAGGAAGCTGTCGGTCTTGTCAATTCCAAAGTTGGTTTTTGAAACGGTCCCTGTGCTTATATCAAACTCTGGTTTTATGCATCACCCCACATCTCCTTCCCCTTTATGCAGGCATAAGAGTGTTTTCTAAATGTGAGACTCTGTTCTCTTTCCTAACTCAGTTCACGTGTAGCCATGTTTACAGGATCTTCCTAAGTGATATCTTATGATAAGTTTCTTTTTCTGTGTGACTTATTTCACTTAGAATCATCGTACCTGAATCCACTCACTTTGCTGCTACTGGTCTTATGACATTGATTTCATGGCTGAGGGATATTCCATCGTACGTAAGTACCACAATGTTTTGAACCATTTTTATATTTCCTGGGATATTTAAGGTGTACCCAAGTTGAGGTTCTTGTAGCCAGTGAAGCCCTAAATTTGGAGGTGGCTCTTTCTTATTGATTTTCAGTTTTCCCCAGGTATATTCCCTAGACTGGAAGTGGCCTTGGCTCTGTAGCTCTGTTTTTTACTTGTTTTAGGGAACACAATGCACTCCTCCAGTGAGGCAGTTGGCAATTTACATCCCGCCCCTCAGCATAACAAGGCTCCCTGTTCTCCAGGGCCTGTCTTGCCTTTCTGGTTTTTACACATTTTGTGGATGTCCCTTTTGACCGGTGGGAAGTGATACTTCTTTGTAGTGCAGATTTGCATTGCCCGCTTGCTTGCTTGGCCAATAAGGGCGTATGCGTTTTCTCCTGAATATATTCAGGAGAAAACGCATATGCCCTTTTTGGCCAAGTGCACCATTGTCCAAGTTGTGCCCCTCTTCCTGTGCTTTACAGGCGATTCCAAGGTACCTCTTGAAATCTGTTTCCTGCTATTTTGCCTCCCTTTCAAGTCCGCCTCGTTGACTTCCCTCAACAGATTTTTGGACGATAGTTGTCCTTTATCACTCTGCCAGTTTGTGAATTGCTGTGCCCCTGAGCTCCATTTCTCAACTCGTTTTTTGTGAGCTGAACGCAAGTCCAAAATTTTGGATCATGTCCTATACTGGTTCCCGGTGGGTGGCTGAGACTTTGGTTAATTCTTCTTCCTGCCGGGAAATTAGAGTGACATGTGCCCGTCCAAATGCCTAACAGCTACTCTCTCATGGGTTCTCCCTCGTCCCTTCCATCCTCTGCCAAATTGGGAACCTGTGCAAACCAGGAGGTTAAAGGGCCTGTCTCTCCAAGTTGGGAGATTGATAGTAAGGCAGTTGGAAAGTCAAACTGGAGCACCAGGAGAGGGACTATTCGTTGAGTTTTAGAAACCTTTCGTATTCACAGTGTGTCCATTCTCTAGGTTTCCTGTACATGTTATAGCTGTAGTAATATTCCCTTGAACATGGAGAGTTGGGACCCATGGAATGGGGGCCATGCATTATTGCTTGAAAGGGTCTGCATTTGCTCACCCAATCTCACCAATCCTCTCAGTCCCAAGTGTCCAGCCTTATGCCACATCCAGCTGTCATTGTAGATAGGGCCTTTCCAGGTTTCCTCAGACACCCTGAAGGAATTGTAAAGAATTTCCCTGTTTTTTGGTTTTGCTTTTGAAATTCCTTTTTATAGTGGGTTTGAGCTGATTCTCGCTTCCATGTTTATGCCACTCTAGACACACTTGATTCCCTTATGGAGACATATCAATACATAGGTTTTCAGATTCTTACTAGTCAGATATATTCCTCTGTCGGAAATATGGGGTTTTGAGTCTCTTTCACTAAGGAAGGTGTCGGTCTTGTCAATTCCAAAGTTGGTTTTTGAAACGGTCCCTGTGCTTATATCAAACTCTGGTTTTATGCATCACCCCATCTCTCCTTTCCCTTTATCCTGGCATAAGAGTGTTTTCTAAATGTGAGACTCTGTTCTCTTTCCTAACTCAGTTCACGTGTAGCCATGTTTACAGGATCTTCATAAGTGATATCTTATGATAAGTTTCTTTTTCTGTGTGACTTATTTCACTTAGAATCATCGTACCTGAATCCACTCACTTTGCTGCTACTGGTCTTATGACATTGATTTCATGGCTGAGGCATATTCCATCGTACGTAAGTACCACAAAGTTTTGAACCATTTTTATATTTCCTGGGATATTTAAGGTGTACCCAAGTTGAGGTTCTTGTAGCCAGTGCAGCCCTAAATTTGGAGGTGGCTCTTTCTTATTGATTTTCAGTTTTCCCATGGTATATTCCCTAGACTGGAAGTGGCCTTGGCTCTGTAGCTCTGTTGTTTACTTGTTTTAGGGAACACAATGCACTCCTCCAGTGAGGCAGTTGGCAATTTACATCCCGCCCATCAGCATAACAAGGCTCCCTGTTCTCCAGGGCCTGTCTTGCCTTTCTGGTTTTTACACATTTTGTGGATGTCCCTTTTGACCGGTGGGAAGTGATACTTCTTTGTAGTGCAGATTTGCATTGCCCGCTTGCTTCCTTGGCCAAAAAGGGCGTATGCGTTTTCTCCTGAATATATTCAGGAGAAAACGCATACGCCCTTTTTGGCCAAGTGCACCATTGTCCAAGTTGTGCCCCTCTTCCTGTGCTTTACAGGCGATTCCAACGTACCTCTTGAAATCTGTTTCCTGCTATTTTGCCTCACTTTCAAGTCCGCCTCGTTGACTTCCCTCAACAGATTTTTGGACGATAGTTGTCCTTTATCACTCTGCCAGTTTGTGAATTGCTGTGCCCCTGAGCTCCATTTCTCAACTCGTTTTTTGTGAGCTGAACGCAAGTCCAAAATTTTGGATCCTGTCCTATACTGGTTCCCGGTGGGTGGCTGAGACTTTGGTTAATTCTTCTTCCTGCCGGGAAATTAGAGTGACATGTGCCCGTCCAAATGCCTAACAGCTACTCTCTCATGGGTTCTCCCTCGTCCCTTCCATCCTCTGCCAAATTGGGAACCTGTGCAAACCAGGAGGTTAAAGGGCCTGTCTCTCCAAGTTGGGAGATTGATAGTAAGGCAGTTGGAAAGTCAAACTGGAGCACCAGGAGAGGGACTATTTTGAGTTTTAGAAACCTTTCGTATTCACAGTGTGTCCATTCTCTAGGTTTCCTGTACATGTTATAGCTGTAGTAATATTCCCTTGAACCTGGAGAGTTGGGACCCATGGAATGGGGGCCATGCATTATTGCTTGAAAGGGTCTGCATTTGCTCACCCAATCTCACCAATCCTCTCAGTCCCAAGTGTCCAGCCTTATGCCACATCCAGCTGTCATTGTAGATAGGGTCTTTCCAGGTTTCCTCAGACACCCTGAAGGAATTGTAAAGAATTTCCCTGTTTTTTGGTTTTGCTTTTGAAATTCCTTTTTATAGTGGGTTTGAGCTGATTCTCGCTGCCATGTTTATGCCACTCTAGACACACTTGATTCCCTTATGGAGACATATCAATACATAGGTTTTAAGGTTCTTACTACTCAGATATATTCCTCTGTGGGAAATATGGGGTTTTGAGTCTCTTTCACTGATGAAGGTGTCGGTCTTGTCAATTCCAAAGTTGGTTTTTGAAACGGTCCCTGTGCTTATATCAAACTCTGGTTTTATGCATCACCCCACCTCTCCTTCCCCTTTATGCGGGCATAAGTGTGTTTTCTAAATGTGAGACTCTGTTCTCTTTCCTAACTCAGTTCACGTGTAGCCATGTTTACAGGATCTTCATAAGTGATATCTTATGATAAGTTTCTTTTTCTGAGTGACTTATTTCACTTAGAATCATCGTACCTGAATCCACTCACTTTGCTGCTTCTGGTCTTATGACATTGATTTCATGGCTGAGGGATATTCCATCGTACGTAAGTACCACAATGTTTTGAACCATTTTTATATTTCCTGGGATATTTAAGGTGTACCCAAGTTGAGGTTCTTGTAGTCAGTGCAGCCCTAAATTTGCAGGTGGCTCTTTCGTATTGATTTTCAATTTTCCCAAGGTATATTCCCTAGACTGGAAGTGGCCTTGGCTCTGTAGCTCTGTTGTTTACTTGTTTTAGGGAACACAATGCACTCCTCCAGTGAGGCAGTTGGCAATTTACATCCCGCCCATCAGCATAACAAGGCTCCCAGTTCTCCAGGGCCTGTCTTGCCTTTCTGGTTTTTACACATTTTGTGGATGTCCCTTTTGACCGGTGGGAAGTGATACTTCTTTGTAGTGCAGATTTGCATTGCCCGCTTGCTTGCTTGGCCAAAAAGGGCGTATGCGTTTTCTCCTGAATATATTCAGGAGAAAACGCATACGCACTTTTTGGCCAAGTGCACCATTGTCCAAGTTGTGCCCCTCTTCCTGTGCTTTACAGGCAATTCCAAGGTACCTCCTGAAATCTGTTTCCTGCTATTTTGCCTCACTTTCAAGTCCGCCTCGTTGACTTCCCTCAACAGATTTTTGGACGATAGTTGTCCTTTATCACTCTGCCAGTTTGTGAATTGCTGTGCCCCTGAGCTCCATTTCTCAACTCGTTTTTTGTGAGCTGAACGCAAGTCCAAAATTTTGGATCATGTCCTATACTGGTTCCCGGTGGGTGGCTGAGACTTTGGTTAATTCTTCTTCCTGCCGGGAAATTAGAGTGACATGTGCCCGTCCAAATGCCTAACAGCTACTCTCTCATGGGTTCTCCCTCGTCCCTTCCATCCTCTGCCAAATTGGGAACCTGTGCAAACCAGGAGATTAAAGGGCCTGTCTGTCCAAGTTGGGAGATTGATAGTAAGGCAGTTGGAAAGTCAAACTGGAGCACCAGGAGAGGGACTATTCGTTGAGTTTTAGAAACCTTTCGTATTCACAGTGTGTACATTCTCTAGGTTTCCTGTACATGTTATAGCTGTAGTAATATTCCCTTGAACCTGGAGAGTTGAGACCCATGGAATGGGGGCCATGCATTATTGCTTGAAAGGGTCTGCATTTGCTCACCCAATCTCACCAATCCTCTCAGTCCCAAGTGTCCAGCCTTATGCCACATCCAGCTGTCATTGTAGATAGGGTCTTTCCAGGTTTCCTCAGACACCCTGAAGGAATTGTAAAGAATTTCCCTGTTTTTTGGTTTTGCTTTTGAAATTCCTTTTTATAGTGGGTTTGAGCTGATTCTCGCTGCCATGTTTATGCCACTCTAGACACACTTGAATCCCTTATGGAGACATATCAATACATAGGTTTTAAGATTCTTACTAGTCAGATATATTCCTCTGTGGGAAATATGGGGTTTTGAGTCTCTTTCACTGAGGAAGCTGTCGGTCTTGTCAATTCCAAAGTTGGTTTTTGAAACGGTCCCTGTGCTTATATCAAACTCTGGTTTTATGCATCACCCCACCTCTCCTTCCCCTTTATGCAGGCATAAGAGTGTTTTCTAAATGTGAGACTCTGTTCTCTTTCCTAACTCAGTTCACGTGTAGCCATGTTTACAGGATCTTCCTAAGTGATATCTTATGATAAGTTTCTTTTTCTGTGTGACTTATTTCACTTAGAATCATCGTACCTGAATCCACTCACTTTGCTGCTACTGGTCTTATGACATTGATTTCATGGCTGAGGGATATTCCATCGTACGTAAGTACCACAATGTTTTGAACCATTTTTATATTTCCTGGGATATTTAAGGTGTACCCAAGTTGAGGTTCTTGTAGCCAGTGAAGCCCTAAATTTGGAGGTGGCTCTTTCTTATTGATTTTCAGTTTTCCCAAGGTATATTCCCTAGACTGGAAGTGGCCTTGGCTCTGTAGCTCTGTTGTTTACTTGTTTTAGGGAACACAATGCACCCCTCCAGTGAGGCAGTTGGCAATTTACATCCCGCCCATCAGCATAACAAGGCTCCCTGTTCTCCAGGGCCTGTCTTGCCTTTCTGGTTTTTACACATTTTGTGGATGTCCCTTTTGACCGGTGGGAAGTGATACTTCTTTGTAGTGCAGATTTGCATTGCCCGCTTGCTTGCTTGGCCAAAAAGGGCGTATGCGTTTTCTCCTGAATATATTCAGGAGAAAACGCATACGCCCTTTTTGGCCAAGTGCACCATTGTCCAAGTTGTGCCCCTCTTCCTGTGCTTTACAGGCGATTCCAAGGTACCTCTTGAAATCTGTTTCCTGCTATTTTGCCTCACTTTCAAGTCCGCCTCGTTGACTTCCCTCAACAGATTTTTGGACGATAGTTGTCCTTTATCACTCTGCCAGTTTGTGAATTGCTGTGCCCCTGAGCTCCATTTCTCAACTCGTTTTTTGTGAGCTGAACGCAAGTCCAAAATTTTGGACCATATCCTATACTGGTTCCCGGTGGGTGGCTGAGACTTTGGTTAATTCTTCTTCCTGCCGGGAAATTAGAGTGACATGTGCCCGTCCAAATGCCTAACAGCTACTCTCTCATGGGTTCTCCCTCGTCCCTTCCATCCTCTGCCAAATTGGGAACCTGTGCAAACCAGGAGGTTAAAGGGCCTGTCTCTCCAAGTTGGGAGATTGATAGTAAGGCAGTTGGAAAGTCAAACTGGAGCACCAGGAGAGGGACTATTTTGAGTTTTAGAAACCTTTCGTATTCACAGTGTGTCCATTCTCTAGGTTTCCTGTACATGTTATAGCTGTAGTAATGTTCCCTTGAACCTGGAGAGTTGGGACCCATGGAATGGGGGCCATGCATTATTGCTTGAAAGGGTCTGCATTTGCTCACCCAATCTCACCAATCCTCTCAGTCCCAAGTGTCCAGCCTTATGCCACATCCAGCTGTCATTGTAGATAGGGTCTTTCCAGGTTTCCTCAGACACCCTGAAGGAATTGTAAAGAATTTCCCTGTTTTTTGGTTTTGCTTTTGAAATTCCTTTTTATAGTGGGTTTGAGCTGATTCTCGCTGCCATGTTTATGCCACTCTAGACACACTTGATTCCCTTATGGAGACATATCAATACATAGGTTTTAAGGTTCTTACTAGTCAGATATATTCCTCTGTGGGAAATATGGGGTTTTGAGTCTCTTTCACTGAGGAAGGTGTCGGTCTTGTCAATTCCAAAGTTGGTTTTTGAAACGGTCCCTGTGCTTATATCAAACTCTGGTTTTATGCATCACCCCACCTCTCCTTCCCCTTTATGCGGGCATAAGTGTGTTTTCTAAATGTGAGACTCTGTTCTCTTTCCTAACTCAGTTCACGTGTAGCCATGTTTACAGGATCTTCATAAGTGATATCTTATGATAAGTTTCTTTTTCTGTGTGACTTATTTCACTTAGAATCATCGTACCTGAATCCACTCACTTTGCTGCTACTGGTCTTATGACATTGATTTCATGGCTGAGGGATATTCCATCGTACGTAAGTACCACAATGTTTTGAACCATTTTTATATTTCCTGGGATATTTAAGGTGTACCCAAGTTGAGGTTCTTGTAGTCAGTGCAGCCCTAAATTTGCAGGTGGCTCTTTCGTATTGATTTTCAGTTTTCCCAAGGTATATTCCCTAGACTGGAAGTGGCCTTGGCTCTGTAGCTCTGTTGTTTACTTGTTTTAGGGAACACAATGCACTCCTCCAGTGAGGCAGTTGGCAATTTACATCCCGCCCATCAGCATAACAAGGCTCCCAGTTCTCCAGGGCCTGTCTTGCCTTTCTGGTTTTTACACATTTTGTGGATGTCCCTTTTGACCGGTGGGAGGTGATACTTCTTTGTAGTGCAGATTTGCATTGCCCGCTTGCTTGCTTGGCCAAAAAGGGCGTATGCGTTTTCTCCTGAATATATTCAGGAGAAAACGCATACGCCCTTTTTGGCCAAGTGCACCATTGTCCAAGTTGTGCCCCTCTTCCTGTGCTTTACAGGCGATTCCAACGTACCTCTTGAAATCTGTTTCCTGCTATTTTGCCTCGCTTTCAAGTCCGCCTCGTTGACTTCCCTCAACAGACTTTTGGACGATAGTTGTCCTTTATCACTCTGCCAGTTTGTGAATTGCTGTGCCCCTGAGCTCCATTTCTCAACTCGTTTTTTGTGAGCTGAACGCAAGTCCAAAATTTTGGATCATGTCCTATACTGGTTCCCGGTGGGTGGCTGAGACTTTGGTTAATTCTTCTTCCTGCCGGGAAATTAGAGTGACATGTGCCCGTCCAAATGCCTAACAGCTACTCTCTCATGGGTTCTCCCTCGTCCCTTCCATCCTCTGCCAAATTGGGAACCTGTGCAAACCAGGAGGTTAAAGGGCCTGTCTCTCCAAGTTGGGAGATTGATAGTAAGGCAGTTGGAAAGTCAAACTGGAGCACCAGGAGAGGGACTATTCGTTGAGTTTTAGAAACCTTTCGTATTCACAGTGTGTCCATTCTCTAGGTTTCCTGTACATGTTATAGCTGTAGTAATATTCCCTTGAACCTGGAGAGTTGGGACCCATGGAATGGGGGCCATGCATTATTGCTTGAAAGGGTCTGCATTTGCTCACCCAATCTCACCAATCCTCTCAGTCCCAAGTGTCCAGCCTTATGCCACATCCAGCTGTCATTGTAGATAGGGTCTTTCCAGGTTTCCTCAGACACCCTGAAGGAATTGTAAAGAATTTCCCTGTTTTTTGGTTTTGCTTTTGAAATTCCTTTTTATAGTGGGTTTGAGCTGATTCTCGCTGCCATGTTTATGCCACTCTAGACACACTTGATTCCCTTATGGAGACATATCAATACATAGGTTTTAAGATTCTTACTAGTCAGATATATTCCTCTGTGGGAAATATGAGGTTTTGAGTCTCTTTCACTAAGGAAGGTGTCGGTCTTGTCAATTCCAAAGTTGGTTTTTGAAACGGTCCGTGTGCTTATATCAAACTCTGGTTTTATGCATCACCCCACCTCTCCTTCCCCTTTATGCAGGCATAAGAGTGTTTTCTAAATGTGAGACTCTGTTCTCTTTCCTAACTCAATTCACGTGTAGCCATGTTTACAGGATCTTCATAAGTGATATCTTATGATAAGTTTCTTTTTCTGTGTGACTTATTTCACTTAGAATCATCGTACCTGAATCCACTCACTTTGCTGCTACTGGTCTTATGACATTGATTTCATGGCTGAGGGATATTCCATCGTACGTAAGTACCACAATGTTTTGAACCATTTTTATATTTCCTGGGATATTTAAGGTGTACCCAAGTTGAGGTTCTTGTAGTCAGTGCAGCCCTAAATTTGGAGGTGGCTCTTTCTTATTGATTTTCAGTTTTCCCAAGGTATATTCCCTAGACTGGAAGTGGCCTTGGCTCTGTAGCTCTGTTGTTTACTTGTTTTAGGGAACACAATGCACTCCTCCAGTGAGGCAGTTGGCAATTTACATCCCGCCCATCAGCATAACAAGGCTCCCAGTTCTCCAGGGCCTGTCTTGCCTTTCTGGTTTTTACACATTTTGTGGATGTCCCTTTTGACCGGTGGGAAGTGATACTTCTTTGTAGTGCAGATTTGCATTGCCCGCTTGCTTGCTTGGCCAAAAAGCGCGTATGTGTTTTCTCCTGAATATATTCAGGAGAAAACGCATACGCCCTTTTTGGCAAAGTGCACCATTGTACAAGTGGAGCCCCTCTTCCTGTGCTTTACAGGCGATTCCAAGGTACCTCTTGAAATCTGTTTCCTGCTATTTTGCCTCACTTTCAAGTCCGCCTCGTTGACTTCCCTCAACAGATTTTTGGACGATAGTTGTCCTTTATCACTCTGCCAGTTTGTGAATTGCTGTGCCCCTGAGCTCCATTTCTCAACTCGTTTTTTGTGAGCTGAACGCAAGTCCAAAATTTTGGATCATGTCCTATACTGGTTCCCGGTGGGTGGCTGAGACTTTGGTTAATTCTTCTTCCTGCCGGGAAATTAGAGTGACATGTGCCCGTCCAAATGCCTAACAGCTACTCTCTCATGGGTTCTTCCTCGTCCCTTCCATCCTCTGCCAAATTGGGAACCTGTGCAAACCAGGAGGTTAAAGGGCCTGTCTGTCCAAGTTGGGAGATTGATAGTAAGGCAGTTGGAAAGTCAAACTGGAGCACCAGGAGAGGGACTATTCGTTGAGTTTTAGAAACCTTTCGTATTCACAGTGTGTACATTCTCTAGGTTTCCTGTACATGTTATAGCTGTAGTAATATTCCCTTGAACCTGGAGAGTTGAGACCCATGGAATGGGGGCCATGCATTATTGCTTGAAAGGGTCTGCATTTGCTCACCCAATCTCACCAATCCTCTCAGTCCCAAGTGTCCAGCCTTATGCCACATCCAGCTGTCATTGTAGATAGGGTCTTTCCAGGTTTCCTCAGACACCCTGAAGGAATTGTAAAGAATTTCCCTGTTTTTTGGTTTTGCTTTTGAAATTCCTTTTTATAGTGGGTTTGAGCTGATTCTCGCTGCCATGTTTATGCCACTCTAGACACACTTGAATCGCTTATGGAGACATATCAATACATAGGTTTTAAGATTCTTACTAGTCAGATATATTCCTCTGTGGGAAATATGGGGTTTTGAGTCTCTTTCACTGAGGAAGCTGTCGGTCTTGTCAATTCCAAAGTTGGTTTTTGAAACGGTCCCTGTGCTTATATCAAACTCTGGTTTTATGCATCACCCCACCTCTCCTTCCCCTTTATGCAGGCATAAGAGTGTTTTCTAAATGTGAGACTCTGTTCTCTTTCCTAACTCAGTTCACGTGTAGCCATGTTTACAGGATCTTCCTAAGTGATATCTTATGATAAGTTTCTTTTTCTGTGTGACTTATTTCACTTAGAATCATCGTACCTGAATCCACTCACTTTGCTGCTACTGGTCTTATGACATTGATTTCATGGCTGAGGGATATTCCATCGTACGTAAGTACCACAATGTTTTGAACCATTTTTATATTTCCTGGGATATTTAAGGTGTACCCAAGTTGAGGTTCTTGTAGCCAGTGAAGCCCTAAATTTGGAGGTGGCTCTTTCTTATTGATTTTCAGTTTTCCCCAGGTATATTCCCTAGACTGGAAGTGGCCTTGGCTCTGTAGCTCTGTTGTTTACTTGTTTTAGGGAACACAATGCACTCCTCCAGTGAGGCAGTTGGCAATTTACATCCCGCCCCTCAGCATAACAAGGCTCCCTGTTCTCCAGGGCCTGTCTTGCCTTTCTGGTTTTTACACATTTTGTGGATGTCCCTTTTGACCGGTGGGAAGTGATACTTCTTTGTAGTGCAGATTTGCATTGCCCGCTTGCTTGCTTGGCCAAAAAGGGCGTATGCGTTTTCTCCTGAATATATTCAGGAGAAAACGCATACGCCCTTTTTGGCCAAGTGCACCATTGTCCAAGTTGTGCCCCTCTTCCTGTGCTTTACAGGCGATTCCAAGGTACCTCTTGAAATCTGTTTCCTGCTATTTTGCCTCACCTTCAAGTCCGCCTCGTTGACTTCCCTCAACAGATTTTTGGACGATAGTTGTCCTTTATCACTCTGCCAGTTTGTGAATTGCTGTGCCCCTGAGCTCCATTTCTCAACTCGTTTTTTGTGAGCTGAACGCAAGTCCAAAATTTTGGATCATGTCCTATACTGGTTCCCGGTGGGTGGCTGAGACTTTGGTTAATTCTTCTTCCTGCCGGGAAATTAGATTGACATGTGCCCGTCCAAATGCCTAACAGCTACTCTCTCATGGGTTCTCCCTCGTCCCTTCCATCCTCTGCCAAATTGGGAACCTGTGCAAACCAGGAGGTTAAAGGGCCTGTCTCTCCAAGGTGGGAGATTGATAGTTAGGCAGTTGGAAATTCAAACTGGAGCACCAGGAGAGGGACTATTCGTTGAGTTTTAGAAACCTTTCGTATTCACAGTGTGTCCATTCTCTAGGTTTCCTGTACATGTTATAGCTGTAGTAATATTCCCTTGAACATGGAGAGTTGGGACCCATGGAATGGGGGCCATGCATTATTGCTTGAAAGGGTCTGCATTTGCTCACCCAATCTCACCAATCCTCTCAGTCCCAAGTGTCCAGCCTTATGCCACATCCAGCTGTCATTGTAGATAGGGTCTTTCCAGGTTTCCTCAGACACCCTGAAGGAATTGTAAAGAATTTCCCTGTTTTTTGGTTTTGCTTTTGAAATTCCTTTTTATAGTGGGTTTGAGCTGATTCTCGCTGCCATGTTTATGCCACTCTAGACACACTTGATTCCCTTATGGAGACATATCAATACATAGGTTTTAAGATTCTTACTAGTCAGATATATTCCTCTGTGGGAAATATGGGGTTTTGAGTCTCTTTCACTAAGGAAGGTGTCGGTCTTGTCTATTCCAAAGTTGGTTTTTGAAATGGTCCCTGTGCTTATATCAAACTCTGGTTTTATGCATCACCCCACCTCTCCTTCCCCTTTATGCAGGCATAAGAGTGTTTTCTAAATGTGAGACTCTGTTCTCTTTCCTAACTCAGTTCACGTGTAGCCATGTTTACAGGATCTTCATAAGTGATATCTTATGATAAGTTTCTTTTTCTGTGTGACTTATTTCACTTAGAATCATCGTACCTGAATCCACTCACTTTGCTGCTACTGGTCTTATGACATTGATTTCATGGCTGAGGGATATTCCATCGTACGTAAGTACCACAATGTTTTGAACCATTTTTATATTTCCTGGGATATTTAAGGTGTACCCAAGTTGAGGTTCTTGTAGTCAGTGCAGCCCTAAATTTGGAGGTGGCTCTTTCTTATTGATTTTCAGTTTTCCCAAGGTATATTCCCTAGACTGGAAGTGGCCTTGGCTCTGTAGCTCTGTTGTTTACTTGTTTTAGGGAACACAATGCACTCCTCCAGTGAGGCAGTTGGCAATTTACATCCCGCCCATCAGCATAACAAGGCTCCCAGTTCTCCAGGGCCTGTCTTGCCTTTCTGGTTTTTACACATTTTGTGGATGTCCCTTTTGACTGGTGGGAAGTGATACTTCTTTGTAGTGCAGATTTGCATTGCCCGCTTGCTTGCTTGGCCAAAAAGGGCGTATGCGTTTTCTCCTGAATATATTCAGGAGAAAACGCATACGCCCTTTTTGGCCAAGTGCACCATTGTCCAAGTTGTGCCCCTCTTCCTGTGCTTTACAGGCGATTCCTAGGTACCTCTTGAAATCTGTTTCCTGCTATTTTGCCTCACTTTCAAGTCCGCCTCGTTGACTTCCCTCAACAGATTTTTGGACGATAGTTGTCCTTTATCACTCTGCCAGTTTGTGAATTGCTGTGCCCCTGAGCTCCATTTCTCAACTCGTTTTTTGTGAGCTGAACGCAAGTCCAAAATTTTGGATCATGTCCTATACTGGTTCCCGGTGGGTGGCTGAGACTTTGGTTAATTCTTCTTCCTGCCGGGAAATTAGATTGACATGTGCCCGTCCAAATGCCTAACAGCTACTCTCTCATGGGTTCTCCCTCGTCCCTTCCATCCTCTGCCAAATTGGGAACCTGTGCAAACCAGGAGGTTAAAGGGCCTGTCTCTCCAAGTTGGGAGATTGATAGTTAGGCAGTTGGAAAGTCAAACTGGAGCACCAGGAGAGGGACTATTCGTTGAGTTTTAGAAACCTTTCGTATTCACAGTGTGTCCATTCTCTAGGTTTCCTGTACATGTTATAGCTGTAGTAATATTCCCTTGAACATGGAGAGTTGGGACCCATGGAATGGGGGCCATGCATTATTGCTTGAAAGGGTCTGCATTTGCTCACCCAATCTCACCAATCCTCTCAGTCCCAAGTGTCCAGCCTTATGCCACATCCAGCTGTCATTGTAGATAGGGTCTTTCCAGGTTTCCTCAGACACCCTGAAGGAATTGTAAAGAATTTCCCTGTTTTTTGGTTTTGCTTTTGAAATTCCTTTTTATAGTGGGTTTGAGCTGATTCTCGCTGCCATGTTTATGCCACTCTAGACACACTTGATTCCCTTATGGAGACATATCAATACATAGGTTTTAAGATTCTTACTAGTCAGATATATTCCTCTGTGGGAAATATGGGGTTTTGAGTCTCTTTCACTAAGGAAGGTGTCGGTCTTGTCAATTCCAAAGTTGGTTTTTGAAATGGTCCCTGTGCTTATATCAAACTCTGGTTTTATGCATCACCCCACCTCTCCTTCCCCTTTATGCAGGCATAAGAGTGTTTTCTAAATGTGAGACTCTGTTCTCTTTCCTAACTCAGTTCACGTGTAGCCATGTTTACAGGATCTTCATAAGTGATATCTTATGATAAGTTTCTTTTTCTGTGTGACTTATTTCACTTAGAATCATCGTACCTGAATCCACTCACTTTGCTGCTACTGGTCTTATGACATTGAGTTCATGGCTGAGGTATATTCCATCGTACGTAAGTACCACAATGTTTTGAACCATTTTTATATTTCCTGGGATATTTAAGGTGTACCCAAGTTGAGGTTCTTGTAGTCAGTGCAGCCCTAAATTTGGAGGTGGCTCTTTTTTATTGATTTTCAGTTTTCCCAAGGTATATTCCCTAGACTGGAAGTGGCCTTGGCTCTGTAGCTCTGTTGTTTACTTGTTTTAGGGAACACAATGCACTCCTCCAGTGAGGCAGTTGGCAATTTACATCCCGCCAATCAGCATAACAAGGCTCCCAGTTCTCCAGGGCCTGTCTTGCCTTTCTGGTTTTTACACATTTTGTGGATGTCCCTTTTGACCGGTGGGAAGTGATACTTCTTTGTAGTGCAGATTTGCATTGCCCGCTTGCTTGCTTGGCCAAAAAGGGCGTATGCGTTTTCTCCTGAATATATTCAGGAGAAAACGCATACGCCCTTTTTGGCCAAGTGCACCATTGTCCAAGTTGTGCCCCTCTTCCTGTGCTTTACAGGCGATTCCAAGGTACCTCTTGAAATCTGTTTCCTGCTATTTTGCCTCGCTTTCAAGTCCGCCTCGTTGACTTCCCTCAACAGATTTTTGGACGATAGTTGTCCTTTATCACTCTGCCAGTTTGTGAATTGCTGTGCCCCTGAGCTCCATTTCTCAACTCGTTTTTTGTGAGCTGAACGCAAGTCCAAAATTTTGGATCATGTCCTATACTGGTTCCCGGTGGGTGGCTGAGACTTTGGTTAATTCTTCTTCCTGCCGGGAAATTAGAGTGACATGTGCCCGTCCAAATGCCTAACAGCTACTCTCTCATGGGTTCTCCCTCGTCCCTTCCATCCTCTGCCAAATTGGGAACCTGTGCAAACCAGGAGGTTAAAGGGCCTGTCTCTCCAAGTTGGGAGATTGATAGTAAGGCAGTTGGAAAGTCAAACTGGAGCACCAGGAGAGGGACTATTCGTTGAGTTTTAGAAACCTTTCGTATTCACAGTGTGTCCATTCTCTAGGTTTCCTGTACATGTTATAGCTGTAGTAATATTCCCTTGAACCTGGAGAGTTGGGACCCATGGAATGGGGGCCATGCATTATTGCTTGAAAGGGTCTGCATTTGCTCACCCAATCTCACCAATCCTCTCAGTCCCAAGTGTCCAGCCTTATGCCACATCCAGCTGTCATTGTAGATAGGGTCTTTCCAGGTTTCCTCAGACACCCTGAAGGAATTGTAAAGAATTTCCCTGTTTTTTGGTTTTGCTTTTGAAATTCCTTTTTATAGTGGGTTTGAGCTGATTCTCGCTGCCATGTTTATGCCACTCTAGACACACTTGATTCCCTTATGGAGTCATATCAATACATAGGTTTTAAGATTCTTACTAGTCAGATATATTCCTCTGTGGGAAATATGGGGTTTTGAGTCTCTTTCACTGAGGAAGGTGTAGGTCTTGTCTATTTCAAAGTTGGTTTTTGGAACGGTCCCTGTGCTTATATCAAACTCTGGTTTTATGCATCACCCCAACTCTCCTTCCCCTTTATGCAGGCACAAGAGTGTTTTCTAAATGTGAGACTCTGTTCTCTTTCCTAACTCAGTTCACGTGTAGCCATGTTTACAGGATCTTCATAAGTGATATCTTATGATAAGTTTCTTTTTCTGTGTGACTTATTTCACTTAGAATCATCATACCTGAATCCACTCACTTTGTTGCTACTGGTCTTATGACATTGATTTCATGGCTGAGGGATATTCCATCGTACGTAAGTACCACAATGTTTTGAACCATTTTTATATTTCCTGGGATATTTAAGGTGTACCCAAGTTGAGGTTCTTGTAGTCAGTGCAGCCCTAAATTTGGAGGTGGCTCTTTCTTATTGATTTTCAGTTTTCCCAAGGTATATTCCCTAGACTGGAAGTGGCCTTTTCTCTGTAGCTCTGTTATTTACTTGTTTTAGGGAACACAATGCACTCTTCCAGTGAGGCAGTTGGCAATTTACATCCCGCCCATCAGCATAACAAGGCTCCCTGTTCTCCAGGGCCTGTCTTGCCTTTCTGGTTTTTACACATTTTGTGGATGTCCCTTTTGACTGGTGGGAAGTGATACTTCTTTGTAGTGCAGATTTGCATTGCCCGCTTGCTTGCTTAGCCAAAAAGGGCGTATGCGTTTTCTCCTGAATATATTCAGGAGAAAACGCATACGCCCTTTTTGGCCAAGTGCACCATTGTCCAAGTTGTGCCCCTCTTCCTGTGCTTTACAGGCGATTCCAAGGTACCTCTTGAAATCTGTTTCCTGCTATTTTGCCTCACTTTCAAGTCCGCCTCGTTGACTTCCCTCAACAGATTTTTGGACGATAGTTGTCCTTTATCACTCTGCCAGTTTGTGAATTGCTGTGCCCCTGAGCTCCATTTCTCAACTCGTTTTTTGTGAGCTGAACGCAAGTCCAAAATTTTGGATCATGTCCTATACTGGTTCCCGGTGGGTGGCTGAGACTTTGGTTAATTCTTCTTCCTGCCGGGAAATTAGATTGACATGTGCCCGTCCAAATGCCTAAGAGCTACTCTCTCATGGGTTCTCCCTCGTCCCTTCCATCCTCTGCCAAATTGGGAACCTGTGCAAACCAGGAGGTTAAAGAGCCTGTCTCTCCAAGTTGGGAGATTGATAGTTATGCAGTTGGAAAATCAAACTGGAGCACCAGGAGAGGGACTATTCGTTGAGTTTTAGAAACCTTTCGTATTCAGAGTGTGTCCATTCTCTAGGTTTCCTGTACATGTTATAGCTGTAGTAATATTCCCTTGAACATGGAGAGTTGGGACCCATGGAATGGGGGCCATGCATTATTGCTTGAAAGGGTCTGCATTTGCTCACCCAATCTCACCAATCCTCTCAGTCCCAAGTGTCCAGCCTTATGCCACATCCAGCTGTCATTGTAGATATGGTCTTTCCAGGTTTCCTCAGACACCCTGAAGGAATTGTAAAGAATTTCCCTGTTTTTTCGTTTTGCTTTTGAAATTCCTTTTTATAGTGGGTTTGAGCTGATTCTCGCTGCCATGTTTATGCCACTCTAGACACACTTGATTCCCTTATGGAGACATATCAATACATAGGTTTTAAGATTCTTACTAGTCAGATATATTCCTCTGTGGGAAATATGGGGTTTTGAGTCTCTTTCACTAAGGAAGGTGTCGGTCTTGTCTATTCCAAAGTTGGTTTTTGAAATGGTCCCTGTGCTTATATCAAACTCTGGTTTTATGCATCACCCCACCTCTCCTTCCCCTTTATGCAGGCATAAGAGTGTTTTCTAAATGTGAGACTCTGTTCTCTTTCCTAACTCAGTTCACGTGTAGCCATGTTTACAGGATCTTCATAAGTGATATCTTATGATAAGTTTCTTTTTCTGTGTGACTTATTTCACTTAGAATCATCGTACCTGAATCCACTCACTTTGCTGCTACTGGTCTTATGACATTGATTTCATGGCTGAGGGATATTCCATCGTACGTAAGTACCACAATGTTTTGAACCATTTTTATATTTCCTGGGATATTTATGGTGTACCCAAGTTGAGGTTCTTGTAGTCAGTGCAGCCCTAAATTTGGAGGTGGCTCTTTCTTATTGATTTTCAGTTTTCCCAAGGTATATTCCATAGACTGGAAGTGGCCTTGGCTCTGTAGCTCTGTTGTTTACTTGTTTTAGGGAACACAATGCACTCCTCCAGTGAGGCAGTTGGCAATTTACATCCCGCCCATCAGCATAACAAGGCTCCCAGTTCTCCAGGGCCTGTCTTGCCTTTCTGGTTTTTACACATTTTGTGGATGTCCCTTTTGACTGGTGGGAAGTGATACTTCTTTGTAGTGCAGATTTGCATTGCCCGCTTGCTTGCTTGGCCAAAAAGGGCGTATGCGTTTTCTCCTGAATATATTCAGGAGAAAACGCATACGCCCTTTTTGGCCAAGTGCACCATTGTCCAAGTTGTGCCCCTCTTCCTGTGCTTTACAGGCGATTCCTAGGTACCTCTTGAAATCTGTTTCCTGCTATTTTGCCTCACTTTCAAGTCCGCCTCGTTGACTTCCCTCAACAGATTTTTGGACGATAGTTGTCCTTTATCACTCTGCCAGTTTGTGAATTGCTGTGCCCCTGAGCTCCATTTCTCAACTCGTTTTTTGTGAGCTGAACGCAAGTCCAAAATTTTGGATCATGTCCTATACTGGTTCCCGGTGGGTGGCTGAGACTTTGGTTAATTCTTCTTCCTGCCGGGAAATTAGATTGACATGTGCCCGTCCAAATGCCTAACAGCTACTCTCTCATGGGTTCTCCCTCGTCCCTTCCATCCTCTGCCAAATTGGGAACCTGTGCAAACCAGGAGGTTAAAGGGCCTGTCTCTCCAAGTTGGGAGATTGATAGTTAGGCAGTTGGAAAGTCAAACTGGAGCACCAGGAGAGGGACTATTCGTTGAGTTTTAGAAACCTTTCGTATTCACAGTGTGTCCATTCTCTAGGTTTCCTGTACATGTTATAGCTGTAGTAATATTCCCTTGAACCTGGAGAGTTGGGACCCATGGAATGGGGGCCATGCATTATTGCTTGAAAGGGTCTGCATTTGCTCACCCAATCTCACCAATCCTCTCAGTCCCAAGTGGCCAGCCTTATGCCACATCCAGCTGTCATTGTAGATAGGGTCTTTCCAGGTTTCCTCAGACACCCTGAAGGAATTGTAAAGAATTTCCCTGTTTTTTGGTTTTGCTTTTGAAATTCCTTTTTATAGTGGGTTTGAGCTGATTCTCGCTGCCATGTTTATGCCACTCTAGACACACTTGATTCCCTTATGGAGACATATCAATACATAGGTTTTAAGATTCTTACTAGTCAGATATATTCCTCTGTGGGAAATATGGGGTTTTGAGTCTCTTTCACTAAGGAAGGTGTCGGTCTTGTCAATTCCAAAGTTGGTTTTTGAAATGGTCCCTGTGCTTATATCAAACTCTGGTTTTATGCATCACCCCACCTCTCCTTCCCCTTTATGCAGGCATAAGAGTGTTTTCTAAATGTGAGACTCTGTTCTCTTTCCTAACTCAGTTCACGTGTAGCCATGTTTACAGGATCTTCATAAGTGATATCTTATGATAAGTTTCTTTTTCTGTGTGACTTATTTCACTTAGAATCATCGTACCTGAATCCACTCACTTTGCTGCTACTGGTCTTATGACATTGATTTAATGGCTGAGGTATATTCCATCGTACGTAAGTACCACAATGTTTTGAACCATTTTTATATTTCCTGGGATATTTAAGGTGTACCCAAGTTGAGGTTCTTGTAGTCAGTGCAGCCCTAAATTTGGAGGTGGCTCTTTTTTATTGATTTTCAGTTTTCCCAAGGTATATTCCCTAGACTGGAAGTGGCCTTGGCTCTGTAGCTCTGTTGTTTACTTGTTTTAGGGAACACAATGCACTCCTCCAGTGAGGCAGTTGGCAATTTACATCCCGCCAATCAGCATAACAAGGCTCCCAGTTCTCCAGGGCCTGTCTTGCCTTTCTGGTTTTTACACATTTTGTGGATGTCCCTTTTGACCGGTGGGAAGTGATACTTCTTTGTAGTGCAGATTTGCATTGCCCGCTTGCTTGCTTGGCCAAAAAGGGCGTATGCGTTTTCTCCTGAATATATTCAGGAGAAAACGCATACGCCCTTTTTGGCCAAGTGCACCATTGTCCAAGTTGTGCCCCTCTTCCTGTGCTTTACAGGCGATTCCAAGGTACCTCTTGAAATCTGTTTCCTGCTATTTTGCCTCGCTTTCAAGTCCGCCTCGTTGACTTCCCTCAACAGATTTTTGGACGATAGTTGTCCTTTATCACTCTGCCAGTTTGTGAATTGCTGTGCCCCTGAGCTCCATTTCTCAACTCGTTTTTTGTGAGCTGAACGCAAGTCCAAAATTTTGGATCATGTCCTATACTGGTTCCCGGTGGGTGGCTGAGACTTTGGTTAATTCTTCTTCCTGCCGGGAAATTAGAGTGACATGTGCCCGTCCAAATGCCTAACAGCTACTCTCTCATGGGTTCTCCCTCGTCCCTTCCATCCTCTGCCAAATTGGGAACCTGTGCAAACCAGGAGGTTAAAGGGCCTGTCTCTCCAAGTTGGGAGATTGATAGTAAGGCAGTTGGAAAGTCAAACTGGAGCACCAGGAGAGGGACTATTCGTTGAGTTTTAGAAACCTTTCGTATTCACAGTGTGTCCATTCTCTAGGTTTCCTGTACATGTTATAGCTGTAGTAATATTCCCTTGAACCTGGAGAGTTGGGACCCATGGAATGGGGGCCATGCATTATTGCTTGAAAGGGTCTGCATTTGCTCACCCAATCTCACCAATCCTCTCAGTCCCAAGTGTCCAGCCTTATGCCACATCCAGCTGTCATTGTAGATAGGGTCTTTCCAGGTTTCCTCAGACACCCTGAAGGAATTGTAAAGAATTTCCCTGTTTTTTGGTGTTGCTTTTGAAATTCCTTTTTATAGTGGGTTTGAGCTGATTCTCGCTGCCATGTTTATGCCACTCTAGACACACTTGATTCCCTTATGGAGTCATATCAATACATAGGTTTTAAGATTCTTACTAGTCAGATATATTCCTCTGTGGGAAATATGGGGTTTTGAGTCTCTTTCACTGAGGAAGGTGTAGGTCTTGTCTATTTCAAAGTTGGTTTTTGGAACGGTCCCTGTGCTTATATCAAACTCTGGTTTTATGCATCACCCCACCTCTCCTTCCCCTTTATGCAGGCACAAGAGTGTTTTCTAAATGTGAGACTCTGTTCTCTTTCCTAACTCAGTTCACGTGTAGCCATGTTTACAGGATCTTCATAAGTGATATCTTATGATAAGTTTCTTTTTCTGTGTGACTTATTTCACTTAGAATCATCGTACCTGAATCCACTCACTTTGCTGCTACTGGTCTTATGACATTGATTTCATCGCTGAGGGATATACCATCGTACGTAAGTACCACAATGTTTTGAACCATTTTTATATTTCCTGGGATATTTAAGGTGTACCCAAGTTGAGGTTCTTGTAGCCAGTGCAGCCCTAAATTTGGAGGTGTCTCTTTCTTATTGATTTTCAGTTTTCCCCAGGTATATTCCCTAGACTGGAAGTGGCCTTGGCTCTGTAGCTCTGTTGTTTACTTGTTTTAGGGAACACAATGCACTCCTCCAGTGAGGCAGTTGGCAATTTACATCCCGCCCATCAGCATAACAAGGCTCCCAGTTCTCCAGGGCCTGTCTTGCCTTTCTGGTTTTTACACATTTTGTGGATGTCCCTTTTGACCGGTGGGAAGTGATACTTCTTTGTAGTGCAGATTTGCATTGCCCGCTTGCTTGCTTGGCCAAAAAGTGCGTATGCGTTTTCTCCTGAATATATTCAGGAGAAAACGCATACGCCCTTTTTGGCCAAGTGCACCATTGTCCAAGTTGTGCCCCTCTTCCTGTGCTTTACAGGCGATTCCAAGGTACCTCTTGAAATCTGTTTCCTGCTATTTTGCCTCACTTTCAAGTCCGCCTCGTTGACTTCCCTCAACAGATTTTTGGACGATAGTTGTCCTTTATCACTCTGCCAGTTTGTGAATTGCTGTGCCCCTGAGCTCCATTTCTCAACTCGTTTTTTGTGAGCTGAACGCAAGTCCAAAATTTTGGATCATGTCCTATACTGGTTCCCGGTGGGTGGCTGAGACTTTGGTTAATTCTTCTTCCTGCCGGGAAATTAGAGTGACATGTGCCCGTCCAAATGCCTAACAGCTACTCTCTCATGGGTTCTCCCTCGTCCCTTCCATCCTCTGCCAAATTGGGAACCTGTGCAAACCAGGAGGTTAAAGGGCCTGTCTCTCCAAGTTGGGAGATTGATAGTAAGGCAGTTGGAAAGTCAAACTGGAGCACCAGGAGAGGGACTATTCGTTGAGTTTTAGAAACCTTTCGTATTCACAGTGTGTCCATTCTCTAGGTTTCCTGTACATGTTATAGCTGTAGTAATATTCCCTTGAACCTGGAGAGTTGGGACCCATGGAATGGGGGCCATGCATTATTGCTTGAAAGGGTCTGCATTTGCTCACCCAATCTCACCAATCCTCTCAGTCCCAAGTGTCCAGCCTTATGCCACATCCAGCTGTCATTGTAGATAGGGTCTTTCCAGGTTTCCTCAGACACCCTGAAGGAATTGTAAAGAATTTCCCTGTTTTTTGGTTTTGCTTTTGAAATTCCTTTTTATAGTGGGTTTGAGCTGATTCTCGCTGCCATGTTTATGCCACTCTAGACACACTTGATTCCCTTATGGAGACATATCAATACATAGGTTTTAAGATTCTTACTAGTCAGATATATTCCTCTGTGGGAAATATGGGGTTTTGAGTCTCGTTCACTGAGGAAGGTGTCGGTCTTGTCAATTCCAAAGTTGGTTTTTGAAACGGTCCCTGTGCTTATATCAAACTCTGGTTTTATGCATCACCCCACCTCTCCTTCCCCTTTATGCAGGCATAAGAGTGTTTTCTAAATGTGAGACTCTGTTCTCTTTCCTAACTCAGTTCACGTGTAGCCATGTTTACAGGATCTTCATAAGTGATATCTTATGATAAGTTTCTTTTTCTGTGTGACTTATTTCACTTAGAATCATCGTACCTGAATCCACTCACTTTGTTGCTACTGGTCTTATGACATTGATTTCATGGCTGAGGGATATTCCATCGTACGTAAGTACCACAATGTTTTGAACCATTTTTATATTTCCTGGGATATTTAAGGTGTACCCAAGTTGAGGTTCTTGTAGCCAGTGCAGCCCTAAATTTGGAGGTGGCTCTTTCTTATTGATTTTCAGTTTTCCCAAGGTATATTCCCTAGACTGGAAGTGGCCTTGGCTCTGTAGCTCTGTTGTTTACTTGTTTTAGGGAACACAATGCACTCCTCCAGTGAGGCAGTTGGCAATTTACATCCCGCCCATCAGCATAACAAGGCTCCCTGTTCTCCAGGGCCTGTCTTGCCTTTCTGGTTTTTACACATTTTGTGGATGTCCCTTTTGACCGGTGGGAGGTGATACTTCTTTCTAGTGCAGATTTGCATTGCCCGCTTGCTTGCTTGCCCAAAAAGGGCGTATGCGTTTTCTCCTGAATATATTCAGGAGAAAACGCATACGCCCTTTTTGGCCAAGTGCACCATTGTCCAAGTTGTGCCCCTCTTCCTGTGCTTTACAGGCGATTCCAAGGTACCTCTTGAAATCTGTTTCCTGCTATTTTGCCTCGCTTTCAAGTCCGCCTCGTTGACTTCCCTCAACAGACTTTTGGACGATAGTTGTCCTTTATCACTCTGCCAGTTTGTGAATTGCTGTGCCCCTGAGCTCCATTTCTCAACTCGTTTTTTGTGAGCTGAACGCAAGTCCAAAATTTTGGATCATGTCCTATACTGGTTCCCGGTGGGTGGCTGAGACTTTGGTTAATTCTTCTTCCTGCCGGGAAATTAGAGTGACATGTGCCCGTCCAAATGCCTAACAGCTACTCTCTCATGGGTTCTCCCTCGTCCCTTCCATCCTCTGCCAAATTGGGAACCTGTGCAAACCAGGAGGTTAAAGGGCCTGTCTCTCCAAGTTGGGAGATTGATAGTAAGGCAGTTGGAAAGTCAAACTGGAGCACCAGGAGAGGGACTATTCGTTGAGTTTTAGAAACCTTTCGTATTCACAGTGTGTCCATTCTCTAGGTTTCCTGTACATGTTATAGCTGTAGTAATATTCCCTTGAACCTGGACAGTTGGGACCCATGGAATGGGGGCCATGCATTATTGCTTGAAAGGGTCTGCATTTGCTCACCCAATCTCACCAATCCTCTCAGTCCCAAGTGTCCAGCCTTATGCCACATCCAGCTGTCATTGTAGATAGGGTCTTTCCAGGTTTCCTCAGACACCCTGAAGGAATTGTAAAGAATTTCCCTGTTTTTTGGTTTTGCTTTTGAAATTCCTTTTTATAGTGGGTTTGAGCTGATTCTCGCTGCCATGTTTATGCCACTCTAGACACACTTGATTCCCTTATGGAGACATATCAATACATAGGTTTTAAGATTCTTACTAGTCAGATATATTCCTCTGTGGGAAATATGGGGTTTTGAGTCTCTTTCACGGAGGAAGGTGTCGGTCTTGTCAATTCCAAAGTTGGTTTTTGAAACGGTCCCTGTGCTTATATCAAACTCTGGTTTTATGCATCACCCCACCTCTCCTTCCCCTTTATGCAGGCATAAGAGTGTTTTCTAAATGTGAGACTCTGTTCTCTTTCCTAACTCAGTTCACGTGTAGCCATGTTTACAGGATCTTAATAAGTGATATCTTATGATAAGTTTCTTTTTCTGTGTGACTTATTTCACTTAGAATCATCGTACCTGAATCTACTCACTTTGCTGCTACTGGTCTTATGACATTGATTTCATGGCTGAGGGATATTCCATCGTACGTAAGTACCACAATGTTTTGAACCATTTTTATATTTCCTGGGATATTTAAGGTGTACCCAAGTTGAGGTTCTTGTAGCCAGTGCAGCCCTAAATTTGGAGGTGGCTCTTTCTTATTGATTTTCAGTTTTCCCAAGGTATATTCCCTAGACTGGAAGTGGCCTTGGCTCTGTAGCTCTGTTGTTTACTTGTTTTAGGGAACACAATGCACTCCTCCAGTGAGGCAGTTGGCAATTTACATCCCGCCCATCAGCATAACAAGGCTCCCTGTTCTCCAGGGCCTGTCTTGCCTTTCTGGTTTTTACACATTTTGTGGATGTCCCTTTTGACCGGTGGGAAGTGATACTTCTTTGTAGTGCAGATTTGCATTGCCCGCTTGCTTGCTTGGCCAAAAAGGGCGTATGCGTTTTCTCCTGAATATATTCAGGAGAAAACGCATACGCCCTTTTTGGCCAAGTGCACCATTGTCCAAGTTGTGCCCCTCTTCCTGTGCTTTACAGGTGATTCCAACGTACCTCTTGAAATCTGTTTCCTGCTATTTTGCCTCACTTTCAAGTCCGCCTCGTTGACTTCCCTCAACAGATTTTTGGACGATAGTTGTCCTTTATCACTCTGCCAGTTTGTGAATTGCTGTGCCCCTGAGCTCCATTTCTCAACTCGTTTTTTGTGAGCTGAACGCAAGTCCAAAATTTTGGATCCTGTCCTATACTGGTTCCCGGTGGGTGGCTGAGACTTTGGTTAATTCTTCTTCCTGCCGGGAAATTAGAGTGACATGTGCCCGTCCAAATGCCTAACAGCTACTCTCTCATGGGTTCTTCCTCGTCCCTTCCATCCTCTGCCAAATTGGGAACCTGTGCAAACCAGGAGGTTAAAGGGCCTGTCTCTCCAAGTTGGGAGATTGATAGTAAGGCAGTTGGAAAGTCAAACTGGAGCACCAGGAGAGGGACTATTCGTTGAGTTTTAGAAACCTTTTGTATTCACAGTGTGTCCATTCTCTAGGTTTCCTATACATGTTATAGCTGTAGTAATATTCCCTTGAACATGGAGAGTTGGGACCCATGGAATGGGGGCCATGCATTATTGCTTGAAAGGGTCTGCATTTGCTCACCCAATCTCACCAATCCTCTCAGTCCCAAGTGTCCAGCCTTATGCCACATCCAGCTGTCATTGTAGATAGGGTCTTTCCAGGTTTCCTCAGACACCCTGAAGGAATTGTAAAGAATTTCCCTGTTTTTTCGTTTTGCTTTTGAAATTCCTTTTTATAGTGGGTTTGAGCTGATTCTCGCTGCCATGTTTATGCCACTCTAGACACACTTGAATCCCTTATGGAGTCATATCAATACATAGGTTTTAAGATTCTTACTAGTCAGATATATTCCTCTGCGGGAAATGTGGGGTTTTGAGTCTCTTTCACTGAGGAAGGTGTAGGTCTTGTCTATTCCAAAGTTGGTTTTTGGAACGGTCCCTGTGCTTATATCAAACTCTGGTTTTATGCATCACCCCACCTCTCCATCCCCTTTATGCAGGCATAAGAGTGTTTTCTAAATGTGAGACTCTGTTCTCTTTCCTAACTCAGTTCACGTGTAGCCATGTTTACAGGATCTTCATAAGTGATATCTTATGATAAGTTCCTTTTTCTGTGTGACTTATTTCACTTAGAATCATCGTACCTGAATCCACTCACTTTGCTGCTACTGGTCTTATGACATTGATTTCATGGCTGAGGGATATTCCATCGTACGTAAGTACCACAATGTTTTGAACCATTTTTATATTTCCTGGGATATTTAAGGTGTACCCAAGTTGAGGTTCTTGTAGCCAGTGCAGCCCTAAATTTGGAGGTGGCTGTTTCTTATTGATTTTCAGTTTTCCCAAGGTATATTCCCTAGACTGGAAGTGGCCTTGGCTCTGTAGCTCTGTTGTTTACTTGTTTTAGGGAACACAATGCACTCCTCCAGTGAGGCAGTTGGCAATTGACATCCCGCCCATCAGCATAACAAGGCTCCCTGTTCTCCAGGGCCTGTCTTGCCTTTCTGATTTTAACACATTTTGTGGATGTCCCTTTTGACCGGTGGGAAATGATACTTCTTTGTAGTGCAGATTTGCATTACCCACTTGCTTGCTTGGCCAAAAAGGGCGTATGCGTTTTCTCCTGAATATATTCAGGAGAAAACGCATACGCCCTTTTTCGCCAAGTGCATCATTGTCCAAGTTGTGCCCCTCTTCCTGTGCTTTACAGGCGATTCCAACGTACCTCTTGAAATCTGTTTCCTGCTATTTTGCCTCGCTTTCAAGTCCGCCTCGTTGACTTCCCTCAACAGATTTTTGGACGATAGTTGTCCTTTATCACTCTGCCAGTTTGTGAATTGCTGTGCCCCTGAGCTCCATTTCTCAACTCGTTTTTTGTGAGCTGAACGCAAGTCCAAAATTTTGGATCATGTCCTATACTGGTTCCCGGTGGGTGGCTGAGTCTTTGGTTAATTCTTCTTCCTGCCGGGAAATTAGAGTGACATGTGCCCGTCCAAATGCCTAACAGCTACTCTCTCATGGGTTCTACCTCGTCCCTTCCATCCTCTGCCAAATTGGGAACCTGTGCAAACCAGGAGGTTAAAGGGCCTGTCTCTCCAAGTTGGGAGATTGATAGTAAGGCAGTTGGAAAGTCAAACTGGAGCACCAGGAGAGGGACTATTCGTTGAGTTTTAGAAACCTTTCGTATTCACAGTGTGTCCATTCTCTAGGTTTCCTGTACATGTTATAGCTGTAGTAATATTCCCTTGAACCTGGAGAGTTGGGACCCATGGAATGGGGGCCATGCATTATTGCTTGAAAGGGTCTGCATTTGCTCACCCAATCTCACCAATCCTCTCAGTCCCAAGTGTCCAGCCTTATGCCACATCCAGCTGTCATTGTAGATAGGGTCTTTCCAGGTTTCCTCAGACACCCTGAAGGAATTGTAAAGAATTTCCCTGTTTTTTGGTTTTGCTTTTGAAATTCCTTTTTATAGTGGGTTTGAGCTGATTCTCGCTGCCATGTTTATGCCACTCTAGACACACTTGATTCCCTTATGGAGACATATCAATACATACGTTTTAAGATTCTTACTAGTCAGATATATTCCTCTGTGGGAAATATGGGGTTTTGAGTCTCTTTCACTAAGGAAGGTGTCAGTCTTGTCAATTCCAAAGTTGGTTTTTGAAACGGTCCCTGTGCTTATATCAAACTCTGGTTTTATGCATCACCCCACCTCTCCTTCCCCTTTATGCAGGCATAAGAGTGTTTTCTAAATGTGAGACTCTGTTCTCTTTCCTAACTCAGTTCACGTGTAGCCATGTTTACAGGATCTTCATAAGTGATATCTTATGATAAGTTTCTTTTTCTGTGTGACTTATTTCACTTAGAATCATCGTACCTGAATCCACTCACTTTGCTGCTACTGGTCTTATGACATAGATTTCATCGCTGAGGGATATTCCATCATACGTAAGTACCACAATGTTTTGAACCATTTTTATATTTCCTGGGATATTTAGGGTGTACCCAAGTTGAGGTTCTTGTAGTCAGTGCAGCCCTAAATTTGGAGGTGGCTCTTTCTTATTGATTTTCAGTTTTCCCAAGGTATATTCCCTAGACTGGAAGTGGCCTTGGCTCTGTAGCTCTGTTGTTTACTTGTTTTAGGGAACACAGTGCACTCCTCCAGTGAGGCAGTTGGCAGTTTACATCCCGCCCATCAGCATAACAAGGCTCCCTGTTCTCCAAGGCCTGTCTTGCCTTTCTGGTTTTTACACATTTTGTGGATGTCCTTTTTGACCGGTGGGAAGTGATACTTCTTTGTAGTGCAGATTTGCATTGCCCGCTTGCTTGCTTGGCCAAAAAGGGCGTATGCGTTTTCTCTTGAATATATTCAGGAGAAAACGCATACGCCCTTTTTGGCCAAGTGCACCATTGTCCAAGTTGTGCCCCTCTTCCTGTGCTTTACAGGCGATTCCAACGTACCTCTTGAAATCTGTTTCCTGCTATTTTGCCTCACTTTCAAGTCCGCCTCGTTGACTTCCCTCAACAGATTTTTGGACGACAGTTGTCCTTTATCACTCTGCCAGTTTGTGAATTGCTGTGCCCCTGAGCTCCATTTCTCAACTCGTTTTTTGTGAGCTGAACGCAAGTCCAAAATTTTGGATCATGTCCTATACTGGTTCCCGGTGGGTGGCTGAGACTTTGGTTAATTCTTCTTCCTGCCGGGAAATTAGAGTGACATGTGCCCGTCCAAATGCCTAACAGCTACTCTCTCATGGGTTCTCCCTCGTCCCTTCCATCCTCTGCCAAATTGGGAACCTGTGCAAACCAGGAGGTCAAAGGGCCTGTCTCTCCAAGTTGGGAGATTGATAGTAAGACAGTTGGAAAGTCAAACTGGAGCACCAGGAGAGGGACTATTCGTTGAGTTTTAGAAACCTTTTGTATTCACAGTGTGTCCATTCTCTAGGTTTCCTGTACATGTTATAGCTGTAGTAATATTCCCTTGAACCTGGAGAGTTGGGACCCATGGAATGGGGGCCATGCATTATTGCTTGAAAGGGTCTGCATTTGCTCACCCAATCTCACCAATCCTCTCAGTCCCAAGTGTCCAGCCTTATGCCACATCCAGCTGTCATTGTAGATAGGGTCTTTCCAGGTTTCCTCAGACACCCTGAAGGAATTGTAAAGAATTTCCCTGTTTTTTGGTTTTGCTTTTGAAATTCCTTTTTATAGTGGGTTTGAGCTGATTCTCGCTGCCATGTTTATGCCACTCTAGACACACTTGATTCCCTTATGGAGACATATCAATACATAGGTTTTAAGATTCTTACTAGTCAGATATATTCCTCTGTGGGAAATATGGGGTTTTGAGTCTCTTTCACTGAGGAAGGTGTAGGTCTTGTCTATTCCAAAGTTGGTTTTTGAAACGGTCCCTGTGCTTATATCAAACTCTGGTTTTATGCATCACCCCACCTCTCCTTCCCCTTTATGCAGGCATAAGAGTGTTTTCTAAATGTGAGACTCTGTTCTCTTTCCTAACTCAGTTCATGTGTAGCCATGTTTACAGGATCTTCATAAGTGATATCTTATGATAAGTTTCTTTTTCTGTGTGACTTATTTCACTTAGAATCATCGTACCTGAATCCACTCACTTTGCTGCTACTGGTCTTATGACATTGATTTCATGTCTGAGGGATATTCCATCGTACGTAAGTACCACAATGTTTTGAACCATTTTTATATTTCCTGGGATATTTAAGGTGTACCCAAGTTGAGGTTCTTGTAGTCAGTGCAGCCCTAAATTTGGAGGTGGCTCTTTCTTATTGATTTTCAGTTTTCCCAAGGTATATTCCCTAGACTGGAAGTGGCCTTGGCTCTGTAGCTCTGTTGTTTACTTGTTTTAGGGAACACAATGCACTCCTCCAGTGAGGCAGTTGGCAATTTACATCCCGCCCATCAGCATAACAAGGCTCCCAGTTCTCCAGGGCCTGTCTTGCCTTTCTGGTTTTTACACATTTTGTGGATGTCCCTTTTGACCGGTGGGAAGTGATACTTCTTTGTAGTGCAGATTTGCATTGCCCGCTTGCTTGCTTGGCCAAAAAGGGCGTATGCGTTTTCTCCTGAATATATTCAGGAGAAAACGCATACGCCCTTTTTGGCCAAGTGCACCATTGTCCAAGTTGTGCCCCTCTTCCTGTGCTTTACAGGCAATTCCAACGTACCTCTTGAAATCTGTTTCCTGCTATTTTGCCTCGCTTTCAAGTCCGCCTCGTTGACTTCCCTCAACAGATTTTTGGACGATAGTTGTCCTTTATCACTCTGCCAGTTTGTGAATTGCTGTGCCCCTGAGCTCCATTTCTCAACTCGTTTTTTGTGAGCTGAACGCAAGTCCAAAATTTTGGATCATGTCCTATACTGGTTCCCGGTGGGTGGCTGAGACTTTGGTTAATTCTTCTTCCTGCCGGGAAATTAGAGTGACATGTGCCCGTCCAAATGCCTAACAGCTACTCTCTCATGGGTTCTCCCTCGTCCCTTCCATCCTCTGCCAAATTGGGAACCTGTGCAAACCAGGAGGTTAAAGGGCCTGTCTCTCCAGGTTGGGAGATTGATAGTAAGGCAGTTGGAAAGTCAAACTGGAGCACCAGGAGAGGGACTATTCGTTGAGTTTTAGAAACATTTCGTATTTACAGTGTGTCCATTCTCTAGGTTTCCTGTACATGTTATAGCTGTAGTAATATTCCCTTGAACATGGAGAGTTGGGACCCATGGAATGGGGGCCATGCATTATTGCTTGAAAGGGTCTGCATTCGCTCACCCAATCTCACCAATCCTCTCAGTCCCAAGTGTCCAGCCTTATGCCACATCCAGCTGTCATTGTAGATAGGGTCTTTCCAGGTTTCCTCAGACACCCTGAAGGAATTGTAAAGAATTTCCCTGTTTTTTGGTTTTGCTTTTGAAATTCCTTTTTATAGTGGGTTTGAGCTGATTCTCGCTGCCATGTTTATGCCACTCTAGACACACTTGATTCCCTTATGGAGTCATATCAATACATAGGTTTTAAGATTCTTACTAGTCAGATATATTCCTCTGTGGGAAATATGGGGTTTTGAGTCTCTTTCACTGAGGAAGGTGTCGGTCTTGTCAATTCCAAAGTTGGTTTTTGAAACGGTCCCTGTGCTTATATCAAACTCTGGTTTTATGCATCACCCCACCTCTCCTTCCCCTTTATGCAGGCATAAGAGTGTTTTCTAAATGTGAGACTCTGTTCTCTTTCCTAACTCAGTTCACGTGTAGCCATGTTTACAGGATCTTCATAAGTGATATCTTATGATAAGTTTCTTTTTCTGTGTGACTTATTTCACTTAGAATCATCATACCTGAATCCACTCACTTTGTTGCTACTGGTCTTATGACATTGATTTCATGGCTGAGGGATATTCCATCGTACGTAAGTACCACAATGTTTTGAACCATTTTTATATTTCCTGGGATATTTAAGGTGTACCCAAGTTGAGGTTCTTGTAGTCAGTGCAGCCCTAAATTTGGAGGTGGCTCTTTCTTATTGATTTTCAGTTTTCCCAAGGTATATTCCCTAGACTGGAAGTGGCCTTGGCTCTGTAGCTCTGTTGTTTACTTGTTTTAGGGAACACAATGCACTCCTCCAGTGAGGCAGTTGGCAATTTACATCCCACCCATCAGCATATCAAGGCTCCCAGTTCCTCAGGGCCTGTCTTGCCTTTCTGGTTTTTACACATTTTGTGGATGTCCCTTTTGACCGGTGGGAAATGATACTTCTTTGTAGTGCAGATTTTCATTGCCCGCTTGCTTGCTTGGCCAAAAAGGGCGTATGCATTTTCCCCTGAATATATTCAGGAGAAAACGCATACGCCCTTTTTGGCCAAGTGCACCATTGTCCAAGTTGTGCCCCTCTTCCTGTGCTTTACAGGCGATTCCAAGGTACCTCTTGAAATCTGTTTCCTGCTATTTTGCCTCACTTTCAAGTCCACCTCGTTGACTTCCCTCAACAGATTTTTGTACGATAGTTGTCCTTTATCACTCTGCCAGTTTGTGAATTGCTGTGCCCCTGAGCTCCATTTCTCAACTCGTTTTTTGTGAGCTGAACGCAAGTCCAAAATTTTGGATCATGTCCTATACTGGTTCCCGGTGGGTGGCTGAGACTTTGGTTAATTCTTCTTCCTGCCGGGAAATTAGAGTGACATGTGCCCGTCCAAATGCCTAACAGCTACTCTCTCATGGGTTCTCCCTCGTCCCTTCCATCCTCTGGCAAATTGGGAACCTGTGCAAACCGGGAGGTTAAAGGGCCTGTCTCTCCAAGTTGGGAGATTGATAGTAAGGCAGTTGGAAAGTCAAACTGGAGCACCAGGAGAGGGACTATTCGTTGAGTTTTAGAAACCTTTCGTATTCACAGTGTGTCCATTCTCTAGGTTTCCTGTACATGTTATAGCTGTAGTAATATTCCCTTGAACCTGGAGAGTTGGGACCCATGGAATGGGGTCCATGCATTATTGCTTGAAAGGGTCTGCATTTGCTCACCCAATCTCACCAATCCTCTCAGTCCCAAGTGTCCAGCCTTATGCCACATCCAGCTGTCATTGTAGATAGGGTCTTTCCAGGTTTCCTCAGACACCCTGAAGGAATTGTAAAGAATTTCCCTGTTTTTTGGTTTTGCTTTTGAAATTCCTTTTTATAGTGGGTTTGAGCTGATTCTCGCTGCCATGTTTATGCCACTCTAGACACACTTGATTCCCTTATGGAGACATATCAATACATAGGTTTTAAGATTCTTACTAGTCAGATATATTCCTCTGTGGGAAATATGGGGTTTTGAGTCTCTTTCACTGAGGAAGGTGTAGGTCTTGTCTATTCCAAAGTTGGTTTTTGAAACGGTCCCTGTGCTTATATCAAACTCTGGTTTTATGCATCACCCCACCTCTCCTTCCCCTTTATGCAGGCATAAGAGTGTTTTCTAAATGTGAGACTCTGTTCTCTTTCCTAACTCAGTTCATGTGTAGCCATGTTTACAGGATCTTCATAAGTGATATCTTATGATAAGTTTCTTTTTCTGTGTGACTTATTTCACTTAGAATCATCGTACCTGAATCCACTCACTTTGCTGCTACTGGTCTTATGACATTGATTTCATGGCTGAGGGATATTCCATCGTACGTAAGTACCACAATGTTTTGAACCGTTTTTATATTTCCTGGGATATTTAAGGTGTACCCAAGTTGAGGTTCTTGTAGTCAGTGCAGCCCTAAATTTGGAGGTGGCTCTTTCTTATTGATTTTCAGTTTTCCCAAGGTATATTCCCTAGACTGGAAGTGGCCTTGGCTCTGTAGCTCTGTTGTTTACTTGTTTTAGGGAACACAATGCACTCCTCCAGTGAGGCAGTTGGCAATTTACATCCCGCCCATCAGCATAACAAGGCTCCCAGTTCTCCAGGGCCTGTCTTGCCTTTCTGGTTTTTACACATTTTGTGGATGTCCCTTTTGACCGGTGGGAAGTGATACTTCTTTGTAGTGCAGATTTGCATTGCCCGCTTGCTTGCTTGGCCAAAAAGGGCGTATGCGTTTTCTCCTGAATATATTCAGGAGAAAACGCATACGCCCTTTTTGGCCAAGTGCACCATTGTCCAAGTTGTGCCCCTCTTCCTGTGCTTTACAGGCGATTCCAACGTACCTCTTGAAATCTGTTTCCTGCTATTTTGCCTCGCTTTCAAGTCCGCCTCGTTGACTTCCCTCAACAGATTTTTGGACGATAGTTGTCCTTTATCACTCTGCCAGTTTGTGAATTGCTGTGCCCCTGAGCTCCATTTCTCAACTCGTTTTTTGTGAGCTGAACGCAAGTCCAAAATTTTGGATCATGTCCTATACTGGTTCCCGGTGGGTGGCTGAGACTTTGGTTAATTCTTCTTCCTGCCGGGAAATTAGAGTGACATGTGCCCGTCCAAATGCCTAACAGCTACTCTCTCATGGGTTCTCCCTCGTCCCTTCCATCCTCTGCCAAATTGGGAACCTGTGCAAACCAGGAGGTTAAAGGGCCTGTCTCTCCAGGTTGGGAGATTGATAGTAAGGCAGTTGGAAAGTCAAACTGGAGCACCAGGAGAGGGACTATTCGTTGAGTTTTAGAAACCTTTCGTATTTACAGTGTGTCCATTCTCTAGGTTTCCTGTACATGTTATAGCTGTAGTAATATTCCCTTGAACATGGAGAGTTGGGACCCATGGAATGGGGGCCATGCATTATTGCTTGAAAGGGTCTGCATTCGCTCACCCAATCTCACCAATCCTCTCAGTCCCAAGTGTCCAGCCTTATGCCACATCCAGCTGTCATTGTAGATAGGGTCTTTCCAGGTTTCCTCAGACACCCTGAAGGAATTGTAAAGAATTTCCCTGTTTTTTGGTTTTGCTTTTGAAATTCCTTTTTATAGTGGGTTTGAGCTGATTCTCGCTGCCATGTTTATGCCACTCTAGACACACTTGATTCCCTTATGGAGTCATATCAATACATAGGTTTTAAGATTCTTACTAGTCAGATATATTCCTCTGTGGGAAATATGGGGTTTTGAGTCTCTTTCACTGAGGAAGGTGTCGGTCTTGTCAATTCCAAAGTTGGTTTTTGAAACGGTCCCTGTGCTTATATCAAACTCTGGTTTTATGCATCACACCACCTCTCCTTCCCCTTTATGCAGGCATAAGAGTGTTTTCTAAATGTGAGACTCTGTTCTCTTTCCTAACTCAGTTCACGTGTAGCCATGTTTACAGGATCTTCATAAGTGATATCTTATGATAAGTTTCTTTTTCTGCGTGACTTATTTCACTTAGAATCATCATACCTGAATCCACTCACTTTGTTGCTACTGGTCTTATGACATTGATTTCATGGCTGAGGGATATTCCATCGTACGTAAGTACCACAATGTTTTGAACCATTTTTATATTTCCTGGGATATTTAAGGTGTACCCAAGTTGAGGTTCTTGTAGTCAGTGCAGCCCTAAATTTGGAGGTGGCTCTTTCTTATTGATTTTCAGTTTTCCCAAGGTATATTCCCTAGACTGGAAGTGGCCTTGGCTCTGTAGCTCTGTTGTTTACTTGTTTTAGGGAACACAATGCACTCCTCCAGTGAGGCAGTTGGCAATTTACATCCCACCCATCAGCATATCAAGGCTCCCAGTTCCTCAGGGCCTGTCTTGCCTTTCTGGTTTTTACACATTTTGTGGATGTCCCTTTTGACCGGTGGGAAATGATACTTCTTTGTAGTGCAGATTTTCATTGCCCGCTTGCTTGCTTGGCCAAAAAGGGCGTATGCATTTTCCCCTGAATATATTCAGGAGAAAACGCATACGCCCTTTTTGGCCAAGTGCACCATTGTCCAAGTTGTGCCCCTCTTCCTGTGCTTTACAGGCGATTCCAAGGTACCTCTTGAAATCTGTTTCCTGCTATTTTGCCTCACTTTCAAGTCCGCCTCGTTGACTTCCCTCAACAGATTTTTGGACGATAGTTGTCCTTTATCACTCTGCCAGTTTGAGAATTGCTGTGCCCCTGAGCTCCATTTCTCAACTCGTTTTTTGTGAGCTGAACGCAAGTCCAAAATTTTGGATCATGTCCTATACTGGTTCCCGGTGGGTGGCTGAGACTTTGGTTAATTCTTCTTCCTGCCGGGAAATTAGAGTGACATGTGCCCGTCCAAATGCCTAACAGCTACTCTCTCATGGGTTCTCCCTCGTCCCTTCCATCCTCTGCCAAATTGGGAACCTGTGCAAACCAGGAGGTTAAAGGGCCTGTCTCTCCAAGTTGGGAGATTGATAGTAAGGCAGTTGGAAAGTCAAACTGGAGCACCAGGAGAGGGACTATTCGTTGAGTTTTAGAAACCTTTCGTATTCACAGTGTGTCCATTCTCTAGGTTTCCTGTACATGTTATAGCTGTAGTAATATTCCCTTGAACCTGGAGAGTTGGGACCCATGGAATGGGGGCCATGCATTATTGCTTGAAAGGGTCTGCATTTGCTCACCCAATCTCACCAATCCTCTCAGTCCCAAGTGTCCAGCCTTATGCCACATCCAGCTGTCATTGTAGATAGGGTCTTTCCAGGTTTCCTCAGACACCCTGAAGGAATTGTAAAGAATTTCCCTGTTTTTTGGTTTTGCTTTTGAAATTCCTTTTTATAGTGGGTTTGAGCTGATTCTCGCTGCCATGTTTATGCCACTCTAGACACACTTGATTCCCTTATGGAGTCATATCAATACATAGGTTTTAAGATTTTTACTAGTCAGATATATTCCTCTGCGGGAAATATGGGGTTTTGAGTCTCTTTCACTGAGGAAGGTGTCGGTCTTGTCTATTCCAAAGTTGGTTTTTGGAACGGTCCCTGTGCTTATATCAAACTCTGGTTTTATGCATCACCCCACCTCTCCTTCCCCTTTATGCAGGCATAAGAGTGTTTTCTAAATGTGAGACTCTGTTCTCTTTCCTAACTCAGTTCACGTGTAGCCATGTTTACAGGATCTTCATAAGTGATATCTTATGATAAGTTTCTTTTTCTGTGTGACTTATTTCACTTAGAATCATCGTACCTGAATCCACTCACTTTGCTGCTACTGGTCTTATGACATTGATTTCATCGCTGAGGGATATTCCATCGTACGTAAGTACCACAATGTTTTGAACCATTTTTATATTTCCTGGGATATTTAAGGTGTACCCAAGTTGAGGTTCTTGTAGTCAGTGCAGCCCTAAATTTGGAGGTGGCTCTTTCTTATTGATTTTCAGTTTTCCCAAGGTATATTCCCTAGACTGGAAGTGGCCTTGGCTCTGTAGCTCTGTTGTTTACTTGTTTTAGGGAACACAATGCACTCCTCCAGTGAGGCAATTGGCAATTTACATCCCACCCATGAGCATAACAAGGCTCCCAGTTCTCCAGGGCCTGTCTTGCCTTTCTGGTTTTTACACATTTTGTGGATGTCCCTTTTGACCGGTGGGAAGTGATACTTCTTTGTAGTGCAGATTTGCATTGCCCGCTTGCTTGCTTGGCCAAAAAGGGCGTATGCGTTTTCTCCTGAATATATTCAGGAGAAAAAGCATACGCCCTTTTTGGCCAAGTGCACCATTGTCCAAGTTGTGCCCCTCTTCCTGTGCTTTACAGGCGATTCCAAGGTACCTCTTGAAATCTGTTTCCTGCTATTTTGCCTCACTTTCTAGTCCTCCTCGTTGACTTCACTCAACAGATTTTTGGACGATAGTTGTACTTTATCACTCTGCCAGTTTGTTAATTGCTGTGCCCCTGAGCTCCATTTCTCAACTCGTTTTTTGTGAGCTGAACGCAAGTCCAAAATTTTGGATCATGTCCTATACTGGTTCCCGGTGGGTGGCTGAGACTTTGGTTAATTCTTCTTCCTGCCGGGAAATTAGAGTGACATGTGCCCGTCCAAATGCCTAACAGCTACTCTCTCATGGGTTCTCCCTCGTCCCTTCCATCCTCTGCCAAATTGGGAACCTGTGCAAACCAGGAGGTTAAAGGGCCTGTCTCTCCAAGTTGGGAGATTGATAGTAAGGCAGTTGGAAATTCAAACTGGAGCACCAGGAGAGGGACTATTCGTTGAGTTTTAGAAACCTTTCGTATTCACAGTGTGTCCATTCTCTAGGTTTCCTGTACATGTTATAGCTGTAGTAATATTCCCTTGAACATGGAGAGTTGGGACCCATGGAATGGGGGCCATGCATTATTGCTTGAAAGGGTCTGCATTCGCTCACCCAATCTCACCAATCCTCTCAGTCCCAAGTGTCCAGCCTTATGCCACATCCAGCTGTCATTGTAGATAGGGTCTTTCCAGGTTTCCTCAGACACCCTGAAGGAATTGTAAAGAATTTCCCTGTTTTTTGGTTTTGCTTTTGAAATTCCTTTTTATAGTGGGTTTGAGCTGATTCTCGCTGCCATGTTTATGCCACTCTAGACACACTTGATTCCCTTATGGAGTCATATCAATACATAGGTTTTAAGATTCTTACTAGTCAGATATATTCCTCTGTGGGAAATATGGGGTTTTGAGTCTCTTTCACTGAGGAAGGTGTCGGTCTTGTCAATTCCAAAGTTGGTTTTTGAAACGGTCCCTGTGCTTATATCAAACTCTGGTTTTATGCATCACCCCACCTCTCCTTCCCCTTTATGCAGGCATAAGAGTGTTTTCTAAATGTGAGACTCTGTTCTCTTTCCTAACTCAGTTCACGTGTAGCCATGTTTACAGGATCTTCATAAGTGATATCTTATGATAAGTTTCTTTTTCTGTGTGACTTATTTCACTTAGAATCATCATACCTGAATCCACTCACTTTGTTGCTACTGGTCTTATGACATTGATTTCATGGCTGAGGGATATTCCATCGTACGTAAGTACCACAATGTTTTGAACCATTTTTATATTTCCTGGGATATTTAAGGTGTACCCAAGTTGAGGTTCTTGTAGTCAGTGCAGCCCTAAATTTGGAGGTGGCTCTTTCTTATTGATTTTCAGTTTTCCCAAGGTATATTCCCTAGACTGGAAGTGGCCTTGGCTCTGTAGCTCTGTTGTTTACTTGTTTTAGGGAACACAATGCACTCCTCCAGTGAGGCAGTTGGCAATTTACATCCCACCCATCAGCATATCAAGGCTCCCAGTTCCTCAGGGCCTGTCTTGCCTTTCTGGTTTTTACACATTTTGTGGATGTCCCTTTTGACCGGTGGGAAATGATACTTCTTTGTAGTGCAGATTTTCATTGCCCGCTTGCTTGCTTGGCCAAAAAGGGCGTATGCATTTTCCCCTGAATATATTCAGGAGAAAACGCATACGCCCTTTTTGGCCAAGTGCACCATTGTCCAAGTTGTGCCCCTCTTCCTGTGCTTTACAGGCGATTCCAAGGTACCTCTTGAAATCTGTTTCCTGCTATTTTGCCTCACTTTCAAGTCCACCTCGTTGACTTCCCTCAACAGATTTTTGGACGATAGTTGTCCTTTATCACTCTGCCAGTTTGTGAATTGCTGTGCCCCTGAGCTCCATTTCTCAACTCGTTTTTTGTGAGCTGAACGCAAGTCCAAAATTTTGGATCATGTCCTATACTGGTTCCCGGTGGGTGGCTGAGACTTTGGTTAATTCTTCTTCCTGCCGGGAAATTAGAGTGACATGTGCCCGTCCAAATGCCTAACAGCTACTCTCTCATGGGTTCTCCCTCGTCCCTTCCATCCTCTGGCAAATTGGGAACCTGTGCAAACCAGGAGGTTAAAGGGCCTGTCTCTCCAAGTTGGGAGATTGATAGTAAGGCAGTTGGAAAGTCAAACTGGAGCACCAGGAGAGGGACTATTCGTTGAGTTTTAGAAACCTTTCGTATTCACAGTGTGTCCATTCTCTAGGTTTCCTGTACATGTTATAGCTGTAGTAATATTCCCTTGAACCTGGAGAGTTGGGACCCATGGAATGGGGGCCATGCATTATTGCTTGAAAGGGTCTGCATTTGCTCACCCAATCTCACCAATCCTCTCAGTCCCAAGTGTCCAGCCTTATGCCACATCCAGCTGTCATTGTAGATAGGGTCTTTCCAGGTTTCCTCAGACACCCTGAAGGAATTGTAAAGAATTTCCCTGTTTTTTGGTTTTGCTTTTGAAATTCCTTTTTATAGTGGGTTTGAGCTGATTCTCGCTGCCATGTTTATGCCACTCTAGACACACTTGATTCCCTTATGGAGACATATCAATACATAGGTTTTAAGATTCTTACTAGTCAGATATATTCCTCTGTGGGAAATATGGGGTTTTGAGTCTCTTTCACTGAGGAAGGTGTAGGTCTTGTCTATTCCAAAGTTGGTTTTTGAAACGGTCCCTGTGCTTATATCAAACTCTGGTTTTATGCATCACCCCACCTCTCCTTCCCCTTTATGCAGGCATAAGAGTGTTTTCTAAATGTGAGACTCTGTTCTCTTTCCTAACTCAGTTCATGTGTAGCCATGTTTACAGGATCTTCATAAGTGATATCTTATGATAAGTTTCTTTTTCTGTGTGACTTATTTCACTTAGAATCATCGTACCTGAATCCACTCACTTTGCTGCTACTGGTCTTATGACATTGATTTCATGGCTGAGGGATATTCCATCGTACGTAAGTACCACAATGTTTTGAACCGTTTTTATATTTCCTGGGATATTTAAGGTGTACCCAAGTTGAGGTTCTTGTAGTCAGTGCAGCCCTAAATTTGGAGGTGGCTCTTTCTTATTGATTTTCAGTTTTCCCAAGGTATATTCCCTAGACTGGAAGTGGCCTTGGCTCTGTAGCTCTGTTGTTTACTTGTTTTAGGGAACACAATGCACTCCTCCAGTGAGGCAGTTGGCAATTTACATCCCGCCCATCAGCATAACAAGGCTCCCGGTTCTCCAGGGCCTGTCTTGCCTTTCTGGTTTTTACACATTTTGTGGATGTCCCTTTTGACCGGTGGGAAGTGATACTTCTTTGTAGTGCAGATTTGCATTGCCCGCTTGCTTGCTTGGCCAAAAAGGGCGTATGCGTTTTCTCCTGAATATATTCAGGAGAAAACGCATACGCCCTTTTTGGCCAAGTGCACCATTGTCCAAGTTGTGCCCCTCTTCCTGTGCTTTACAGGCGATTCCAACGTACCTCTTGAAATCTGTTTCCTGCTATTTTGCCTCGCTTTCAAGTCCGCCTCGTTGACTTCCCTCAACAGATTTTTGGACGATAGTTGTCCTTTATCACTCTGCCAGTTTGTGAATTGCTGTGCCCCTGAGCTCCATTTCTCAACTCGTTTTTTGTGAGCTGAACGCAAGTCCAAAATTTTGGATCATGTCCTATACTGGTTCCCGGTGGGTGGCTGAGACTTTGGTTAATTCTTCTTCCTGCCGGGAAATTAGAGTGACATGTGCCCGTCCAAATGCCTAACAGCTACTCTCTCATGGGTTCTCCCTCGTCCCTTCCATCCTCTGCCAAATTGGGAACCTGTGCAAACCAGGAGGTTAAAGGGCCTGTCTCTCCAGGTTGGGAGATTGATAGTAAGGCAGTTGGAAAGTCAAACTGGAGCACCAGGAGAGGGACTATTCGTTGAGTTTTAGAAACCTTTCGTATTTACAGTGTGTCCATTCTCTAGGTTTCCTGTACATGTTATAGCTGTAGTAATATTCCCTTGAACATGGAGAGTTGGGACCCATGGAATGGGGGCCATGCATTATTGCTTGAAAGGGTCTGCATTCGCTCACCCAATCTCACCAATCCTCTCAGTCCCAAGTGTCCAGCCTTATGCCACATCCAGCTGTCATTGTAGATAGGGTCTTTCCAGGTTTCCTCAGACACCCTGAAGGAATTGTAAAGAATTTCCCTGTTTTTTGGTTTTGCTTTTGAAATTCCTTTTTATAGTGGGTTTGAGCTGATTCTCGCTGCCATGTTTATGCCACTCTAGACACACTTGATTCCCTTATGGAGTCATATCAATACATAGGTTTTAAGATTCTTACTAGTCAGATATATTCCTCTGTGGGAAATATGGGGTTTTGAGTCTCTTTCACTGAGGAAGGTGTCGGTCTTGTCAATTCCAAAGTTGGTTTTTGAAACGGTCCCTGTGCTTATATCAAACTCTGGTTTTATGCATCACACCACCTCTCCTTCCCCTTTATGCAGGCATAAGAGTGTTTTCTAAATGTGAGACTCTGTTCTCTTTCCTAACTCAGTTCACGTGTAGCCATGTTTACAGGATCTTCATAAGTGATATCTTATGATAAGTTTCTTTTTCTGCGTGACTTATTTCACTTAGAATCATCATACCTGAATCCACTCACTTTGTTGCTACTGGTCTTATGACATTGATTTCATGGCTGAGGGATATTCCATCGTACGTAAGTACCACAATGTTTTGAACCATTTTTATATTTCCTGGGATATTTAAGGTGTACCCAAGTTGAGGTTCTTGTAGTCAGTGCAGCCCTAAATTTGGAGGTGGCTCTTTCTTATTGATTTTCAGTTTTCCCAAGGTATATTCGCTAGACTGGAAGTGGCCTTGGCTCTGTAGCTCTGTTGTTTACTTGTTTTAGGGAACACAATGCACTCCTCCAGTGAGGCAGTTGGCAATTTACATCCCACCCATCAGCATATCAAGGCTCCCATTTCCTCAGGGCCTGTCTTGCCTTTCTGGTTTTTACACATTTTGTGGATGTCCCTTTTGACCGGTGGGAAATGATACTTCTTTGTAGTGCAGATTTTCATTGCCCGCTTGCTTGCTTGGCCAAAAAGGGCGTATGCATTTTCCCCTGAATATATTCAGGAGAAAACGCATACGCCCTTTTTGGCCAAGTGCACCATTGTCCAAGTTGTGCCCCTCTTCCTGTGCTTTACAGGCGATTCCAAGGTACCTCTTGAAATCTGTTTCCTGCTATTTTGCCTCACTTTCAAGTCCGCCTCGTTGACTTCCCTCAACAGATTTTTGGACGATAGTTGTCCTTTATCACTCTGCCAGTTTGAGAATTGCTGTGCCCCTGAGCTCCATTTCTCAACTCGTTTTTTGTGAGCTGAACGCAAGTCCAAAATTTTGGATCATGTCCTATACTGGTTCCCGGTGGGTGGCTGAGACTTTGGTTAATTCTTCTTCCTGCCGGGAAATTAGAGTGACATGTGCCCGTCCAAATGCCTAACAGCTACTCTCTCATGGGTTCTCCCTCGTCCCTTCCATCCTCTGCCAAATTGGGAACCTGTGCAAACCAGGAGGTTAAAGGGCCTGTCTCTCCAAGTTGGGAGATTGATAGTAAGGCAGTTGGAAAGTCAAACTGGAGCACCAGGAGAGGGACTATTCATTGAGTTTTAGAAACCTTTCGTATTCACAGTGTGTCCATTCTCTAGGTTTCCTGTACATGTTATAGCTGTAGTAATATTCCCTTGAACCTGGAGAGTTGGGACCCATGGAATGGGGGCCATGCATTATTGCTTGAAAGGGTCTGCATTTGCTCACCCAATCTCACCAATCCTCTCAGTCCCAAGTGTCCAGCCTTATGCCACATCCAGCTGTCATTGTAGATAGGGTCTTTCCAGGTTTCCTCAGACACCCTGAAGGAATTGTAAAGAATTTCCCTGTTTTTTGGTTTTGCTTTTGAAATTCCTTTTTATAGTGGGTTTGAGCTGATTCTCGCTGCCATGTTTATGCCACTCTAGACACACTTGATTCCCTTATGGAGTCATATCAATACATAGGTTTTAAGATTTTTACTAGTCAGATATATTCCTCTGCGGGAAATATGGGGTTTTGAGTCTCTTTCACTGAGGAAGGTGTCGGTCTTGTCTATTCCAAAGTTGGTTTTTGGAACGGTCCCTGTGCTTATATCAAACTCTGGTTTTATGCATCACCCCACCTCTCCTTCCCCTTTATGCAGGCATAAGAGTGTTTTCTAAATGTGAGACTCTGTTCTCTTTCCTAACTCAGTTCACGTGTAGCCATGTTTACAGGATCTTCATAAGTGATATCTTATGATAAGTTTCTTTTTCTGTGTGACTTATTTCACTTAGAATCATCGTACCTGAATCCACTCACTTTGCTGCTACTGGTCTTATGACATTGATTTCATCGCTGAGGGATATTCCATCGTACGTAAGTACCACAATGTTTTGAACCATTTTTATATTTCCTGGGATATTTAAGGTGTACCCAAGTTGAGGTTCTTGTAGTCAGTGCAGCCCTAAATTTGGAGGTGGCTCTTTCTTATTGATTTTCAGTTTTCCCAAGGTATATTCCCTAGACTGGAAGTGGCCTTGGCTCTGTAGCTCTGTTGTTTACTTGTTTTAGGGAACACAATGCACTCCTCCAGTGAGGCAATTGGCAATTTACATCCCACCCATGAGCATAACAAGGCTCCCAGTTCTCCAGGGCCTGTCTTGCCTTTCTGGTTTTTACACATTTTGTGGATGTCCCTTTTGACCGGTGGGAAGTGATACTTCTTTGTAGTGCAGATTTGCATTGCCCGCTTGCTTGCTTGGCCAAAAAGGGCGTATGCGTTTTCTCCTGAATATATTCAGGAGAAAAAGCATACGCCCTTTTTGGCCAAGTGCACCATTGTCCAAGTTGTGCCCCTCTTCCTGTGCTTTACAGGCGATTCCAAGGTACCTCTTGAAATCTGTTTCCTGCTATTTTGCCTCACTTTCTAGTCCTCCTCGTTGACTTCACTCAACAGATTTTTGGACGATAGTTGTACTTTATCACTCTGCCAGTTTGTTAATTGCTGTGCCCCTGAGCTCCATTTCTCAACTCGTTTTTTGTGAGCTGAACGCAAGTCCAAAATTTTGGATCATGTCCTATACTGGTTCCCGGTGGGTGGCTGAGACTTTGGTTAATTCTTCTTCCTGCCGGGAAATTAGAGTGACATGTGCCCGTCCAAATGCCTAACAGCTACTCTCTCATGGGTTCTCCCTCGTCCCTTCCATCCTCTGCCAAATTGGGAACCTGTGCAAACCAGGAGGTTAAAGGGCCTGTCTCTCCAAGTTGGGAGATTGATAGTAAGGCAGTTGGAAATTCAAACTGGAGCACCAGGAGAGGGACTATTCGTTGAGTTTTAGAAACCTTTCGTATTCACAGTGTGTCCATTCTCTAGGTTTCCTGTACATGTTATAGCTGTAGTAATATTCCCTTGAACCTGGAGAGTTGAGACCCATGGAATGAGGGCCATGCATTATTGCTTGAAAGGGTTTGCATTTGCTCACCCAATCTCACCAATCCTCTCAGTCCCAAGTGTCCAGTTTTATGCCACATCCAGCTGTCATTGTAGATAGGGTCTTTCCAGGTTTCCTCAGACACCCTGAAGGAATTGTAAAGAATTTCCCTGTTTTTTGGTTTTGCTTTTGAAATTCCTTTTTATAGTGGGTTTGAGCTGATTCTCGCTGCCATGTGTATGCCACTCTAGACACACTTGATTCCCTTATGGAGACATATCAATACATAAGTTTTAAGATTCTTACTAGTCAGATATATTCCTCTGTGGGAAATATGGCGTTTTGAGTCTCTTTCACTGAGGAAGGTGTAGGTCTTGTCTATTCCAAAGTTGGTTTTTGAAACGGTCCCTGTGCTTATATCAAACTCTGGTTTTATGCATCACCCCACCTCTCCTTCCCCTTTATGCAGGCATAAGAGTGTTTTCTAAATGTGAGACTCTGTTCTCTTTCCTAACTCAGTTCACGTGTAGCCATGTTTACAGGATCTTCATAAGTGATATCTTATGATAAGTTTCTTTTTTCTGTGTGACTTATTTCACTTAGAATCATCGTACCTGAATCCACTCACTTTGCTGCTACTGGTCTTATGACATTGATTTCATGGCTGAGGGATATTCCATCGTACGTAAGTACCACAATGTTTTGAACCATTTTTATATTTCCTGGGATATTTAAGGTGTACCCAAGTTGAGGTTCTTGTAGTCAGTGCAGCCCTAAATTTGGAGGTGGCTCTTTCTTATTGATTTTCAGTTTTCCCAAGGTATATTCCCTAGACTGGAAGTGGCCTTGGCTCTGTAGCTCTGTTGTTTACTTGTTTTAGGGAACACAATGCACTCCTCCAGTGAGGCAGTTGGCAATTTACATCCCGCCCATCAGCATAACAAGGCTCCCAGTTCTCCAGGGCCTGTCTTGCCTTTCTGGTTTTTACACATTTTGTGGATGTCCCTTTTGACCGGTGGGAAGTGATACTTCTTTGTAGTGCAGATTTGCATTGCCCGCTTGCTTGCTTGGCCAAAAAGGGCGTATGCGTTTTCTCCTGAATATATTCAGGAGAAAACGCATACGCCCTTTTTGGCCAAGTGCACCATTGTCCAAGTTGTGCCCCTCTTCCTGTGCTTTACAGGCGATTCCAACGTACCTCTTGAAATCTGTTTCCTGCTATTTTGCCTCGCTTTCAAGTCCGCCTCGTTGACTTCCCTCAACAGATTTTTGGACGATAGTTGTCCTTTATCACTCTGCCAGTTTGTGAATTGCTGTGCCCCTGAGCTCCATTTCTCAACTCGTTTTTTGTGAGCTGAACGCAAGTCCAAAATTTTGGATCATGTCCTATACTGGTTCCCGGTGGGTGGCTGAGACTTTGGTTAATTCTTCTTCCTGCCGGGAAATTAGAGTGACATGTGCCCGTCCAAATGCCTAACAGCTACTCTCTCATGGGTTCTCCCTCGTCCCTTCCATCCTCTGCCAAATTGGGAACCTGTGCAAACCAGGAGGTTAAAGGGCCTGTCTCTCCAAGTTGGGAGATTGATAGTAAGGCAGTTGGAAAGTCAAACTGGAGCACCAGGAGAGGGACTATTCGTTGAGTTTTAGAAACCTTTCGTATTCACAGTGTGTCCATTCTCTAGGTTTCCTGTACATGTTATAGCTGTAGTAATATTCCCTTGAACATGGAGAGTTGGGACCCATGGAATGGGGGCCATGCATTATTGCTTGAAAGGGTCTGCACTCGCTCACCCAATCTCACCAATCCTCTCAGTCACAAGTGTCCAGCCTTATGCCACATCCAGCTGTCATTGTAGATAGGGTCTTTCCAGGTTTCCTCAGACACCCTGAAGGAATTGTAAAGAATTTCCCTGTTTTTTGGTTTTGCTTTTGAAATTCCTTTTTATAGTGGGTTTGAGCTGATTCTCGCTGCCATGTTTATGCCACTCTAGACACACTTGATTCCCTTATGGAGTCATATCAATACATAGGTTTTAAGATTCTTACTAGTCAGATATATTCCTCTGTGGGAAATATGGGGTTTTGAGTCTCTTTCACTGAGGAAGGTGTCGGTCTTGTCAATTCCAAAGTTGGTTATTGAAACGGTCCCTGTGCTTATATCAAACTCTGGTTTTATGCATCACCCCACCTCTCCTTCCCCTTTATGCAGGCATAAGAGTGTTTTCTAAATGTGAGACTCTGTTCTCTTTCCTAACTCAGTTCACGTGTAGCCATGTTTACAGGATCTTCATAAGTGATATCTTATGATAAGTTTCTTTTTCTGTGTGACTTATTTCACTTAGAATCATCATACCTGAATCCACTCACTTTGTTGCTACTGGTCTTATGACATTGATTTCATGGCTGAGGGATATTCCATTGTACGTAAGTACCACAATGTTTTGAACCATTTTTATATTTCCTGGGATATTTAAGGTGTACCCAAGTTGAGGTTCTTGTAGTCAGTGCAGCCCTAAATTTGGAGGTGGCTCTTTCTTATTGATTTTCAGTTTTCCCAAGGTATATTCCCTAGACTGGAAGTGGCCTTGGCTCTGTAGCTCTGTTGTTTACTTGTTTTAGGGAACACAATGCACTCCTCCAGTGAGGCAGTTGGCAATTTACATCCCACCCATCAGCATATCAAGGCTCCCAGTTCCTCAGGGCCTGTCTTGCCTTTCTGGTTTTTACACATTTTGTGGATGTCCCTTTTGACCGGTGGGAAATGATACTTCTTTGTAGTGCAGATTTTCATTGCCCGCTTGCTTGCTTGGCCAAAAAGGGCGTATGCATTTTCCCCTGAATATATTCAGGAGAAAACGCATACGCCCTTTTTGGCCAAGTGCACCATTGTCCAAGTTGTGCCCCTCTTCCTGTGCTTTACAGGCGATTCCAAGGTACCTCTTGAAATCTGTTTCCTGCTATTTTGCCTCACTTTCAAGTCCGCCTCGTTGACTTCCCTCAACAGATTTTTGGACGATAGTTGTCCTTTATCACTCTGCCAGTTTGAGAATTGCTGTGCCCCTGAGCTCCATTTCTCAACTCGTTTTTTGTGAGCTGAACGCAAGTCCAAAATTTTGGATCATGTCCTATACTGGTTCCCGGTGGGTGGCTGAGACTTTGGTTAATTCTTCTTCCTGCCGGGAAATTAGAGTGACATGTGCCCGTCCAAATGCCTAACAGCTACTCTCTCATGGGTTCTCCCTCGTCCCTTCCATCCTCTGGCAAATTGGGAACCTGTGCAAACCAGGAGGTTAAAGGGCCTGTCTCTCCAAGTTGGGAGATTGATAGTAAGGCAGTTGGAAAGTCAAACTGGAGCACCAGGAGAGGGACTATTCGTTGAGTTTTAGAAACCTTTCGTATTCACAGTGTGTCCATTCTCTAGGTTTCCTGTACATGTTATAGCTGTAGTAATATTCCCTTGAACCTGGAGAGTTGGGACCCATGGAATGGGGTCCATGCATTATTGCTTGAAAGGGTCTGCATTTGCTCACCCAATCTCACCAATCCTCTCAGTCCCAAGTGTCCAGCCTTATGCCACATCCAGCTGTCATTGTAGATAGGGTCTTTCCAGGTTTCCTCAGACACCCTGAAGGAATTGTAAAGAATTTCCCTGTTTTTTGGTTTTGCTTTTGAAATTCCTTTTTATAGTGGGTTTGAGCTGATTCTCGCTGCCATGTTTATGCCACTCTAGACACACTTGATTCCCTTATGGAGTCATATCAATACATAGGTTTTAAGATTTTTACTAGTCAGATATATTCCTCTGCGGGAAATATGGGGTTTTGAGTCTCTTTCACTAAGGAAGGTGTCGGTCTTGTCTATTCCAAAGTTGGTTTTTGGAACGGTCCCTGTGCTTATATCAAACTCTGGTTTAATGCATCACCCCACCTCTCCTTCCCCTTTATGCAGGCATAAGAGTGTTTTCTAAATGTGAGACTCTGTTCTCTTTCCTAACTCAGTTCACGTGTAGCCATGTTTACAGGATCTTCATAAGTGATATCTTATGATAAGTTTCTTTTTCTGTGTGACTTATTTCACTTAGAATCATCGTACCTGAATCCACTCACTTTGCTGCTACTGGTCTTATGACATTGATTTCATCGCTGAGGGATATTCCATCGTACGTAAGTACCACAATGTTTTGAACCATTTTTATATTTCCTGGGATATTTAAGGTGTACCCAAGTTGAGGTTCTTGTAGTCAGTGCAGCCCTAAATTTGGAGGTGGCTCTTTCTTATTGATTTTCAGTTTTCCCAAGGTATATTCCCTAGACTGGAAGTGGCCTTGGCTCTGTAGCTCTGTTGTTTACTTGTTTTAGGGAACACAATGCACTCCTCCAGTGAGGCAGTTGGCAATTTACATCCCACCCATCAGCATAACAAGGCTCCCAGTTCTCCAGGGCCTGTCTTGCCTTTCTGGTTTTTACACATTTTGTGGATGTCCCTTTTGACCGGTGGGAAGTGATACTTCTTTGTAGTGCAGATTTGCATTGCCCGCTTGCTTGCTTGGCCAAAAAGGGCGTATGCGTTTTCTCCTGAATATATTCAGGAGAAAACGCATACGCCCTTTTTGGCCAAGTGCACCATTGTCCAAGTTGTGCCCCTCTTCCTGTGCTTTACAGGCGATTCCAAGGTACCTCTTGAAATCTGTTTCCTGCTATTTTGCCTCACTTTCAAGTCCGCCTCGTTGACTTCCCTCAACAGATTTTTGGACGATAGTTGTACTTTATCACTCTGCCAGTTTGTGAATTGCTGTGCCCCTGAGCTCCATTTCTCAACTCGTTTTTTGTGAGCTGAACGCAAGTCCAAAATTTTGGATCATGTCCTATACTGGTTCCCGGTGGGTGGCTGAGACTTTGGTTAATTCTTCTTCCTGCCGGGAAATTAGAGTGACATGTGCCCGTCCAAATGCCTAACAGCTACTCTCTCATGGGTTCTCCCTCGTCCCTTCCATCCTCTGCCAAATTGGGAACCTGTGCAAACCAGGAGGTTAAAGGGCCTGTCTCTCCAAGTTGGGAGATTGATAGTAAGGCAGTTGGAAAGTCAAACTGGAGCACCAGGAGAGGGACTATTCGTTGAGTTTTAGAAACCTTTCTTATTCACAGTGTGTCCATTCTCTAGGTTTCCTGTACATGTTATAGCTGTAGTAATATTCCCTTGAACCTGGAGAGTTGGGACCCATGGAATGAGGGCCATGCATTATTGCTTGAAAGGGTTTGCATTTGCTCACCCAATCTCACCAATCCTCGCATTCCCAAGTGTCCAGCCTTATGCCACATCCAGCTGTCATTGTAGATAGGGTCTTTCCAGGTTTCCTCCGACACCCTGAAGGAATTGTAAAGAATTTCCCTGTTTTTTGGTTTTGCTTTTGAAATTCCTTTTTATAGTGGGTTTGAGCTGATTCTCGCTGCCATGTGTATGCCACTCTAGACACACTTGATTCCCTTATGGAGACATATCAATACATAGGTTTTAAGATTCTTACTAGTCAGATATATTCCTCTGTGGGAAATATGGCGTTTTGAGTCTCTTTCACTGAGGAAGGTGTAGGTCTTGTCTATTCCAAAGTTGGTTTTTGAAACGGTCCCTGTGCTTATATCAAACTCTGGTTTTATGCATCACCCCACCTCTCCTTCCCCTTTATGCAGGCATAAGAGTGTTTTCTAAATGTGAGACTCTGTTCTCTTTCCTAACTCAGTTCATGTGTAGCCATGTTTACAGGATCTTCATAAGTGATATCTTATGATAAGTTTCTTTTTCTGTGTGACTTATTTCACTTAGAATCATCGTACCTGAATCCACTCACTTTGCTGCTACTGGTCTTATGACATTGATTTCATGGCTGAGGGATATTCCATCGTACGTAAGTACCACAATGTTTTGAACCATTTTTATATTTCCTGGGATATTTAAGGTGTACCCAAGTTGAGGTTCTTGTAGTCAGTGCAGCCCTAAATTTGGAGGTGGCTCTTTCTTATTGATTTTCAGTTTTCCCAAGGTATATTCCCTAGACTGGAAGTGGCCTTGGCTCTGTAGCTCTGTTGTTTACTTGTTTTAGGGAACACAATGCACTCCTCCAGTGAGGCAGTTGGCAATTTACATCCCGCCCATCAGCATAACAAGGCTCCCAGTTCTCCAGGGCCTGTCTTGCCTTTCTGGTTTTTACACATTTTGTGGATGTCCCTTTTGACCGGTGGGAAGTGATACTTCTTTGTAGTGCAGATTTGCATTGCCCGCTTGCTTGCTTGGCCAAAAAGGGCGTATGCGTTTTCTCCTGAATATATTCAGGAGAAAACGCATACGCCCTTTTTGGCCAAGTGCACCATTGTCCAAGTTGTGCCCCTCTTCCTGTGCTTTACAGGCGATTCCAACGTACCTCTTGAAATCTGTTTCCTGCTATTTTGCCTCGCTTTCAAGTCCGCCTCGTTGACTTCCCTCAACAGATTTTTGGACGATAGTTGTCCTTTATCACTCTGCCAGTTTGTGAATTGCTGTGCCCCTGAGCTCCATTTCTCAACTCGTTTTTTGTGAGCTGAACGCAAGTCCAAAATTTTGGATCATGTCCTATACTGGTTCCCGGTGGGTGGCTGAGACTTTGGTTAATTCTTCTTCCTGCCGGGAAATTAGAGTGACATGTGCCCGTCCAAATGCCTAACAGCTACTCTCTCATGGGTTCTCCCTCGTCCCTTCCATCCTCTGCCAAATTGGGAACCTGTGCAAACCAGGAGGTTAAAGGGCCTGTCTCTCCAGGTTGGGAGATTGATAGTAAGGCAGTTGGAAAGTCAAACTGGAGCACCAGGAGAGGGACTATTCGTTGAGTTTTAGAAACCTTTCGTATTTACAGTGTGTCCATTCTCTAGGTTTCCTGTACATGTTATAGCTGTAGTAATATTCCCTTGAACATGGAGAGTTGGGACCCATGGAATGGGGGCCATGCATTATTGCTTGAAAGGGTCTGCATTCGCTCACCCAATCTCACCAATCCTCTCAGTCCCAAGTGTCCAGCCTTATGCCACATCCAACTGTCATTGTAGATAGGGTCTTTCCAGGTTTCCTCAGACACCCTGAAGGAATTGTAAAGAATTTCCCTGTTTTTTGGTTTTGCTTTTGAAATTCCTTTTTATAGTGGGTTTGAGCTGATTCTCGCTGCCATGTTTATGCCACTCTAGACACACTTGATTCCCTTATGGAGTCATATCAATACATAGGTTTTAAGATTCTTACTAGTCAGATATATTCCTCTGTGGGAAATATGGGGTTTTGAGTCTCTTTCACTGAGGAAGGTGTCGGTCTTGTCAATTCCAAAGTTGGTTTTTGAAACGGTCCCTGTGCTTATATCAAACTCTGGTTTTATGCATCACCCCACCTCTCCTTCCCCTTTATGCAGGCATAAGAGTGTTTTCTAAATGTGAGACTCTGTTCTCTTTCCTAACTCAGTTCACGTGTAGCCATGTTTACAGGATCTTCATAAGTGATATCTTATGATAAGTTTCTTTTTCTGTGTGACTTATTTCACTTAGAATCATCATACCTGAATCCACTCACTTTGTTGCTACTGGTCTTATGACATTGATTTCATGGCTGAGGGATATTCCATCGTACGTAAGTACCACAATGTTTTGAACCATTTTTATATTTCCTGGGATATTTAAGGTGTACCCAAGTTGAGGTTCTTGTAGTCAGTGCAGCCCTAAATTTGGAGGTGGCTCTTTCTTATTGATTTTCAGTTTTCCCAAGGTATATTCCCTAGACTGGAAGTGGCCTTGGCTCTGTAGCTCTGTTGTTTACTTGTTTTAGGGAACACAATGCACTCCTCCAGTGAGGCAGTTGGCAATTTACATCCCACCCATCAGCATATCAAGGCTCCCAGTTCCTCAGGGCCTGTCTTGCCTTTCTGGTTTTTACACATTTTGTGGATGTCCCTTTTGACCGGTTGGAAATGATACTTCTTTGTAGTGCAGATTTTCATTGCCCGCTTGCTTGCTTGGCCAAAAAGGGCGTATGCATTTTCCCCTGAATATATTCAGGAGAAAACGCATACGCCCTTTTTGGCCAAGTGCACCATTGTCCAAGTTGTGCCCCTCTTCCTGTGCTTTACAGGCGATTCCAAGGTACCTCTTGAAATCTGTTTCCTGCTATTTTGCCTCACTTTCAAGTCCACCTCGTTGACTTCCCTCAACAGATTTTTGGACGATAGTTGTCCTTTATCACTCTGCCAGTTTGAGAATTGCTGTGCCCCTGAGCTCCATTTCTCAACTCGTTTTTTGTGAGCTGAACGCAAGTCCAAAATTTTGGATCATGTCCTATACTGGTTCCCGGTGGGTGGCTGAGACTTTGGTTAATTCTTCTTCCTGCCGGGAAATTAGAGTGACATGTGCCCGTCCAAATGCCTAACAGCTACTCTCTCATGGGTTCTCCCTCGTCCCTTCCATCCTCTGGCAAATTGGGAACCTGTGCAAACCAGGAGGTTAAAGGGCCTGTCTCTCCAAGTTGGGAGATTGATAGTAAGGCAGTTGGAAAGTCAAACTGGAGCACCAGGAGAGGGACTATTCGTTGAGTTTTAGAAACCTTTCGTATTCACAGTGTGTCCATTCTCTAGGTTTCCTGTACATGTTATAGCTGTAGTAATATTCCCTTGAACCTGGAGAGTTGGGACCCATGGAATGGGGTCCATGCATTATTGCTTGAAAGGGTCTGCATTTGCTCACCCAATCTCACCAATCCTCTCAGTCCCAAGTGTCCAGCCTTATGCCACATCCAGCTGTCATTGTAGATAGGGTCTTTCCAGGTTTCCTCAGACACCCTGAAGGAATTGTAAAGAATTTCCCTGTTTTTTGGTTTTGCTTTTGAAATTCCTTTTTATAGTGGGTTTGAGCTGATTCTCGCTGCCATGTTTATGCCACTCTAGACACACTTGATTCCCTTATGGAGACATATCAATACATAGGTTTTAAGATTCTTACTAGTCAGATATATTCCTCTGTGGGAAATATGGGGTTTTGAGTCTCTTTCACTGAGGAAGGTGTAGGTCTTGTCTATTCCAAAGTTGGTTTTTGAAACGGTCCCTGTGCTTATATCAAACTCTGGTTTTATGCATCACCCCACCTCTCCTTCCCCTTTATGCAGGCATAAGAGTGTTTTCTAAATGTGAGACTCTGTTCTCTTTCCTAACTCAGTTCATGTGTAGCCATGTTTACAGGATCTTCATAAGTGATATCTTATGATAAGTTTCTTTTTCTGTGTGACTTATTTCACTTAGAATCATCGTACCTGAATCCACTCACTTTGCTGCTACTGGTCTTATGACATTGATTTCATGGCTGAGGGATATTCCATCGTACGTAAGTACCACAATGTTTTGAACCATTTTTATATTTCCTGGGATATTTAAGGTGTACCCAAGTTGAGGTTCTTGTAGTCAGTGCAGCCCTAAATTTGGAGGTGGCTCTTTCTTATTGATTTTCAGTTTTCCCAAGGTATATTCCCTAGACTGGAAGTGGCCTTGGCTCTGTAGCTCTGTTGTTTACTTGTTTTAGGGAACACAATGCACTCCTCCAGTGAGGCAGTTGGCAATTTACATCCCGCCCATCAGCATAACAAGGCTCCCAGTTCTCCAGGGCCTGTCTTGCCTTTCTGGTTTTTACACATTTTGTGGATGTCCCTTTTGACGGGGGGAAGTGATACTTCTTTGTAGTGCAGATTTGCATTGCCCGCTTGCTTGCTTGGCCAAAAAGGGCGTATGCGTTTTCTCCTGAATATATTCAGGAGAAAACGCATACGCCCCTTTTTGGCCAAGTGCACCATTGTCCAAGTTGTGCCCCTCTTCCTGTGCTTTACAGGCGATTCCAACGTACCTCTTGAAATCTGTTTCCTGCTATTTTGCCTCGCTTTCAAGTCCGCCTCGTTAACTTCCCTCAACAGATTTTTGGACGATAGTTGTCCTTTATCACTCTGCCAGTTTGTGAATTGCTGTGACCCTGAGCTCCATTTCTCAACTCGTTTTTGTGAGCTGAACGCAAGTCCAAATTTTGGATCATGTCCTATACTGGTTCCCGGTGGGTGGCTGAGACTTTGGTTAATTCTTCTTCCTGCCGGGAAATTAGAGTGACATGTGCCCGTCCAAATGCCTAACAGCTACTCTCTCATGGGTTCTCCCTCGTCCCTTCCATCCTCTGCCAAATTGGGAACACCTGTGCAAACCAGGAGGTTAAAGGGCCTGTCTCTCCAGGTTGGGAGATTGATAGTAAGGCAGTTGGAAAGTCAAACTGGAGCACCAGGAGAGGGACTATTCGTTGAGTTTTAGAAACCTTTCGTATTTACAGTGTGTCCATTCTCTAGGTTTCCTGTACATGTTATAGCTGTAGTAATATTCCCTTGAACATGGAGAGTTGGGACCCATGGAATGGGGGCCATGCATTATTGCTTGAAAGGGTCTGCATTCGCTCACCCAATCTCACCAATCCTCTCAGTCCCAAGTGTCCAGCCTTATGCCACATCCAGCTGTCATTGTAGATAGGGTCTTTCCAGGTTTCCTCAGACACCCTGAAGGAATTGTAAAGAATTTCCCTGTTTTTTGGTTTTGCTTTTGAAATTCCTTTTTATAGTGGGTTTGAGCTGATTCTCGCTGCCATGTTTATGCCACTCTAGACACACTTGATTCCCTTATGGAGTCATATCAATACATAGGTTTTAAGATTCTTACTAGTCAGATATATTCCTCTGTGGGAAATATGGGGTTTTGAGTCTCTTTCACTGAGGAAGGTGTCGGTCTTGTCAATTCCAAAGTTGGTTTTTGAAACGGTCCCTGTGCTTATATCAAACTCTGGTTTTATGCATCACACCACCTCTCCTTCCCCTTTATGCAGGCATAAGAGTGTTTTCTAAATGTGAGACTCTGTTCTCTTTCCTAACTCAGTTCACGTGTAGCCATGTTTACAGGATCTTCATAAGTGATATCTTATGATAAGTTTCTTTTTCTGCGTGACTTATTTCACTTAGAATCATCATACCTGAATCCACTCACTTTGTTGCTACTGGTCTTATGACATTGATTTCATGGCTGAGGGATATTCCATCGTACGTAAGTACCACAATGTTTTGAACCATTTTTATATTTCCTGGGATATTTAAGGTGTACCCAAGTTGAGGTTCTTGTAGTCAGTGCAGCCCTAAATTTGGAGGTGGCTCTTTCTTATTGATTTTCAGTTTTCCCAAGGTATATTCGCTAGACTGGAAGTGGCCTTGGCTCTGTAGCTCTGTTGTTTACTTGTTTTAGGGAACACAATGCACTCCTCCAGTGAGGCAGTTGGCAATTTACATCCCACCCATCAGCATATGAAGGCTCCCATTTCCTCAGGGCCTGTCTTGCCTTTCTGGTTTTTACACATTTTGTGGATGTCCCTTTTGACCGGTGGGAAATGATACTTCTTTGTAGTGCAGATTTTCATTGCCCGCTTGCTTGCTTGGCCAAAAAGGGCGTATGCATTTTCCCCTGAATATATTCAGGAGAAAACGCATACGCCCTTTTTGGCCAAGTGCACCATTGTCCAAGTTGTGCCCCTCTTCCTGTGCTTTACAGGCGATTCCAAGGTACCTCTTGAAATCTGTTTCCTGCTATTTTGCCTCACTTTCAAGTCCGCCTCGTTGACTTCCCTCAACAGATTTTTGGACGATAGTTGTCCTTTATCACTCTGCCAGTTTGAGAATTGCTGTGCCCCTGAGCTCCATTTCTCAACTCGTTTTTTGTGAGCTGAACGCAAGTCCAAAATTTTGGATCATGTCCTATACTGGTTCCCGGTGGGTGGCTGAGACTTTGGTTAATTCTTCTTCCTGCCGGGAAATTAGAGTGACATGTGCCCGTCCAAATGCCTAACAGCTACTCTCTCATGGGTTCTCCCTCGTCCCTTCCATCCTCTGGCAAATTGGGAACCTGTGCAAACCAGGAGGTTAAAGGGCCTGTCTCTCCAAGTTGGGAGATTGATAGTAAGGCAGTTGGAAAGTCAAACTGGAGCACCAGGAGAGGGACTATTCGTTGAGTTTTAGAAACCTTTCGTATTCACAGTGTGTCCATTCTCTAGGTTTCCTGTACATGTTATAGCTGTTGTAATATTCCCTTGAACCTGGAGAGTTGGGACCCATGGAATGGGGGCCATGCATTATTGCTTGAAAGGGTCTGCATTTGCTCACCCAATCTCACCAATCCTCTCAGTCCCAAGTGTCCAGCCTTATGCCACATCCAGCTGTCATTGTAGATAGGGTCTTTCCAGGTTTCCTCAGACACCCTGAAGGAATTGTAAAGAATTTCCCTGTTTTTTGGTTTTGCTTTTGAAATTCCTTTTTATAGTGGGTTTGAGCTGATTCTCGCTGCCATGTTTATGCCACTCTAGACACACTTGATTCCCTTATGGAGTCATATCAATACATAGGTTTTAAGATTTTTACTAGTCAGATATATTCCTCTGTGGGAAATATGGGGTTTTGAGTCTCTTTCACTGAGGAAGGTGTCGGTCTTGTCTATTCCAAAGTTGGTTTTTGGAACGGTCCCTGTGCTTATATCAAACTCTGGTTTTATGCATCACCCCACCTCTCCTTCCCCTTTATGCAGGCATAAGAGTGTTTTCTAAATGTGAGACTCTGTTCTCTTTCCTAACTCAGTTCACGTGTAGCCATGTTTACAGGATCTTCATAAGTGATATCTTATGATAAGTTTCTTTTTCTGTGTGACTTATTTCACTTAGAATCATCGTACCTGAATCCACTCACTTTGCTGCTACTGGTCTTATGACATTGATTTCATCGCTGAGGGATATTCCATCGTACGTAAGTACCACAATGTTTTGAACCATTTTTATATTTCCTGGGATATTTAAGGTGTACCCAAGTTGAGGTTCTTGTAGTCAGTGCAGCCCTAAATTTGGAGGTGGCCCTTTCTTATTGATTTTCAGTTTTCCCAAGGTATATTCCCTAGACTGGAAGTGGCCTTGGCTCTGTAGCTCTGTTGTTTACTTGTTTTAGGGAACACAATGCACTCCTCCAGTGAGGCAGTTGGCAATTTACATCCCGCCCATCAGCATAACAAGGCTCCCAGTTCTCCAGGGCCTGTCTTGCCTTTCTGGTTTTTACACATTTTGTGGATGTCCCTTTTGACCGGTGGGAAGTGATACTTCTTTGTAGTGCAGATTTGCATTGCCCGCTTGCTTGCTTGGCCAAAAAGGGCGTATGCGTTTTCTCCTGAATATATTCAGGAGAAAACGCATACGCCCTTTTTGGCCAAGTGCACCATTGTCCAAGTTGTGCCCCTCTTCCTGTGCTTTACAGGCGATTCCAACGTACCTCTTGAAATCTGTTTCCTGCTATTTTGCCTCGCTTTCAAGTCCGCCTCGTTGACTTCCCTCAACAGATTTTTGGACGATAGTTGTCCTTTATCTCTCTGCCAGTTTGTGAATTGCTGTGCCCCTGAGCTCCATTTCTCAACTCGTTTTTTGTGAGCTGAACGCAAGTCCAAAATTTTGGATCATGTCCTATACTGGTTCCCGGTGGGTGGCTGAGACTTTGGTTAATTCTTCTTCCTGCCGGGAAATTAGAGTGACATGTGCCCGTCCAAATGCCTAACAGCTACTCTCTCATGGGTTCTCCCTCGTCCCTTCCATCCTCTGCCAAATTGGGAACCTGTGCAAACCAGGAGGTTAAAGGGCCTGTCTCTCCAAGTTGGGAGATTGATAGTAAGGCAGTTGGAAAGTCAAACTGGAGCACCAGGAGAGGGACTATTCGTTGAGTTTTAGAAACCTTTCGTATTCACAGTGTGTCCATTCTCTAGGTTTCCTGTACATGTTATAGCTGTAGTAATATTCCCTTGAACATGGAGAGTTGGGACCCATGGAATGGGGGCCATGCATTATTGCTTGAAAGGGTCTGCACTCGCTCACCCAATCTCACCAATCCTCTCAGTCCCAAGTGTCCAGCCTTATGCCACATCCAGCTGTCATTGTAGATAGGGTCTTTCCAGGTTTCCTCAGACACCCTGAAGGAATTGTAAAGAATTTCCCTGTTTTTTGGTTTTGCTTTTGAAATTCCTTTTTATAGTGGGTTTGAGCTGATTCTCGCTGCCATGTTTATGCCACTCTAGACACACTTGATTCCCTTATGGAGTCATATCAATACATAGGTTTTAAGATTCTTACTAGTCAGATATATTCCTCTGTGGGAAATATGGGGTTTTGAGTCTCTTTCACTGAGGAAGGTGTCGGTCTTGTCAATTCCAAAGTTGGTTTTTGAAACGGTCCCTGTGCTTATATCAAACTCTGGTTTTATGCATCACCCCACCTCTCCTTCCCCTTTATGCAGGCATAAGAGTGTTTTCTAAATGTGAGACTCTGTTCTCTTTCCTAACTCAGTTCACGTGTAGCCATGTTTACAGGATCTTCATAAGTGATATCTTATGATAAGTTTCTTTTTCTGTGTGACTTATTTCACTTAGAATCATCATACCTGAATCCACTCACTTTGTTGCTACTGGTCTTATGACATTGATTTCATGGCTGAGGGATATTCCATCGTACGTAAGTACCACAATGTTTTGAACCATTTTTATATTTCCTGGGATATTTAAGGTGTACCCAAGTTGAGGTTCTTGTAGTCAGTGCAGCCCTAAATTTGGAGGTGGCTCTTTCTTATTGATTTTCAGTTTTCCCAAGGTATATTCCCTAGACTGGAAGTGGCCTTGGCTCTGTAGCTCTGTTGTTTACTTGTTTTAGGGAACACAATGCACTCCTCCAGTGAGGCAGTTGGCAATTTACATCCCACCCATCAGCATATCAAGGCTCCCAGTTCCTCAGGGCCTGTCTTGCCTTTCTGGTTTTTACACATTTTGAGGATGTCCCTTTTGACCGGTTGGAAATGATACTTCTTTGTAGTGCAGATTTTCATTGCCCGCTTGCTTGCTTGGCCAAAAAGGGCGTATGCATTTTCCCCTGAATATATTCAGGAGAAAACGCATACGCCCTTTTTGGCCAAGTGCACCATTGTCCAAGTTGTGCCCCTCTTCCTGTGCTTTACAGGCGATTCCAAGGTACCTCTTGAAATCTGTTTCCTGCTATTTTGCCTCACTTTCAAGTCCACCTCGTTGACTTCCCTCAACAGATTTTTGGACGATAGTTGTCCTTTATCACTCTGCCAGTTTGAGAATTGCTGTGCCCCTGAGCTCCATTTCTCAACTCGTTTTTTGTGAGCTGAACGCAAGTCCAAAATTTTGGATCATGTCCTATACTGGTTCCCGGTGGGTGGCTGAGACTTTGGTTAATTCTTCTTCCTGCCGGGAAATTAGAGTGACATGTGCCCGTCCAAATGCGTAACAGCTACTCTCTCATGGGTTCTCCCTCGTCCCTTCCATCCTCTGGCAAATTGGGAACCTGTGCAAACCAGGAGGTTAAAGGGCCTGTCTCTCCAAGTTGGGAGATTGATAGTAAGGCAGTTGGAAAGTCAAACTGGAGCACCAGGAGAGGGACTATTCGTTGAGTTTTAGAAACCTTTCGTATTCACAGTGTGTCCATTCTCTAGGTTTCCTGTACATGTTATAGCTGTAGTAATATTCCCTTGAACCTGGAGAGTTGGGACCCATGGAATGGGGTCCATGCATTATTGCTTGAAAGGGTCTGCATTTGCTCACCCAATCTCACCAATCCTCTCAGTCCCAAGTGTCCAGCCTTATGCCACATCCAGCTGTCATTGTAGATAGGGTCTTTCCAGGTTTCCTCAGACACCCTGAAGGAATTGTAAAGAATTTCCCTGTTTTTTGGTTTTGCTTTTGAAATTCCTTTTTAGAGTGGGTTTGAGCTGATTCTCGCTGCCATGTTTATGCCACTCTAGACACACTTGATTCCCTTATGGAGACATATCAATACATAGGTTTTAAGATTCTTACTAGTCAGATATATTCCTCTGTGGGAAATATGGGGTTTTGAGTCTCTTTCACTGAGGAAGGTGTAGGTCTTGTCTATTCCAAAGTTGGTTTTTGAAACGGTCCCTGTGCTTATATCAAACTCTGGTTTTATGCATCACCCCACCTCTCCTTCCCCTTTATGCAGGCATAAGAGTGTTTTCTAAATGTGAGACTCTGTTCTCTTTCCTAACTCAGTTCATGTGTAGCCATGTTTACAGGATCTTCATAAGTGATATCTTATGATAAGTTTCTTTTTCTGTGTGACTTATTTCACTTAGAATCATCGTACCTGAATCCACTCACTTTGCTGCTACTGGTCTTATGACATTGATTTCATGGCTGAGGGATATTCCATCGTACGTAAGTACCACAATGTTTTGAACCATTTTTATATTTCCTGGGATATTTAAGGTGTACCCAAGTTGAGGTTCTTGTAGTCAGTGCAGCCCTAAATTTGGAGGTGGCTCTTTCTTATTGATTTTCAGTTTTCCCAAGGTATATTCCCTAGACTGGAAGTGGCCTTGGCTCTGTAGCTCTGTTGTTTACTTGTTTTAGGGAACACAATGCACTCCTCCAGTGAGGCAGTTGGCAATTTACATCCCGCCCATCAGCATAACAAGGCTCCCAGTTCTCCAGGGCCTGTCTTGCCTTTCTGGTTTTTACACATTTTGTGGATGTCCCTTTTGACCGGTGGGAAGTGATACTTCTTTGTAGTGCAGATTTGCATTGCCCGCTTGCTTGCTTGGCCAAAAAGGGGCGTATGCGTTTTCTCCTGAAAATATTCAGGAGAAAACGCATACGCCCCTTTTTGGCCAAGTGCACCATTGTCCAAGTTGTGCCCCTCTTCCTGTTCTTTACAGGCGATTCCAACGTACCTCTTGAAATCTGTTTCCTGCTATTTTGCCTCGCTTTCAAGTCCGCCTCGTTGACTTCCCTCAACAGATTTTTGGACGATAGTTGTCCTTTATCACTCTGCCAGTTTGTGAATTGCTGTGCCCCTGAGCTCCATTTCTCAACTCGTTTTTTGTGAGCTGAACGCAAGTCCAAAATTTTGGATCATGTCCTATACTGGTTCCCGGTGGGTGGCTGAGACTTTGGTTAATTCTTCTTCCTGCCGGGAAATTAGAGTGACATGTGCCCGTCCAAATGCCTAACAGCTACTCTCTCATGGGTTCTCCCTCGTCCCTTCCATCCTCTGCCAAATTGGGAACCTGTGCAAACCAGGAGGTTAAAGGGCCTGTCTCTCCAGGTTGGGAGATTGATAGTAAGGCAGTTGGAAAGTCAAACTGGAGCACCAGGAGAGGGACTATTCGTTGAGTTTTAGAAACCTTTCGTATTTACAGTGTGTCCATTCTCTAGGTTTCCTGTACATGTTATAGCTGTAGTAATATTCCCTTGAACATGGAGAGTTGGGACCCATGGAATGGGGGCCATGCATTATTGCTTGAAAGGGTCTGCATTCGCTCACCCAATCTCACCAATCCTCTCAGTCCCAAGTGTCCAGCCTTATGCCACATCCAGCTGTCATTGTAGATAGGGTCTTTCCAGGTTTCCTCAGACACCCTGAAGGAATTGTAAAGAATTTCCCTGTTTTTTGGTTTTGCTTTTGAAATTCCTTTTTATAGTGGGTTTGAGCTGATTCTCGCTGCCATGTTTATGCCACTCTAGACACACTTGATTCCCTTATGGAGTCATATCAATACATAGGTTTTAAGATTCTTACTAGTCAGATATATTCCTCTGTGGGAAATATGGGGTTTTGAGTCTCTTTCACTGAGGAAGGTGTCGGTCTTGTCAATTCCAAAGTTGGTTTTTGAAACGGTCCCTGTGCTTATATCAAACTCTGGTTTTATGCATCACACCACCTCTCCTTCCCCTTTATGCAGGCATAAGAGTGTTTTCTAAATGTGAGACTCTGTTCTCTTTCCTAACTCAGTTCACGTGTAGCCATGTTTACAGGATCTTCATAAGTGATATCTTATGATAAGTTTCTTTTTCTGCGTGACTTATTTCACTTAGAATCATCATACCTGAATCCACTCACTTTGTTGCTACTGGTCTTATGACATTGATTTCATGGCTGAGGGATATTCCATCGTACGTAAGTACCACAATGTTTTGAACCATTTTTATATTTCCTGGGATATTTAAGGTGTACCCAAGTTGAGGTTCTTGTAGTCAGTGCAGCCCTAAATTTGGAGGTGGCTCTTTCTTATTGATTTTCAGTTTTCCCAAGGTATATTCGCTAGACTGGAAGTGGCCTTGGCTCTGTAGCTCTGTTGTTTACTTGTTTTAGGGAACACAATGCACTCCTCCAGTGAGGCAGTTGGCAATTTACATCCCACCCATCAGCATATCAAGGCTCCCATTTCCTCAGGGCCTGTCTTGCCTTTCTGGTTTTTACACATTTTGTGGATGTCCCTTTTGACCGGTGGGAAATGATACTTCTTTGTAGTGCAGATTTTCATTGCCCGCTTGCTTGCTTGGCCAAAAAGGGCGTATGCATTTTCCCCTGAATATATTCAGGAGAAAACGCATACGCCCTTTTTGGCCAAGTGCACCATTGTCCAAGTTGTGCCCCTCTTCCTGTGCTTTACAGGCGATTCCAAGGTACCTCTTGAAATCTGTTTCCTGCTATTTTGCCTCACTTTCAAGTCCGCCTCGTTGACTTCCCTCAACAGATTTTTGGACGATAGTTGTCCTTTATCACTCTGCCAGTTTGAGAATTGCTGTGCCCCTGAGCTCCATTTCTCAACTCGTTTTTTGTGAGCTGAACGCAAGTCCAAAATTTTGGATCATGTCCTATACTGGTTCCCGGTGGGTGGCTGAGACTTTGGTTAATTCTTCTTCCTGCCGGGAAATTAGAGTGACATGTGCCCGTCCAAATGCCTAACAGCTACTCTCTCATGGGTTCTCCCTCGTCCCTTCCATCCTCTGGCAAATTGGGAACCTGTGCAAACCAGGAGGTTAAAGGGCCTGTCTCTCCAAGTTGGGAGATTGATAGTAAGGCAGTTGGAAAGTCAAACTGGAGCACCAGGAGAGGGACTATTCGTTGAGTTTTAGAAACCTTTCGTATTCACAGTGTGTCCATTCTCTAGGTTTCCTGTACATGTTATAGCTGTTGTAATATTCCCTTGAACCTGGAGAGTTGGGACCCATGGAATGGGGGCCATGCATTATTGCTTGAAAGGGTCTGCATTTGCTCACCCAATCTCACCAATCCTCTCAGTCCCAAGTGTCCAGCCTTATGCCACATCCAGCTGTCATTGTAGATAGGGTCTTTCCAGGTTTCCTCAGACACCCTGAAGGAATTGTAAAGAATTTCCCTGTTTTTTGGTTTTGCTTTTGAAATTCCTTTTTATAGTGGGTTTGAGCTGATTCTCGCTGCCATGTTTATGCCACTCTAGACACACTTGATTCCCTTATGGAGTCATATCAATACATAGGTTTTAAGATTTTTACTAGTCAGATATATTCCTCTGTGGGAAATATGGGGTTTTGAGTCTCTTTCACTGAGGAAGGTGTCGGTCTTGTCTATTCCAAAGTTGGTTTTTGGAACGGTCCCTGTGCTTATATCAAACTCTGGTTTTATGCATCACCCCACCTCTCCTTCCCCTTTATGCAGGCATAAGAGTGTTTTCTAAATGTGAGACTCTGTTCTCTTTCCTAACTCAGTTCACGTGTAGCCATGTTTACAGGATCTTCATAAGTGATATCTTATGATAAGTTTCTTTTTCTGTGTGACTTATTTCACTTAGAATCATCGTACCTGAATCCACTCACTTTGCTGCTACTGGTCTTATGACATTGATTTCATCGCTGAGGGATATTCCATCGTACGTAAGTACCACAATGTTTTGAACCATTTTTATATTTCCTGGGATATTTAAGGTGTACCCAAGTTGAGGTTCTTGTAGTCAGTGCAGCCCTAAATTTGGAGGTGGCCCTTTCTTATTGATTTTCAGTTTTCCCAAGGTATATTCCCTAGACTGGAAGTGGCCTTGGCTCTGTAGCTCTGTTGTTTACTTGTTTTAGGGAACACAATGCACTCCTCCAGTGAGGCAGTTGGCAATTTACATCCCGCCCATCAGCATAACAAGGCTCCCAGTTCTCCAGGGCCTGTCTTGCCTTTCTGGTTTTTACACATTTTGTGGATGTCCCTTTTGACCGGTGGGAAGTGATACTTCTTTGTAGTGCAGATTTGCATTGCCCGCTTGCTTGCTTGGCCAAAAAGGGCGTATGCGTTTTCTCCTGAATATATTCAGGAGAAAACGCATACGCCCTTTTTGGCCAAGTGCACCATTGTCCAAGTTGTGCCCCTCTTCCTGTGCTTTACAGGCGATTCCAACGTACCTCTTGAAATCTGTTTCCTGCTATTTTGCCTCGCTTTCAAGTCCGCCTCGTTGACTTCCCTCAACAGATTTTTGGACGATAGTTGTCCTTTATCACTCTGCCAGTTTGTGAATTGCTGTGCCCCTGAGCTCCATTTCTCAACTCGTTTTTTGTGAGCTGAACGCAAGTCCAAAATTTTGGATCATGTCCTATACTGGTTCCCGGTGGGTGGCTGAGACTTTGGTTAATTCTTCTTCCTGCCGGGAAATTAGAGTGACATGTGCCCGTCCAAATGCCTAACAGCTACTCTCTCATGGGTTCTCCCTCGTCCCTTCCATCCTCTGCCAAATTGGGAACCTGTGCAAACCAGGAGGTTAAAGGGCCTGTCTCTCCAAGTTGGGAGATTGATAGTAAGGCAGTTGGAAAGTCAAACTGGAGCACCAGGAGAGGGACTATTCGTTGAGTTTTAGAAACCTTTCGTATTCACAGTGTGTCCATTCTCTAGGTTTCCTGTACATGTTATAGCTGTAGTAATATTCCCTTGAACATGGAGAGTTGGGACCCATGGAATGGGGGCCATGCATTATTGCTTGAAAGGGTCTGCACTCGCTCACCCAATCTCACCAATCCTCTCAGTCCCAAGTGTCCAGCCTTATGCCACATCCAGCTGTCATTGTAGATAGGGTCTTTCCAGGTTTCCTCAGACACCCTGAAGGAATTGTAAAGAATTTCCCTGTTTTTTGGTTTTGCTTTTGAAATTCCTTTTTATAGTGGGTTTGAGCTGATTCTCGCTGCCATGTTTATGCCACTCTAGACACACTTGATTCCCTTATGGAGTCATATCAATACATAGGTTTTAAGATTCTTACTAGTCAGATATATTCCTCTGTGGGAAATATGGGGTTTTGAGTCTCTTTCACTGAGGAAGGTGTCGGTCTTGTCAATTCCAAAGTTGGTTATTGAAACGGTCCCTGTGCTTATATCAAACTCTGGTTTTATGCATCACCCCACCTCTCCTTCCCCTTTATGCAGGCATAAGAGTGTTTTCTAAATGTGAGACTCTGTTCTCTTTCCTTACTCAGTTCACGTGTAGCCATGTTTACAGGATCTTCATAAGTGATATCTTATGATAAGTTTCTTTTTCTGTGTGACTTATTTCACTTAGAATCATCATACCTGAATCCACTCACTTTGTTGCTACTGGTCTTATGACATTGATTTCATGGCTGAGGGATATTCCATTGTACGTAAGTACCACAATGTTTTGAACCATTTTTATATTTCCTGGGATATTTAAGGTGTACCCAAGTTGAGGTTCTTGTAGTCAGTGCAGCCCTAAATTTGGAGGTGGCTCTTTCTTATTGATTTTCAGTTTTCCCAAGGTATATTCCCTAGACTGGAAGTGGCCTTGGCTCTGTAGCTCTGTTGTTTACTTGTTTTAGGGAACACAATGCACTCCTCCAGTGAGGCAGTTGGCAATTTACATCCCACCCATCAGCATATCAAGGCTCCCAGTTCCTCAGGGCCTGTCTTGCCTTTCTGGTTTTTACACATTTTGTGGATGTCCCTTTTGACCGGTGGGAAATGATACTTCTTTGTAGTGCAGATTTTCATTGCCCGCTTGCTTGCTTGGCCAAAAAGGGCGTATGCATTTTCCCCTGAATATATTCAGGAGAAAACGCATACGCCCTTTTTGGCCAAGTGCACCATTGTCCAAGTTGTGCCCCTCTTCCTGTGCTTTACAGGCGATTCCAAGGTACCTCTTGAAATCTGTTTCCTGCTATTTTGCCTCACTTTCAAGTCCGCCTCGTTGACTTCCCTCAACAGATTTTTGGACGATAGTTGTCCTTTATCACTCTGCCAGTTTGAGAATTGCTGTGCCCCTGAGCTCCATTTCTCAACTCGTTTTTTGTGAGCTGAACGCAAGTCCAAAATTTTGGATCATGTCCTATACTGGTTCCCGGTGGGTGGCTGAGACTTTGGTTAATTCTTCTTCCTGCCGGGAAATTAGAGTGACATGTGCCCGTCCAAATGCCTAACAGCTACTCTCTCATGGGTTCTCCCTCGTCCCTTCCATCCTCTGGCAAATTGGGAACCTGTGCAAACCAGGAGGTTAAAGGGCCTGTCTCTCCAAGTTGGGAGATTGATAGTAAGGCAGTTGGAAAGTCAAACTGGAGCACCAGGAGAGGGACTATTCGTTGAGTTTTAGAAACCTTTCGTATTCACAGTGTGTCCATTCTCTAGGTTTCCTGTACATGTTATAGCTGTAGTAATATTCCCTTGAACCTGGAGAGTTGGGACCCATGGAATGGGGTCCATGCATTATTGCTTGAAAGCGTCTGCATTTGCTCACCCAATCTCACCAATCCTCTCAGTCCCAAGTGTCCAGCCTTATGCCACATCCAGCTGTCATTGTAGATAGGGTCTTTCCAGGTTTCCTCAGACACCCTGAAGGAATTGTAAAGAATTTCCCTGTTTTTTGGTTTTGCTTTTGAAATTCCTTTTTATAGTGGGTTTGAGCTGATTCTCGCTGCCATGTTTATGCCACTCTAGACACACTTGATTCCCTTATGGAGTCATATCAATACATAGGTTTTAAGATTTTTACTAGTCAGATATATTCCTCTGCGGGAAATATGGGGTTTTGAGTCTCTTTCACTGAGGAAGGTGTCGGTCTTGTCTATTCCAAAGTTGGTTTTTGGAACGGTCCCTGTGCTTATATCAAACTCTGGTTTAATGCATCACCCCACCTCTCCTTCCCCTTTATGCAGGCATAAGAGTGTTTTCTAAATGTGAGACTCTGTTCTCTTTCCTAACTCAGTTCACGTGTAGCCATGTTTACAGGATCTTCATAAGTGATATCTTATGATAAGTTTCTTTTTCTGTGTGACTTATTTCACTTAGAATCATCGTACCTGAATCCACTCACTTTGCTGCTACTGGTCTTATGACATTGATTTCATCGCTGAGGGATATTCCATCGTACGTAAGTACCACAATGTTTTGAACCATTTTTATATTTCCTGGGATATTTAAGGTGTACCCAAGTTGAGGTTCTTGTAGTCAGTGCAGCCCTAAATTTGGAGGTGGCCCTTTCTTATTGATTTTCAGTTTTCCCAAGGTATATTCCCTAGACTGGAAGTGGCCTTGGCTCTGTAGCTCTGTTGTTTACTTGTTTTAGGGAACACAATGCACTCCTCCAGTGAGGCAGTTGGCAATTTACATCCCGCCCATCAGCATAACAAGGCTCCCAGTTCTCCAGGGCCTGTCTTGCCTTTCTGGTTTTTACACATTTTGTGGATGTCCCTTTTGACCGGTGGGAAGTGATACTTCTTTGTAGTGCAGATTTGCATTGCCCGCTTGCTTGCTTGGCCAAAAAGGGCGTATGCGTTTTCTCCTGAATATATTCAGGAGAAAACGCATACGCCCTTTTTGGCCAAGTGCACCATTGTCCAAGTTGTGCCCCTCTTCCTGTGCTTTACAGGCGATTCCAACGTACCTCTTGAAATCTGTTTCCTGCTATTTTGCCTCGCTTTCAAGTCCGCCTCGTTGACTTCCCTCAACAGATTTTTGGACGATAGTTGTCCTTTATCACTCTGCCAGTTTGTGAATTGCTGTGCCCCTGAGCTCCATTTCTCAACTCGTTTTTTGTGAGCTGAACGCAAGTCCAAAATTTTGGATCATGTCCTATACTGGTTCCCGGTGGGTGGCTGAGACTTTGGTTAATTCTTCTTCCTGCCGGGAAATTAGAGTGACATGTGCCCGTCCAAATGCCTAACAGCTACTCTCTCATGGGTTCTCCCTCGTCCCTTCCATCCTCTGCCAAATTGGGAACCTGTGCAAACCAGGAGGTTAAAGGGCCTGTCTCTCCAAGTTGGGAGATTGATAGTAAGGCAGTTGGAAAGTCAAACTGGAGCACCAGGAGAGGGACTATTCGTTGAGTTTTAGAAACCTTTCGTATTCACAGTGTGTCCATTCTCTAGGTTTCCTGTACATGTTATAGCTGTAGTAATATTCCCTTGAACATGGAGAGTTGGGACCCATGGAATGGGGGCCATGCATTATTGCTTGAAAGGGTCTGCACTCGCTCACCCAATCTCACCAATCCTCTCAGTCCCAAGTGTCCAGCCTTATGCCACATCCAGCTGTCATTGTAGATAGGGTCTTTCCAGGTTTCCTCAGACACCCTGAAGGAATTGTAAAGAATTTCCCTGTTTTTTGGTTTTGCTTTTGAAATTCCTTTTTATAGTGGGTTTGAGCTGATTCTCGCTGCCATGTTTATGCCACTCTAGACACACTTGATTCCCTTATGGAGTCATATCAATACATAGGTTTTAAGATTCTTACTAGTCAGATATATTCCTCTGTGGGAAATATGGGGTTTTGAGTCTCTTTCACTGAGGAAGGTGTCGGTCTTGTCAATTCCAAAGTTGGTTATTGAAACGGTCCCTGTGCTTATATCAAACTCTGGTTTTATGCATCACCCCACCTCTCCTTCCCCTTTATGCAGGCATAAGAGTGTTTTCTAAATGTGAGACTCTGTTCTCTTTCCTTACTCAGTTCACGTGTAGCCATGTTTACAGGATCTTCATAAGTGATATCTTATGATAAGTTTCTTTTTCTGTGTGACTTATTTCACTTAGAATCATCATACCTGAATCCACTCACTTTGTTGCTACTGGTCTTATGACATTGATTTCATGGCTGAGGGATATTCCATTGTACGTAAGTACCACAATGTTTTGAACCATTTTTATATTTCCTGGGATATTTAAGGTGTACCCAAGTTGAGGTTCTTGTAGTCAGTGCAGCCCTAAATTTGGAGGTGGCTCTTTCTTATTGATTTTCAGTTTTCCCAAGGTATATTCCCTAGACTGGAAGTGGCCTTGGCTCTGTAGCTCTGTTGTTTACTTGTTTTAGGGAACACAATGCACTCCTCCAGTGAGGCAGTTGGCAATTTACATCCCACCCATCAGCATATCAAGGCTCCCAGTTCCTCAGGGCCTGTCTTGCCTTTCTGGTTTTTACACATTTTGTGGATGTCCCTTTTGACCGGTGGGAAATGATACTTCTTTGTAGTGCAGATTTTCATTGCCCGCTTGCTTGCTTGGCCAAAAAGGGCGTATGCATTTTCCCCTGAATATATTCAGGAGAAAACGCATACGCCCTTTTTGGCCAAGTGCACCATTGTCCAAGTTGTGCCCCTCTTCCTGTGCTTTACAGGCGATTCCAAGGTACCTCTTGAAATCTGTTTCCTGCTATTTTGCCTCACTTTCAAGTCCGCCTCGTTGACTTCCCTCAACAGATTTTTGGACGATAGTTGTCCTTTATCACTCTGCCAGTTTGAGAATTGCTGTGCCCCTGAGCTCCATTTCTCAACTCGTTTTTTGTGAGCTGAACGCAAGTCCAAAATTTTGGATCATGTCCTATACTGGTTCCCGGTGGGTGGCTGAGACTTTGGTTAATTCTTCTTCCTGCCGGGAAATTAGAGTGACATGTGCCCGTCCAAATGCCTAACAGCTACTCTCTCATGGGTTCTCCCTCGTCCCTTCCATCCTCTGGCAAATTGGGAACCTGTGCAAACCAGGAGGTTAAAGGGCCTGTCTCTCCAAGTTGGGAGATTGATAGTAAGGCAGTTGGAAAGTCAAACTGGAGCACCAGGAGAGGGACTATTCGTTGAGTTTTAGAAACCTTTCGTATTCACAGTGTGTCCATTCTCTAGGTTTCCTGTACATGTTATAGCTGTAGTAATATTCCCTTGAACCTGGAGAGTTGGGACCCATGGAATGGGGTCCATGCATTATTGCTTGAAAGGGTCTGCATTTGCTCACCCAATCTCACCAATCCTCTCAGTCCCAAGTGTCCAGCCTTATGCCACATCCAGCTGTCATTGTAGATAGGGTCTTTCCAGGTTTCCTCAGACACCCTGAAGGAATTGTAAAGAATTTCCCTGTTTTTTGGTTTTGCTTTTGAAATTCCTTTTTATAGTGGGTTTGAGCTGATTCTCGCTGCCATGTTTATGCCACTCTAGACACACTTGATTCCCTTATGGAGTCATATCAATACATAGGTTTTAAGATTTTTACTAGTCAGATATATTCCTCTGCGGGAAATATGGGGTTTTGAGTCTCTTTCACTGAGGAAGGTGTCGGTCTTGTCTATTCCAAAGTTGGTTTTTGGAACGGTCCCTGTGCTTATATCAAACTCTGGTTTAATGCATCACCCCACCTCTCCTTCCCCTTTATGCAGGCATAAGAGTGTTTTCTAAATGTGAGACTCTGTTCTCTTTCCTAACTCAGTTCACGTGTAGCCATGTTTACAGGATCTTCATAAGTGATATCTTATGATAAGTTTCTTTTTCTGTGTGACTTATTTCACTTAGAATCATCGTACCTGAATCCACTCACTTTGCTGCTACTGGTCTTATGACATTGATTTCATCGCTGAGGGATATTCCATCGTACGTAAGTACCACAATGTTTTGAACCATTTTTATATTTCCTGGGATATTTAAGGTGTACCCAAGTTGAGGTTCTTGTAGTCAGTGCAGCCCTAAATTTGGAGGTGGCTCTTTCTTATTGATTTTCAGTTTTCCCAAGGTATATTCCCTAGACTGGAAGTGGCCTTGGCTCTGTAGCTCTGTTGTTTACTTGTTTTAGGGAACACAATGCACTCCTCCAGTGAGGCAGTTGGCAATTTACATCCCACCCATCAGCATAACAAGGCTCCCAGTTCTCCAGGGCCTGTCTTGCCTTTCTGGTTTTTACACATTTTGTGGATGTCCCTTTTGACCGGTGGGAAGTGATACTTCTTTGTAATGCAGATTTGCATTGTCCGCTTGCTTGCTTGGCCAAAAAGGGCGTATGCGTTTTCTCCTGAATATATTCAGGAGAAAACGCATACGCCCTTTTTGGCCAAGTGCACCATTGTCCAAGTTGTGCCCCTCTTCCTGTGCTTTACAGGCGATTCCAAGGTACCTCTTGAAATCTGTTTCCTGCTATTTTGCCTCACTTTCAAGTCCGCCTCGTTGACTTCCCTCAACAGATTTTTGGACGATAGTTGTACTTTATCACTCTGCCAGTTTGTGAATTGCTGTGCCCCTGAGCTCCATTTCTCAACTCGTTTTTTGTGAGCTGAACGCAAGTCCAAAATTTTGGATCATGTCCTATACTGGTTCCCGGTGGGTGGCTGAGACTTTGGTTAATTCTTCTTCCTGCCGGGAAATTAGAGTGACATGTGCCCGTCCAAATGCCTAACAGCTACTCTCTCATGGGTTCTCCCTCGTCCCTTCCATCCTCTGCCAAATTGGGAACCTGTGCAAACCAGGAGGTTAAAGGGCCTGTCTCTCCAAGTTGGGAGATTGATAGTAAGGCAGTTGGAAAGTCAAACTGGAGCACCAGGAGAGGGACTATTCGTTGAGTTTTAGAAACCTTTCTTATTCACAGTGTGTCCATTCTCTAGGTTTCCTGTACATGTTATAGCTGTAGTAATATTCCCTTGAACCTGGAGAGTTGGGACCCATGGAATGAGGGCCATGCATTATTGCTTGAAAGGGTTTGCATTTGCTCACCCAATCTCACCAATCCTCTCAGTCCCAAGTGTCCAGCCTTATGCCACATCCAGCTGTCATTGTAGATAGGGTCTTTCCAGGTTTCCTCAGACACCCTGAAGGAATTGTAAAGAATTTCCCTGTTTTTTGGTTTTGCTTTTGAAATTCCTTTTTATAGTGGGTTTGAGCTGATTCTCGCTGCCATGTGTATGCCACTCTAGACACACTTGATTCCCTTATGGAGACATATCAATACATAGGTTTTAAGATTCTTACTAGTCAGATATATTCCTCTGTGGGAAATATGGCGTTTTGAGTCTCTTTCACTGAGGAAGGTGTAGGTCTTGTCTATTCCAAAGTTGGTTTTTGAAACGGTCCCTGTGCTTATATCAAACTCTGGTTTTATGCATCACCCCACCTCTCCTTCCCCTTTATGCAGGCATAAAAGTGTTTTCTAAATGTGAGACTCTGTTCTCTTTCCTAACTCAGTTCACGTGTAGCCATGTTTACAGGATCTTCATAAGTGATATCTTATGATAAGTTTCTTTTTTCTGTGTGACTTATTTCACTTAGAATCATCGTACCTGAATCCACTCACTTTGCTGCTACTGGTCTTATGACATTGATTTCATGGCTGAGGGATATTCCATCGTACGTAAGTACCACAATGTTTTGAACCATTTTTATATTTCCTGGGATATTTAAGGTGTACCCAAGTTGAGGTTCTTGTAGTCAGTGCAGCCCTAAATTTGGAGGTGGCTCATTCTTATTGATTTTCAGTTTTCCCAAGGTATATTCCCTAGACTGGAAGTGGCCTTGGCTCTGTAGCTCTGTTGTTTACTTGTTTTAGGGAACACAATGCACTCCTCCAGTGAGGCAGTTGGCAATTTACATCCCGCCCATCAGCATAACAAGGCTCCCAGTTCTCCAGGGCCTGTCTTGCCTTTCTGGTTTTTACACATTTTGTGGATGTCCCTTTTGACCGGTGGGAAGTGATACTTCTTTGTAGTGCAGATTTGCATTGCCCGCTTGCTTGCTTGGCCAAAAAGGGCATATGCGTTTTCTCCTGAATATATTCAGGAGAAAACGCATACGACCTTTTTGGCCAAGTGCACCATTGTCCAAGTTGTGCCCCTCTTCCTGTGCTTTACAGGCGATTCCAACGTACCTCTTGAAATCTGTTTCCTGCTATTTTGCCTCGCTTTCAAGTCCGCCTCGTTGACTTCCCTCAACAGATTTTTGGACGATAGTTGTCCTTTATCACTCTGCCAGTTTGTGAATTGCTGTGCCCCTGAGCTCCATTTCTCAACTCGTTTTTTGTGAGCTGAACGCAAGTCCAAAATTTTGGATCATGTCCTATACTGGTTCCCGGTGGGTGGCTGAGACTTTGGTTAATTCTTCTTCCTGCCGGGAAATTAGAGTGACATGTGCCCGTCCAAATGCCTAACAGCTACTCTCTCATGGGTTCTCCCTCGTCCCTTCCATCCTCTGCCAAATTGGGAACCTGTGCAAACCAGGAGGTTAAAGGGCCTGTCTCTCCAAGTTGGGAGATTGATAGTAAGGCAGTTGGAAAGTCAAACTGGAGCACCAGGAGAGGGACTATTCGTTGAGTTTTAGAAACCTTTCGTATTCACAGTGTGTCCATTCTCTAGGTTTCCTGTACATGTTATAGCTGTAGTAATATTCCCTTGAACATGGAGAGTTGGGACCCATGGAATGGGGGCCATGCATTATTGCTTGAAAGGGTCTGCATTCGCTCACCCAATCTCACCAATCCTCTCAGTCCCAAGTGTCCAGCCTTATGCCACATCCAGCTGTCATTGTAGATAGGGTCTTTCCAGGTTTCCTCAGACACCCTGAAGGAATTGTAAAGAATTTCCCTGTTTTTTGGTTTTGCTTTTGAAATTCCTTTTTATAGTGGGTTTGAGCTGATTCTCGCTGCCATGTTTATGCCACTCTAGACACACTTGATTCCCTTATGGAGTCATATCAATACATAGGTTTTAAGATTCTTACTAGTCAGATATATTCCTCTGTGGGAAATATGGGGTTTTGAGTCTCTTTCACTGAGGAAGGTGTCGGTCTTGTCAATTCCAAAGTTGGTTATTGAAACGGTCCCTGTGCTTATATCAAACTCTGGTTTTATGCATCACCCCACCTCTCCTTCCCCTTTATGCAGGCATAAGAGTGTTTTCTAAATGTGAGACTCTGTTCTCTTTCCTAACTCAGTTCACGTGTAGCCATGTTTACAGGATCTTCATAAGTGATATCTTATGATAAGTTTCTTTTTCTGTGTGACTTATTTCACTTAGAATCATCATACCTGAATCCACTCACTTTGTTGCTACTGGTCTTATGACATTGATTTCATGGCTGAGGGATATTCCATCGTACGTAAGTACCACAATGTTTTGAACCATTTTTATATTTCCTGGGATATTTAAGGTGTACCCAAGTTGAGGTTCTTGTAGTCAGTGCAGCCCTAAATTTGGAGGTGGCTCTTTCTTATTGATTTTCAGTTTTCCCAAGGTATATTCCCTAGACTGGAAGTGGCCTTGGCTCTGTAGCTCTGTTGTTTACTTGTTTTAGGGAACACAATGCACTCCTCCAGTGAGGCAGTTGGCAATTTACATCCCACCCATCAGCATATCAAGGCTCCCAGTTCCTCAGGGCCTGTCTTGCCTTTCTGGTTTTTACACATTTTGTGGATGTCCCTTTTGAACGGTGGGAAATGATACTTCTTTGTAGTGCAGATTTTCATTGCCCGCTTGCTTGCTTGGCCAAAAAGGGCGTATGCATTTTCCCCTGAATATATTCAGGAGAAAACGCATATGCCCTTTTTGGCCAAGTGCACCATTGTCCAAGTTGTGCCCCTCTTCCTGTGCTTTACAGGCGATTCCAAGGTACCTCTTGAAATCTGTTTCCTGCTATTTTGCCTCACTTTCAAGTCCGCCTCGTTGACTTCCCTCAACAGATTTTTGGACGATAGTTGTCCTTTATCACTCTGCCAGTTTGAGAATTGCTGTGCCCCTGAGCTCCATTTCTCAACTCGTTTTTTGTGAGCTGAACGCAAGTCCAAAATTTTGGATCATGTCCTATACTGGTTCCCGGTGGGTGGCTGAGACTTTGGTTAATTCTTCTTCCTGCCGGGAAATTAGAGTGACATGTGCCCGTCCAAATGCCTAACAGCTACTCTCTCATGGGTTCTCCCTCGTCCCTTCCATCCTCTGGCAAATTGGGAACCTGTGCAAACCAGGAGGTTAAAGGGCCTGTCTCTCCAAGTTGGGAGATTGATAGTAAGGCAGTTGGAAAGTCAAACTGGAGCACCAGGAGAGGGACTATTCGTTGAGTTTTAGAAACTTTTCGTATTCACAGTGTGTCCATTCTCTAGGTTTCCTGTACATGTTATAGCTGTAGTAATATTCCCTTGAACCTGGAGAGTTGGGACCCATGGAATGGGGGCCATGCATTATTGCTTGAAAGGGTCTGCATTTGCTCACCCAATCTCACCAATCCTCTCAGTCCCAAGTGTCCAGCCTTATGCCACATCCAGCTGTCATTGTAGATAGGGTCTTTCCAGGTTTCCTCAGACACCCTGAAGGAATTGTAAAGAATTTCCCTGTTTTTTGGATTTGCTTTTGAAATTCCTTTTTATAGTGGGTTTGAGCTGATTCTCGCTGCCATGTTTATGCCACTCTAGACACACTTGATTCCCTTATGGAGTCATATCAATACATAGGTTTTAAGATTTTTACTAGTCAGATATATTCCTCTGCGGGAAATATGGGGTTTTGAGTCTCTTTCACTGAGGAAGGTGTCGGTCTTGTCTATTCCAAAGTTGGTTTTTGGAACGGTCCCTGTGCTTATATCAAACTCTGGTTTAATGCATCACCCCACCTCTCCTTCCCCTTTATGCAGGCATAAGAGTGTTTTCTAAATGTGAGACTCTGTTCTCTTTCCTAACTCAGTTCACGTGTAGCCATGTTTACAGGATCTTCATAAGTGATATCTTATGATAAGTTTCTTTTTCTGTGTGACTTATTTCACTTAGAATCATCGTACCTGAATCCACTCACTTTGCTGCTACTGGTCTTATGACATTGATTTTATCGCTGAGGGATATTCCATCGTACGTAAGTACCACAATGTTTTGAACCATTTTTATATTTCCTGGAATATTTAAGTTGTACCCAAGTTGAGGTTCTTGTAGTCAGTGCAGCCCTAAATTTGGAGGTGGCTCTTTCTTATTGATTTTCAGTTTTCCCAAGGTATATTCCCTAGACTGGAAGTGGCCTTGGCTCTGTAGCTCTGTTGTTTACTTGTTTTAGGGAACACAATGCACTCCTCCAGTGAGGCAGTTGGCAATTTACATCCCACCCATCAGCATAACAAGGCTCCCAGTTCCTCAGGGCCTGTCTTGCCTTTCTGGTTTTTACACATTTTGTGGATGTCCCTTTTGACCGGTGGGAAGTGATACTTCTTTGTAGTGCAGATTTGCATTGCCCGCTTGCTTGCTTGGCCAAAAAGGGCGTATGCGTTTTCTCCTGAATATATTCAGGAGAAAACGCATACGCCCTTTTTGGCCAAGTGCACCATTGTCCAAGTTGTGCCCCTCTTCCTGTGCTTTACAGGCGATTCCAAGGTACCTCTTGAAATCTGTTTCCTGCTATTTTGCCTCACTTTCAAGTCCGCCTCGTTGACTTCCCTCAACAGATTTTTGGACGATAGTTGTACTTTATCACTCTGCCAGTTTGTGAATTGCTGTGCCCCTGAGCTCCATTTCTCAACACGTTTTTTGTGAGCTGAACGCAAGTCCAAAATTTTGGATCATGTCCTATACTGGTTCCCGGTGGGTGGCTGAGACTTTGGTTAATTCTTCTTCCTGCCGGGAAATTAGAGTGACATGTGCCCGTCCAAATGCCTAACAGCTACTCTCTCATGGGTTCTCCCTCGTCCCTTCCATCCTCTGCCAAATTGGGAACCTGTGCAAACCAGGAGGTTAAAGGGCCTGTCTCTCCAAGTTGGGAGATTGATAGTAAGGCAGTTGGAAAGTCAAACTGGAGCACCAGGAGAGGGACTATTCGTTGAGTTTTAGAAACCTTTCGTATTCACAGTGTGTCCATTCTCTAGGTTTCCTGTACATGTTATAGCTGTAGTAATATTCCCTTGAACCTGGAGAGTTGGGACCCATGGAATGAGGGCCATGCATTATTGCTTGAAAGGGTTTGCATTTGCTCACCCAATCTCACCAATCCTCTCAGTCCCAAGTGTCCAGCCTTATGCCACATCCAGCTGTCATTGTAGATAGGGTCTTTCCAGGTTTCCTCAGACACCCTGAAGAAATTGTAAAGAATTTCCCTGTTTTTTGGTTTTGCTTTTGAAATTCCTTTTTATAGTGGGTTTGAGCTGATTCTCGCTGCCATGTGTATGCCACTCTAGACACACTTGATTCCCTTATGGAGACATATCAATACATAGGTTTTAAGATTCTTACTAGTCAGATATATTCCTCTGTGGGAAATATGGCGTTTTGAGTCTCTTTCACTGAGGAAGGTGTAGGTCTTGTCTATTCCAAAGTTGGTTTTTGAAACGGTCCCTGTGCTTATATCAAACTCTGGTTTTATGCATCACCCCACCTCTCCTTCCCCTTTATGCAGGCATAAGAGTGTTTTCTAAATGTGAGACTCTGTTCTCTTTCCTAACTCAGTTCACATGTAGCCATGTTTACAGGATCTTCATAAGTGATATCTTATGATAAGTTTCTTTTTTCTGTGTGACTTATTTCACTTAGAATCATCGTACCTGAATCCACTCACTTTGCTGCTACTGGTCTTATGACATTGATTTCATCGCTGAGGGATATTCCATCGTACGTAAGTACCACAATGTTTTGAACCATTTTTATATTTCCTGGGATATTTAAGGTGTACCCAAGTTGAGGTTCTTGTAGTCAGTGCAGCCCTAAATTTGGAGGTGGCTCTTTCTTATTGATTTTCAGTTTTCCCAAGGTATATTCCCTAGACTGGAAGTGGCCTTGGCTCTGTAGCTCTGTTGTTTACTTGTTTTAGGGAACACAATGCACTCCTCCAGTGAGGCAGTTGGCAGTTTACATCCCGCCCATCAGCATAACAAGGCTCCCAGTTCTCCAGGGCCTGTCTTGCCTTTCTGGTTTTTACACATTTTATGGATGTCCCTTTTGACCGGTGGGAAGTGATACTTCTTTGTAGTGCAGATTTGCATTGCCCGCTTGCTTGCTTGGCCAAAAACGGCGTATGCGTTTTCTCCTGAATATATTCAGGAGAAAACGCATACGCCCTTTTTGGCCAAGTGCACCATTGTCCAAGTTGTGCCCCTCTTCCTGTGCTTTACAGGCGATTCCAAGGTACCTCTTGAAATCTGTTTCCTGCTATTTTGCCTCGCTTTCAAGTCCGCCTCGTTGACTTCCCTCAACAGATTTTTGGACGATAGTTGTCCTTTATCACTCTGCCAGTTTGTGAATTGCTGTGCCCCTGAGCTCCATTTCTCAACTCGTTTTTTGTGAGCTGAACGCAAGTCCAAAATTTTGGATCATGTCCTATACTGGTTCCCGGTGGGTGGCTGAGACTTTGGTTAATTCTTCTTCCTGCCGGGAAATTAGAGTGACATGTGCCCGTCCAAATGCCTAACAGCTACTCTCTCATGGGTTCTCTCTCGTCCCTTCCATCCTCTGCCAAATTGGGAACCTGTGCAAACCAGGAGGTTAAAGGGCCTGTCTCTCCAAGTTGGGAGATTGATAGTAAGGCAGTTGGAAAGTCAAACTGGAGCACCAGGAGAGGGACTATTCGTTGAGTTTTAGAAACCTTTCGTATTCACAGTGTGTCCATTCTCCAGGTTTCCTGTACATGTTATAGCTGTAGTAATATTCCCTTGAACCTGGAGAGTTGGGACCCATGGAATGGGGGCCATGCATTATTGCTTGAAAGGGTCTGCATTTGCTCACCCAATCTCACCAATCCTCTCAGTCCCAAGTGTCCAGCCTTATGCCACATCCAGCTGTCATTGTAGATAGGGTCTTTCCAGGTTTCCTCAGACACCCTGAAGGAATTGTAAAGAATTTCCCTGTTTTTTGGTTTTGCTTTTGAAATTCCTTTTTATAGTGGGTTTGAGCTGATTCTCGCTGCCATGTTTATGCCACTCTAGACACACTTGATTCCCTTATGGAGACATATCAATACATAGGTTTTAAGATTCTTACTAGTCAGATATATTCCTCTGTGGGAAATATGGGGTTTTGAGTCTCTTTCACTGAGGAAGGTGTAGGTCTTGTCTATTCCAAAGTTGGTTTTTGAAACGGTCCCTGTGCTTATATCAAACTCTGGTTTTATGCATCACCCCACCTCTCCTTCCCCTTTATGCAGGCATAAGAGTGTTTTCTAAATGTGAGACTCTGTTCTCTTTCCTAACTCAGTTCACGTGTAGCCATGTTTACAGGATCTTCATAAGTGATATCTTATGATAAGTTTCTTTTTCTGTGTGACTTATTTCACTTAGAATCATCGTACCTGAATCCACTCACTTTGCTGCTACTGGTCTTATGACATTGATTTCATGGCTGAGGGATATTCCATCGTACGTAAGTACCACAATGTTTTGAACCATTTTTATATTTCCTGGGATATTTAAGGTGTACCCAAGTTGAGGTTCTTGTAGTAAGTGCAGCCCTAAATTTGGAGGTGGCTCTTTCTTATTGATTTTCAGTTTTCCCAAGGTATATTCCCTAGACTGGAAGTGGCCTTGGCTCTGTAGCTCTGTTGTTTACTTGTTTTAGGGAACACAATGCACTGCTCCAGTGAGGCAGTTGGCAATTTACATCCCGCCCATCAGCATAACAAGGCTCCCAGTTCTCCAGGGCCTGTCTTGCCTTTCTGGTTTTTACACATTTTGTGGATGTCCCTTTTGACCGGTGGGAAGTGATACTTCTTTGTAGTGCAGATTTGCATTGCCCGCTTGCTTGCTTGGCCAAAAAGGGCGTATGCGTTTTCTCCTGAATATATTCAGGAGAAAACGCATACGCCCTTTTTGGCCAAGTGCACCATTGTCCAAGTTGTGCCCCTCTTCCTGTGCTTTACAGGCGATTCCAACGTACCTCTTGAAATCTGTTTCCTGCTATATTGCCTCGCATTCAAGTCCGCCTCGTTGACTTCCCTTAACAGATTTTTGGACGATAGTTGTCCTTTATCACTGTGCCAGTTTGTGAATTGATGTGCCCCTGAGCTCCATTTCTCAACTCGTTTTTTGTGAGCTGAACACAAGTCCAAAATTTTGGATCATGTCCTATACTGGTTCCCGGTGGGTGGCTGAGACTTTGGTTAATTCTTCTTCCTGCCGGGAAATTAGAGTGACATGTGCCCGTCCAAATGCCTAACAGCTACTCTCTCATGAGTTCTCCCTCGTCCCTTCCATCCTCTGGCAAATTGGGAACCTGTGCAAACCAGGAGGTTAAAGGGCCTGTCTCTCCAAGTTGGGAGATTGATAGTAAGGCAGTTGGAAAGTCAAACTGGAGCACCAGGAGAGGGACTATTCGTTGAGTTTTAGAAACCTTTCGTATTCACAGTGTGTCCATTCTCTAGGTTTCCTGTACATGTTATAGCTGTAGTAATATTCCCTTGAACCTGGAGAGTTGGGACCCATGGAATGGGGGCCATGCATTATTGCTTGAAAGGGTCTGCATTTGCTCACCCAATCTCACCAATCCTCTCAGTCCCAAGTGTCCAGCCTTATGCCACATCCAGCTGTCATTGTAGATAGGGTCTTTCCAGGTTTCCTCAGACACCCTGAAGGAATTGTAAAGAATTTCCCTGTTTTTTGGTTTTGCTTTTGAAATTCCTTTTTATAGTGGGTTTGAGCTGATTCTCGCTGCCATGTTTATGCCACTCTAGACACACTTGATTCCCTTATGGAGACATATCAATACATAGGTTTTAAGATTCTTACTAGTCAGATATATTCCTCTGTGGGAAATATGGGGTTTTGAGTCTCTTTCACTAAGGAAGGTGTCGGTCTTGTCAATTCCAAAGTTGGTTTTTGAAACGGTCCCTGTGCTTATATCAAACTCTGGTTTTATGCATCACCCCACCTCTCCTTCCCCTTTATGCAGGCATAAGAGTGTTTTCTAAATGTGAGACTCTGTTCTCTTTCCTAACTCAATTCACGTGTAGCCATGTTTACAGGATCTTCATAAGTGATATCTTATGATAAGTTTCTTTTTCTGTGTGACTTATTTCACTTAGAATCATCGTACCTGAATCCACTCACTTTGCTGCTACTGGTCTTATGACATTGATTTCATGGCTGAGGGATATTCCATCGTACGTAAGTACCACAATGTTTTGAACCATTTTTATATTTCCTGGGATATTTAAGGTGTACCCAAGTTGAGGTTCTTGTAGTCAGTGCAGCCCTAAATTTGGAGGTGGCTCTTTCTTATTGATTTTCAGTTTTCCCAAGGTATATTCCCTAGACGGGAAGTGGCCTTGGCTCTGTAGCTCTGTTGTTTACTTGTTTTAGGGAACACAATGCACTCCTCCAGTGAGGCAGTTGGCAGTTTACATCCCGCCCATCAGCATAACAAGGCTCCCAGTTCTCCAGGGCCTGTCTTGCCTTTCTGGTTTTTACACATTTTGTGGATGTCCCTTTTGACCGGTGGGAAGTGATACTTCTTTGTAGTGCAGATTTGCATTGCCCGCTTGCTTGCTTGGCCAAAAAGGGCGTATGCGTTTTCTCCTGAATATATTCAGGAGAAAACGCATACGCCCTTTTTGGCCAAGTGCACCATTGTCCAAGTTGTGCCCCTCTTCCTGTGCTTTACAGGCGATTCCAAGGTACCTCTTGAAATCTGTTTCCTGCTATTTTGCCTCGCTTTCAAGTCCGCCTCGTTGACTTCCCTCAACAGATTTTTGGACGATAGTTGACCTTTATCACTCTGCCAGTTTGTGAATTGCTGTGCCCCTGAGCTCCATTTCTCAACTCGTTTTTTGTGAGCTGAACACAAGTCCAAAATTTTGGATCATGTCCTATACTGGTTCCCGGTGGGTGGCTGAGACTTTGGTTAATTCTTCTTCCTGCCGGGAAATTAGAGTGACATGTGCCCGTCCAAATGCCTAACAGCTACTCTCTCATGGGTTCTCCCTCGTCCCTTCCATCCTCTGCCAAATTGGGAACCTGTGCAAACCAGGAGGTTAAAGGGCCTGTCTCTCCAAGTTGGGAGATTGATAGTAAGGCAGTTGGAAAGTCAAACTGGAGCACCAGGAGAGGGACTATTCATTGAGTTTTAGAAACCTTTCGTATTCACAGTGTGTCCATTCTCTAGGTTTCCTGTACATGTTATAGCTGTAGTAATATTCCCTTGAACCTGGAGAGTTGGGACCCATGGAATGGGGGCCATGCATTATTGCTTGAAAGGGTCTGCATTTGCTCACCCAATCTCACCAATCCTCTCAGTCCCAAGTGTCCAGCCTTATGCCACATCCAGCTGTCATTGTAGATAGGGTCTTTCCAGGTTTCCTCAGACACCCTGAAGGAATTGTAAAGAATTTCCCTGTTTTTTGGTTTTGCTTTTGAAATTCCTTTTTATAGTGGGTTTGAGCTGATTCTCGCTGCCATGTTTATGCCACTCTAGACACACTTGATTCCCTTATGGAGTCATATCAATACATAGGTTTTAAGATTCTTACTAGTCAGATATATTCCTCTGCGGGAAATATGGGGTTTTGAGTCTCTTTCACTGAGGAAGGTGTAGGTCTTGTCTATTCCAAAGTTGGTTTTTGGAACGGTCCCTGTGCTTATATCAAACTCTGGTTTTATGCATCACCCGACCTCTCCATCCCCTTTATGCAGGCATAAGAGTGTTTTCTAAATGTGAGACTCTGTTCTCTTTCCTAACTCAGTTCACGTGTAGCCATGTTTACAGGATCTTCATAAGTGATATCTTATGATAAGTTTCTTTTTCTGTGTGACTTATTTCACTTAGAATCATCGTACCTGAATCCACTCACTTTGCTGCTACTGGTCTTATGACATTGATTTCATGGCTGAGGGATATTCCATCGTACGTATGTACCACAATGTTTTGAACCATTTTTATATTTCCTGGGATATTTAAGGTGTACCCAAGTTGAGGTTCTTGTCAGTGCAGCCCTAAATTTGGAGGTGGCTCTTTCTTATTGATTTTCAGTTTTCCCAAGGTATATTCCCTAGACTGGAAGTGGCCTTGGCTCTGTAGCTCTGTTGTTTACTTGTTTTAGGGAACACAATGCACTGCTCCAGTGAGGCAGTTGGCAATTTACATCCCGCCCATCAGCATAACAAGGCTCCCAGTTCTCCAGGGCCTGTCTTGCCTTTCTGGTTTTTACACATTTTGTGGATGTCCCTTTTGACCGGTGGGAAGTGATACTTCTTTGTAGTGCAGATTTGCATTGCCCGCTTGCTTGCTTGGCCAAAAAGGGCGTATGCGTTTTCTCCTGAATATATTCAGGAGAAAACGCATACGCCCTTTTTGGCCAAGTGCACCATTGTCCAAGTTGTGCCCCTCTTCCTGTGCTTTACAGGCGATTCCAACGTACCTCTTGAAATCTGTTTCCTGCTATTTTGCCTCACTTTCAACTCCGCCTCGTTGACTACCCTCAACAGATTTTTGGATGATAGTTGTCCTTTATCACTCTGCCAGTTTGTGAATTGCTGTGCCCCTGAGCTCCATTTCTCAACTCGCTTTTTGTGAGCTGAACGCAAGTCCAAAATTTTGGATCATGTCCTATACTGGTTCCCGGTGGGTGGCTGAGACTTTGGTTAATTCTTCTTCCTGCCGGGAAATTAGAGTGACATGTGCCCGTCCAAATGCCTAACAGCTACTCTCTCATGAGTTCTCCCTCGTCCCTTCCATCCTCTGGCAAATTGGGAACCTGTGCAAACCAGGAGGTTAAAGGGCCTGTCTCTCCAAGTTGGGAGATTGATAGTAAGGCAGTTGGAAAGTCAAACTGGAGCACCAGGAGAGGGACTATTCGTTGAGTTTTAGAAACCTTTCGTATTCACAGTGTGTCCATTCTCTAGGTTTCCTGTACATGTTATAGCTGTAGTAATATTCCCTTGAACCTGGAGAGTTGGGACCCATGGAATGGGGGCCATGCATTATTGCTTGAAAGGGTCTGCATTTGCTCACCCAATCTCACCAATCCTCTCAGTCCCAAGTGTCCAGCCTTATGCCACATCCAGCTGTCATTGTAGATAGGGTCTTTCCAGGTTTCCTCAGACACCCTGAAGGAATTGTAAAGAATTTCCCTGTTTTTTGGTTTTGCTTTTGAAATTCCTTTTTATAGTGGGTTTGAGCTGATTCTCGCTGCCATGTTTATGCCACTCTAGACACACTTGATTCCCTTATGGAGACATATCAATACATAGGTTTTAAGATTCTTACTAGTCAGATATATTCCTCTGTGGGAAATATGGGGTTTTGAGTCTCTTTCACTAAGGAAGGTGTCGGTCTTGTCAATTCCAAAGTTGGTTTTTGAAACGGTCCCTGTGCTTATATCAAACTCTGGTTTTATGCATCACCCCACCTCTCCTTCCCCTTTATGCAGGCATAAGAGTGTTTTCTAAATGTGAGACTCTGTTCTCTTTCCTAACTCAATTCACGTGTAGCCATGTTTACAGGATCTTCATAAGTGATATCTTATGATAAGTTTCTTTTTCTGTGTGACTTATTTCACTTAGAATCATCGTACCTGAATCCACTCACTTTGCTGCTACTGGTCTTATGACATTGATTTCATGGCTGAGGGATATTCCATCGTACGTAAGTACCACAATGTTTTGAACCATTTTTATATTTCCTGGGATATTTAAGGTGAACCCAAGTTGAGGTTCTTGTAGTCAGTGCAGCCCTAAATTTGGAGGTGGCTCTTTCTTATTGATTTTCAGTTTTCCCAAGGTATATTCCCTAGACTGGAAGTGGCCTTGGCTCTGTAGCTCTGTTGTTTACTTGTTTTAGGGAACACAATGCACTCCTCCAGTGAGGCAGTTGGCAATTTACATCCCACCCATCAGCATAACAAGGCTCCCAGTTCCTCAGGGCCTGTCTTGTCTTTCTGGTTTTTACACATTTTGTGGATGACCCTTTTGACCAGTGGGAAGTGATACTTCTTTGTAGTGCAGATTTGCATTGCCCGCTTGCTTGCTTGGCCAAAAAGGGCGTATGCGTTTTCTCCTGAATATATTCAGGAGAAAACGCATACGCCCTTTTTGGCCAAGTGCACCATTGTCCAAGTTGTGCCCCTCTTCCTGTGCTTTACAGGCGATTCCAACGTACCTCTTGAAATCTGTTTCCTGCTATATTGCCTCGCTTTCAAGTCCGCCTCGTTGACTTCCCTCAACAGATTTTTGGACGATAGTTGTCCTTTATCACTGTGCCAGTTTGTGAATTGCTGTGCCCCTGAGCTCCATTTCTCAACTCGTTTTTTGTGAGCTGAACACAAGTCCAAAATTTTGGATCATGTCCTATACTGGTTCCCGGTGGGTGGCTGAGACTTTGGTTAATTCTTCTTCCTGCCGGGAAATTAGAGTGACATGTGCCCGTCCAAATGCCTAACAGCTACTCTCTCATGAGTTCTCCCTCGTCCCTTCCATCCTCTGGCAAATTGGGAACCTGTGCAAACCAGGAGGTTAAAGGGCCTGTCTCTCCAAGTTGGGAGATTGATAGTAAGGCAGTTGGAAAGTCAAACTGGAGCACCAGGAGAGGGACTATTCGTTGAGTTTTAGAAACCTTTCGTATTCACAGTGTGTCCATTCTCTAGGTTTCCTGTACATGTTATAGCTGTAGTAATATTCCCTTGAACCTGGAGAGTTGGGACCCATGGAATGGGGGCCATGCATTATTGCTTGAAAGGGTCTGCATTTGCTCACCCAATCTCACCAATCCTCTCAGTCCCAAGTGTCCAGCCTTATGCCACATACAGCTGTCATTGTAGATAGGGTCTTTCCAGGTTTCCTCAGACACCCTGAAGGAATTGTAAAGAATTTCCCTGTTTTTTGGTTTTGCTTTTGAAATTCCTTTTTATAGTGGGTTTGAGCTGATTCTCGCTGCCATGTTTATGCCACTCTAGACACACTTGATTCCCTTATGGAGACATATCAATACATAGGTTTTAAGATTCTTACTAGTCAGATATATTCCTCTGTGGGAAATATGGGGTTTTGAGTCTCTTTCACTAAGGAAGGTGTCGGTCTTGTCAATTCCAAAGTTGGTTTTTGAAACGGTCCCTGTGCTTATATCAAACTCTGGTTTTATGCATCACCCCACCTCTCCTTCCCCTTTATGCAGGCATAAGAGTGTTTTCTAAATGTGAGACTCTGTTCTCTTTCCTAACTCAATTCACGTGTAGCCATGTTACAGGATCTTCATAAGTGATATCTTATGATAAGTCTCTTTTTCTGTGTGACTTATTTCACTTAGAATCATCGTACCTGAATCCACTCACTTTGCTGCTACTGGTCTTATGACATTGATTTCATGGCTGAGGGATATTCCATCGTACGTAAGTACCACAATGTTTTGAACCATTTTTATATTTCCTGGGATATTTAAGGTGTACCCAAGTTGAGGTTCTTGTAGTCAGTGCAGCCCTAAATTTGGAGGTGGCTCTTTCTTATTGATTTTCAGTTTTCCCAAGGTATATTCCCTAGACGGGAAGTGGCCTTGGCTCTGTAGCTCTGTTGTTTACTTGTTTTAGGGAACACAATGCACTCCTCCAGTGAGGCAGTTGGCAGTTTACATCCCGCCCATCAGCATAACAAGGCTCCCAGTTCTCCAGGGCCTGTCTTGCCTTTCTGGTTTTTACACATTTTGTGGATGTCCCTTTTGACCGGTGGGAAGTGATACTTCTTTGTAGTGCAGATTTGCATTGCCCGCTTGCTTGCTTGGCCAAAAAGGGCGTATGCGTTTTCTCCTGAATATATTCAGGAGAAAATGCATACGCCCTTTTTGGCCAAGTGCACCATTGTCCAAGTTGTGCCCCTCTTCCTGTGCTTTACAGGCGATTCCAAGGTACCTCTTGAAATCTGTTTCCTGCTATTTTGCCTCGCTTTCAAGTCCGCCTCGTTGACTTCCCTCAACAGATTTTTGGACGATAGTTGACCTTTATCACTCTGCCAGTTTGTGAATTGCTGTGCCCCTGAGCTCCATTTCTCAACTCGTTTTTTGTGAGCTGAACACAAGTCCAAAATTTTGGATCATGTCCTATACTGGTTCCCGGTGGGTGGCTGAGACTTTGGTTAATTCTTCTTCCTGCCGGGAAATTAGAGTGACATGTGCCCGTCCAAATGCCTAACAGCTACTCTCTCATGGGTTCTCCCTCGTCCCTTCCATCCTCTGCCAAATTGGGAACCTGTGCAAACCAGGAGGTTAAAGGGCCTGTCTCTCCAAGTTGGGAGATTGATAGTAAGGCAGTTGGAAAGTCAAACTGGAGCACCAGGAGAGGGACTATTCATTGAGTTTTAGAAACCTTTCGTATTCACAGTGTGTCCATTCTCTAGGTTTCCTGTACATGTTATAGCTGTAGTAATATTCCCTTGAACCTGGAGAGTTGGGACCCATGGAATGGGGGCCATGCATTATTGCTTGAAAGGGTCTGCATTTGCTCACCCAATCTCACCAATCCTCTCAGTCCCAAGTGTCCAGCCTTATGCCACATCCAGCTGTCATTGTAGATAGGGTCTTTCCAGGTTTCCTCAGACACCCTGAAGGAATTGTAAAGAATTTCCCTGTTTTTTGGTTTTGCTTTTGAAATTCCTTTTTATAGTGGGTTTGAGCTGATTCTCGCTGCCATGTTTATGCCACTCTAGACACACTTGATTCCCTTATGGAGTCATATCAATACATAGGTTTTAAGATTCTTACTAGTCAGATATATTCCTCTGCGGGAAATATGGGGTTTTGAGTCTCTTTCACTGAGGAAGGTGTAGGTCTTGTCTATTCCAAAGTTGGTTTTTGGAACGGTCCCTGTGCTTATATCAAACTCTGGTTTTATGCATCACCCGACCTCTCCATCCCCTTTATGCAGGCATAAGAGTGTTTTCTAAATGTGAGACTCTGTTCTCTTTCCTAACTCAGTTCACGTGTAGCCATGTTTACAGGATCTTCATAAGTGATATCTTATGATAAGTTTCTTTTTCTGTGTGACTTATTTCACTTAGAATCATCGTACCTGAATCCACTCACTTTGCTGCTACTGGTCTTATGACATTGATTTCATGGCTGAGGGATATTCCATCGTACGTATGTACCACAATGTTTTGAACCATTTTTATATTTCCTGGGATATTTAAGGTGTACCCAAGTTGAGGTTCTTGTCAGTGCAGCCCTAAATTTGGAGGTGGCTCTTTCTTATTGATTTTCAGTTTTCCCAAGGTATATTCCCTAGACTGGAAGTGGCCTTGGCTCTGTAGCTCTGTTGTTTACTTGTTTTAGGGAACACAATGCACTGCTCCAGTGAGGCAGTTGGCAATTTACATCCCGCCCATCAGCATAACAAGGCTCCCAGTTCTCCAGGGCCTGTCTTGCCTTTCTGGTTTTTACACATTTTGTGGATGTCCCTTTTGACCGGTGGGAAGTGATACTTCTTTGTAGTGCAGATTTGCATTGCCCGCTTGCTTGCTTGGCCAAAAAGGGCGTATGCGTTTTCTCCTGAATATATTCAGGAGAAAACGCATACGCCCTTTTTGGCCAAGTGCACCATTGTCCAAGTTGTGCCCCTCTTCCTGTGCTTTACAGGCGATTCCAACGTACCTCTTTAAATCTGTTTCCTGCTATTTTGCCTCACTTTCAACTCCGCCTCGTTGACTACCCTCAACAGATTTTTGGATGATAGTTGTCCTTTATCACTCTGCCAGTTTGTGAATTGCTGTGCCCCTGAGCTCCATTTCTCAACTCGCTTTTTGTGAGCTGAACGCAAGTCCAAAATTTTGGATCATGTCCTATACTGGTTCCCGGTGGGTGGCTGAGACTTTGGTTAATTCTTCTTCCTGCCGGGAAATTAGAGTGACATGTGCCCGTCCAAATGCCTAACAGCTACTCTCTCATGGGTTCTCCCTCGTCCCTTCCATCCTCTGCCAAATTGGGAACCTGTGCAAACCAGGAGGTTAAAGGGTCTGTCTCTCCAAGTTGGGAGATTGATAGTAAGGCAGTTGGAAAGTCAAACTGGAGCACCAGGAGAGGGACTATTCGTTGAGTTTTAGAAACCTTTCGTATTCACAGTGTGTCCATTCTCTAGGTTTCCTGTACATGTTATAGCTGTAGTAATATTCCCTTGAACCTGGAGAGTTGGGACCCATGGAATGGGGGCCATGCATTATTGCTTGAAAGGGTCTGCATTTGCTCACCCAATCTCACCAATCCTCTCAGTCCCAAGTGTCCAGCCTTATGCCACATCCAGCTGTCATTGTAGATAGGGTCTTTCCAGGTTTCCTCAGACACCCTGAAGGAATTGTAAAGAATTTCCCTGTTTTTTGGTTTTGCTTTTGAAATTCCTTTTTATAGTGGGTTTGAGCTGATTCTCGCTGCCATGTTTATGCCACTCTAGACACACTTGATTCCCTTATGGAGACATATCAATACATAGGTTTTAAGATTCTTACTAGTCAGATATATTCCTCTGTGGGAAATATGGGGTTTTGAGTCTCTTTCACTAAGCAAGGTGTCGGTCTTGTCAATTCCAAAGTTGGTTTTTGAAACGGTCCCTGTGCTTATATCAAACTCTGGTTTTATGCATCACCCCACCTCTCCTTCCCCTTTATGCAGGCATAAGAGTGTTTTCTAAATGTGAGACTCTGTTCTCTTTCCTAACTCAATTCACGTGTAGCCATGTTACAGGATCTTCATAAGTGATATCTTATGATAAGTTTCTTTTTCTGTGTGACTTATTTCACTTAGAATCATCGTACCTGAATCCACTCACTTTGCTGCTACTGGTCTTATGACATTGATTTCATGGCTGAGGGATATTCCATCGTACGTAAGTACCACAATGTTTTGAACCATTTTTATATTTCCTGGGATATTTAAGGTGTACCCAAGTTGAGGTTCTTGTAGTCAGTGCAGCCCTAAATTTGGAGGTGGCTCTTTCTTATTGATTTTCAGTTTTCCCAAGGTATATTCCCTAGACTGGAAGTGGCCTTGGCTCTGTAGCTCTGTTGTTTACTTGTTTTAGGGAACACAATGCACTCCTCCAGTGAGGCAGTTGGCAGTTTACATCCCGCCCATCAGCATAACAAGGCTCCCAGTTCTCCAGGGCCTGTCTTGCCTTTCTGGTTTTTACACATTTTGTGGATGTCCCTTTTGACCGGTGGGAAGTGATACTTCTTTGTAGTGCAGATTTGCATTGCCCGCTTGCTTGCTTTGCCAAAAAGGGCGTATGCGTTTTCTCCTGAATATATTCAGGAGAAAACGCATACGCCCTTTTTGGCCAAGTGCACCATTGTCCAAGTTGTGCCCCTCTTCCTGTGCTTTACAGGCGATTCCAAGGTACCTCTTGAAATCTGTTTCCTGCTATTTTGCCTCACTTTCAAGTCCGCCTCGTTGACTTCCCTCAACAGATTTTTGGACGATAGTTGTCCTTTATCACTCTGCCAGTTTGTGAATTGCTGTGTCCCTGAGCTCCATTTCTCAACTCGTTTTTTGTGAGCTGAACACAAGTCCAAAATTTTGGATCATGTCCTATACTGGTTCCCGGTGGGTGGCTGAGACTTTGGTTAATTCTTCTTCCTGCCGGGAAATTAGAGTGACATGTGCCCGTCCAAATGCCTAACAGCTACTCTCTCATGGGTTCTCCCTCGTCCCTTCCATCCTCTGGCAAATTGGGAACCTGTGCAAACCAGGAGGTTAAAGGGCCTGTCTCTCCAAGTTGGGAGATTGATAGTAAGGCAGTTGGAAAGTCAAACTGGAGCACCAGGAGAGGGACTATTCATTGAGTTTTAGAAACCTTTCGTATTCACAGTGTGTCCATTCTCTAGGTTTCCTGTACATGTTATAGCTGTAGTAATATTCCCTTGAACCTGGAGAGTTGGGACCCATGGAATGGGGGCCATGCATTATTGCTTGAAAGGGTCTGCATTTGCTCACCCAATCTCACCAATCCTCTCAGTCCCAAGTGTCCAGCCTTATGCCACATCCAGCTGTCATTGTAGATAGGGTCTTTCCAGGTTTCCTCAGACACCCTGAAGGAATTGTAAAGAATTTCCCTGTTTTATGGTTTTGCTTTTGAAATTCCTTTTTATAGTGGGTTTGAGCTGATTCTCGCTGCCATGTTTATGCCACTCTAGACACACTTGATTCCCTTATGGAGACATATCAATACATAGGTTTTAAGATTCTTACTAGTCAGATATATTCCTCTGTGGGAAATATGGGGTTTTGAGTCTCTTTCACTAAGGAAGGTGTCGGTCTTGTCAATTCCAAAGTTGGTTTTTGAAACGGTCCCTGTGCTTATATCAAACTCTGGTTTTATGCATCACCCCACCTCTCCTTCCCCTTTATGCAGGCATAAGTGTGTTTTCTAAATGTGAGACTCTGTTCTCTTTCCTAACTCAATTCACGTGTAGCCATGTTACAGGATCTTCATAAGTGATATCTTATGATAAGTTTCTTTTTCTGTGTGACTTATTTCACTTAGAATCATCGTACCTGAATCCACTCACTTTGCTGCTACTGGTCTTATGATATTGATTTCATGGCTGAGGGATATTCCATCGTACGTAAGTACCACAATGTTTTGAACCATTTTTATATTTCCTGGGATATTTAAGGTGTACCCAAGTTGAGGTTCTTGTAGTCAGTGCAGCCCTAAATTTGGAGGTTGCTCTTTCTTATTGATTTTCAGTTTTCCCAAGGTATATTCCCTAGACGGGAAGTGGCCTTGGCTCTGTAGCTCTGTTGTTTACTTGTTTTAGGGAACACAATGCACTCCTCCAGTGAGGCAGTTGGCAGTTTACATCCCGCCCATCAGCATAACAAGGCTCCCAGTTCTCCAGGGCCTGTCTTGCCTTTCTGGTTTTTACACATTTTGTGGATGTCCCTTTTGACCGGTGGGAAGTGATACTTCTTTGTAGTGCAGATTTGCATTGCCCGCTTGCTTGCTTGGCCAAAAAGGGCGTATGCGTTTTCTCCTGAATATATTCAGGAGAAAACGCATACGCCCTTTTTGGCCAAGTGCACCATTGTCCAAGTTGTGCCCCTCTTCCTGTGCTTTACAGGCGATTCCAAGGTACCTCTTGAAATCTGTTTCCTGCTATTTTGCCTCACTTTCAAGTCCGCCTCGTTGACTTCCCTCAACAGATTTTTGGACGATAGTTGACCTTTATCACTCTGCCAGTTTGTGAATTGCTGTGCCCCTGAGCTCCATTTCTCAACTCGTTTTTTGTGAGCTGAACACAAGTCCAAAATTTTGGATCATGTCCTATACTGGTTCCCGGTGGGTGGCTGAGACTTTGGTTAATTCTTCTTCCTGCCGGGAAATTAGAGTGACATGTGCCCGTCCAAATGCCTAACAGCTACTCTCTCATGGGTTCTCCCTCGTCCCTTCCATCCTCTGGCAAATTGGGAACCTGTGCAAACCAGGAGGTTAAAGGGCCTGTCTCTCCAAGTTGGGAGATTGATAGTAAGGCAGTTGGAAAGTCAAACTGGAGCACCAGGAGAGGGACTATTCATTGAGTTTTAGAAACCTTTCGTATTCACAGTGTGTCCATTCTCTAGGTTTCCTGTACATGTTATAGCTGTAGTAATATTCCCTTGAACCTGGAGAGTTGGGACCCATGGAATGGGGGCCATGCATTATTGCTTGAAAGGGTCTGCATTTGCTCACCCAATCTCACCAATCCTCTCAGTCCCAAGTGTCCAGCCTTATGCCACATCCAGCTGTCATTGTAGATAGGGTCTTTCCAGGTTTCCTCAGACACCCTGAAGGAATTGTAAAGAATTTCCCTGTTTTTTGGTTTTGCTTTTGAAATTCCTTTTTATAGTGGGTTTGAGCTGATTCTCGCTGCCATGTTTATGCCACTCTAGACACACTTGATTCCCTTATGGAGTCATATCAATACATAGGTTTTAAGATTCTTACTAGTCAGATATATTCCTCTGCGGGAAATATGGGGTTTTGAGTCTCTTTCACTGAGGAAGGTGTAGGTCTTGTCTATTCCAAAGTTGGTTTTTGGAACGGTCCCTGTGCTTATATCAAACTCTGGTTTTATGCATCACCCGACCTCTCCATCCCCTTTATGCAGGCATAAGAGTGTTTTCTAAATGTGAGACTCTGTTCTCTTTCCTAACTCAGTTCACGTGTAGCCATGTTTACAGGATCTTCATAAGTGATATCTTATGATAAGTTTCTTTTTCTGTGTGACTTATTTCACTTAGAATCATCGTACCTGAATCCACTCACTTTGCTGCTACTGGTCTTATGACATTGATTTCATGGCTGAGGGATATTCCATTGTACGTAAGTACCACAATGTTTTGAACCATTTTTATATTTCCTGGGATATTTAAGGTGTACCCAAGTTGAGGTTCTTGTAGTCAGTGCAGCCCTAAATTTGGAGGTGGCTCTTTCTTATTGATTTTCAGTTTTCCCAAGGTATATTCCCTAGACTGGAAGTGGCCTTGGCTCTGTAGCTCTGTTGTTTACTTGTTTTAGGGAACACAATGCACTGCTCCAGTGAGGCAGTTGGCAATTTACATCCCGCCCATCAGCATAACAAGGCTCCCAGTTCTCCAGGGCCTGTCTTGCCTTTCTGGTTTTTACACATTTTGTGGATGTCCCTTTTGACAGGTGGGAAGTGATACTTCTTTGTAGTGCAGATTTGCATTGCCCGCTTGCTTGCTTGGCCAAAAAGGGCGTATGCGTTTTCTCCTGAATATATTCAGGAGAAAACGCATACGCCCTTTTTGGCCAAGTGCACCATTGTCCAAGTTGTGCCCCTCTTCCTGTGCTTTACAGGCGATTCCAACGTACCTCTTGAAATCTGTTTCCTGCTATTTTGCCTCACTTTCAACTCCGCCTCGTTGACTACCCTCAACAGATTTTTGGATGATAGTTGTCCTTTATCACTCTGCCAGTTTGTGAATTGCTGTGCCCCTGAGCTCCATTTCTCAACTCGCTTTTTGTGAGCTGAACGCAAGTCCAAAATTTTGGATCATGTCCTATACTGGTTCCCGGTGGGTGGCTGAGACTTTGGTTAATTCTTCTTCCTGCCGGGAAATTAGAGTGACATGTGCCCGTCCAAATGCCTAACAGCTACTCTCTCATGGGTTCTCCCTCGTCCCTTCCATCCTCTGCCAAATTGGGAACCTGTGCAAACCAGGAGGTTAAAGGGTCTGTCTCTCCAAGTTGGGAGATTGATAGTAAGGCAGTTGGAAAGTCAAACTGGAGCACCAGGAGAGGGACTATTCGTTGAGTTTTAGAAACCTTTCGTATTCACAGTGTGTCCATTCTCTAGGTTTCCTGTACATGTTATAGCTGTAGTAATATTCCCTTGAACCTGGAGAGTTGGGACCCATGGAATGGGGGCCATGCATTATTGCTTGAAAGGGTCTGCATTTGCTCACCCAATCTCACCAATCCTCTCAGTCCCAAGTGTCCAGCCTTATGCCACATCCAGCTGTCATTGTAGATAGGGTCTTTCCAGGTTTCCTCAGACACCCTGAAGGAATTGTAAAGAATTTCCCTGTTTTTTGGTTTTGCTTTTGAAATTCCTTTTTATAGTGGGTTTGAGCTGATTCTCGCTGCCATGTTTATGCCACTCTAGACACACTTGATTCCCTTATGGAGACATATCAATGCATAGGTTTTAAGATTCTTACTAGTCAGATATATTCCTCTGTGGGAAATATGGGGTTTTGAGTCTCTTTCACTAAGGAAGGTGTCGGTCTTGTCAATTCCAAAGTTGGTTTTTGAAACGGTCCCTGTGCTTATATCAAACTCTGGTTGTATGCATCACCCCACCTCTCCTTCCCCTTTATGCAGGCATAAGAGTGTTTTCTAAATGTGAGACTCTGTTCTCTTTCCTAACTCAATTCACGTGTAGCCATGTTACAGGATCTTCATAAGTGATATCTTATGATAAGTTTCTTTTTCTGTGTGACTTATTTCACTTAGAATCATCGTACCTGAATCCACTCACTTTGCTGCTACTGGTCTTATGACATTGATTTCATGGCTGAGGGATATTCCATCGTACGTAAGTACCACAATGTTTTGAACCATTTTTATATTTCCTGGGATATTTAAGGTGTACCCAAGTTGAGGTTCTTGTAGTCAGTGCAGCCCTAAATTTGGAGGTGGCTCTTTCTTATTGATTTTCAGTTTTCCCAAGGTATATTCCCTAGACTGGAAGTGGCCTTGGCTCTGTAGCTCTGTTGTTTACTTGTTTTAGGGAACACAATGCACTCCTCCAGTGAGGCAGTTGGCAGTTTACATCCCGCCCATCAGCATAACAAGGCTCCCAGTTCTCCAGGGCCTGTCTTGCATTTCTGGTTTTTACACATTTTGTGGATGTCCCTTTTGACCGGTGGGAAGTGATACTTCTTTGTAGTGCAGATTTGCATTGCCAGCTTGCTTGCTTTGCCAAAAAGGGCGTATGCGTTTTCTCCTTAATATATTCAGGAGAAAACGCATACGCCCTTTTTGGCCAAGTGCACCATTGTCCAAGTTGTGCCCCTCTTCCTGTGCTTTACAGGCGATTCCAAGGTACCTCTTGAAATCTGTTTCCTGCTATTTTGCCTCACTTTCAAGTCCGCCTCGTTGACTTCCCTCAACAGATTTTTGGACGATAGTTGTCCTTTATCACTCTGCCAGTTTGTGAATTGCTGTGCCCCTGAGCTCCATTTCTCAACTTGTTTTTTGTGAGCTGAACGCAAGTCCAAAATTTTGGATCATGTCCTATACTGGTTCCCGGTGGGTGGCTGAGACTTTGGTTAATTCTTCTTCCTGCCGGGAAATTAGAGTGACATGTGCCCGTCCAAATGCCTAACAGCTACTCTCTCATGGGTTCTCCCTCGTCCCTTCCATCCTCTGGCAAATTGGGAACCTGTGCAAACCAGGAGGTTAAAGGGCCTGTCTCTCCAAGTTGGGAGATTGATAGTAAGGCAGTTGGAAAGTCAAACTGGAGCACCAGGAGAGGGACTATTCGTTGAGTTTTAGAAACCTTTCATATTCACAGTGTGTCCATTCTCTAGGTTTCCTGTACATGTTATAGCTGTAGTAATATTCCCTTGAACCTGGAGAGTTGGGACCCATGGAATGGGGGCCATGCATTATTGCTTGAAAGGGTCTGCATTTGCTCACCCAATCTCACCAATCCTCTCAGTCCCAAGTGTCCAGCCTTATGCCACATCCAGCTGTCATTGTAGATAGGGTCTTTCCAGGTTTCCTCAGACACCCTGAAGGAATTGTAAAGAATTTCCCTGTTTTTTGGTTTTGCTTTTGAAATTCCTTTTTATAGTGGGTTTGAGCTGATTCTCGCTGCCATGTTTATGCCACTCTAGACACACTTGATTCCCTTATGGAGTCATATCAATACATAGGTTTTAAGATTCTTACTAGTCAGATATATTCCTCTGCGGGAAATATGGGGTTTTGAGTCTCTTTCACTGAGGAAGGTGTAGGTCTTGTCTATTCCAAAGTTGGTTTTTGGAACGGTCCCTGTGCTTATATCAAACTCTGGTTTTATGCATCACCCCACCTCTCCTTCCCCTTTATGCAGGCATAAGAGTGTTTTCTAAATGTGAGACTCTGTTCTCTTTCCTAACTCAATTCACGTGTAGCCATGTTTACAGGATCTTCATAAGTGATATCTTATGATAAGTTTCTTTTTCTGTGTGACTTATTTCACTTAGAATCATCGTACCTGAATCCACTCACTTTGCTGCTACTGGTCTTATGACATTGATTTCATGGCTGAGGGATATTCCATCGTACGTAAGTACCACAATGTTTTGAACCATTTTTATATTTCCTGGGATATTTAAGGTGTACCCAAGTTGAGGTTCTTGTAGTCAGTGCAGCCCTAAATTTGGAGGTGGCTCTTTCTTATTGATTTTCAGTTTTCCCAAGGTATATTCCCTAGACTGGAAGTGGCCTTGGCTCTGTAGCTCTGTTGTTTACTTGTTTTAGGGAACACAATGCACTCCTCCAGTGAGGCAGTTGGCAGTTTACATCCCGCCCATCAGCATAACAAGGCTCCCAGTTCTCCAGGGCCTGTCTTGCCTTTCTGGTTTTTACACATTTTGTGGATGTCCCTTTTGACCGGTGGGAAGTGATACTTCTTTGTAGTGCAGATTTGCATTGCCCGCTTGCTTGCTTTGCCAAAAAGGGCGTATGCGTTTTCTCCTGAATATATTCAGGAGAAAACGCATACGCCCTTTTTGGCCAAGTGCACCATTGTCCAAGTTGTGCCCCTCTTCCTGTGCTTTACAGGCGATTCCAAGGTACCTCTTGAAATCTGTTTCCTGCTATTTTGCCTCACTTTCAAGTCCGCCTCGTTGACTTCCCTCAACAGATTTTTGGACGATAGTTGTCCTTTATCACTCTGCCAGTTTGTGAATTGCTGTGTCCCTGAGCTCCATTTCTCAACTCGTTTTTTGTGAGCTGAACACAAGTCCAAAATTTTGGATCATGTCCTATACTGGTTCCCGGTGGGTGGCTGAGACTTTGGTTAATTCTTCTTCCTGCCGGGAAATTAGAGTGACATGTGCCCGTCCAAATGCCTAACAGCTACTCTCTCATGGGTTCTCCCTCGTCCCTTCCATCCTCTGGCAAATTGGGAACCTGTGCAAACCAGGAGGTTAAAGGGCCTGTCTCTCCAAGTTGGGAGATTGATAGTAAGGCAGTTGGAAAGTCAAACTGGAGCACCAGGAGAGGGACTATTCATTGAGTTTTAGAAACCTTTCGTATTCACAGTGTGTCCATTCTCTAGGTTTCCTGTACATGTTATAACTGTAGTAATATTCCCTTGAACCTGGAGAGTTGGGACCCATGGAATGGGGGCCATGCATTATTGCTTGAAAGGGTCTGCATTTGCTCACCCAATCTCACCAATCCTCTCAGTCCCAAGTGTCCAGCCTTATGCCACATCCAGCTGTCATTGTAGATAGGGTCTTTCCAGGTTTCCTCAGACACCCTGAAGGAATTGTAAAGAATTTCCCTGTTTTTTGGTTTTGCTTTTGAAATTCCTTTTTATAGTGGGTTTGAGCTGATTCTCGCTGCCATGTTTATGCCACTCTAGACACACTTGATTCCCTTATGGAGACATATCAATACATAGGTTTTAAGATTCTTACTAGTCAGATATATTCCTCTGTGGGAAATATGGGGTTTTGAGTCTCTTTCACTAAGGAAGGTGTCGGTCTTGTCAATTCCAAAGTTGGTTTTTGAAACGGTCCCTGTGCTTATATCAAACTCTGGTTTTATGCATCACCCCACCTCTCCTTCCCCTTTATGCAGGCATAAGTGTGTTTTCTAAATGTGAGACTCTGTTCTCTTTCCTAACTCAATTCACGTGTAGCCATGTTACAGGATCTTCATAAGTGTTATCTTATGATAAGTTTCTTTTTCTGTGTGACTTATTTCACTTAGAATCATCGTACCTGAATCCACTCACTTTGCTGCTACTGGTCTTATGATATTGATTTCATGGCTGAGGGATATTCCATCGTACGTAAGTACCACAATGTTTTGAACCATTTTTATATTTCCTGGGATATTTAAGGTGTACCCAAGTTGAGGTTCTTGTAGTCAGTGCAGCCCTAAATTTGGAGGTTGCTCTTTCTTATTGATTTTCAGTTTTCCCAAGGTATATTCCCTAGACGGGAAGTGGCCTTGGCTCTGTAGCTCTGTTGTTTACTTGTTTTAGGGAACACAATGCACTCCTCCAGTGAGGCAGTTGGCAGTTTACATCCCGCCCATCAGCATAACAAGGCTCCCAGTTCTCCAGGGCCTGTCTTGCCTTTCTGGTTTTTACACATTTTGTGGATGTCCCTTTTGACCGGTGGGAAGTGATACTTCTTTGTAGTGCAGATTTGCATTGCCCGCTTGCTTGCTTGGCCAAAAAGGGTGTATGCGTTTTCTCCTGAATATATTCAGGAGAAAACGCATACGCCCTTTTTGGCCAAGTGCACCATTGTCCAAGTTGTGCCCCTCTTCCTGTGCTTTACAGGCGATTCCAAGGTACCTCTTGAAATCTGTTTCCTGCTATTTTGCCTCACTTTCAAGTCCGCCTCGTTGACTTCCCTCAACAGATTTTTGGACGATAGTTGACCTTTATCACTCTGCCAGTTTGTGAATTGCTGTGCCCCTGAGCTCCATTTCTCAACTCGTTTTTTGTGAGCTGAACACAAGTCCAAAATTGTGGATCATGTCCTATACTGGTTCCCGGTGGGTGGCTGAGACTTTGGTTAATTCTTCTTCCTGCCGGGAAATTAGAGTGACATGTGCCCGTCCAAATGCCTAACAGCTACTCTCTCATGGGTTCTCCCTCGTCCCTTCCATCCTCTGGCAAATTGGGAACCTGTGCAAACCAGGAGGTTAAAGGGCCTGTCTCTCCAAGTTGGGAGATTGATAGTAAGGCAGTTGGAAAGTCAAACTGGAGCACCAGGAGAGGGACTATTCATTGAGTTTTAGAAACCTTTCGTATTCACAGTGTGTCCATTCTCTAGGTTTCCTGTACATGTTATAGCTGTAGTAATATTCCCTTGAACCTGGAGAGTTGGGACCCATGGAATGGGGGCCATGCATTATTGCTTGAAAGGGTCTGCATTTGCTCACCCAATCTCACCAATCCTCTCAGTCCCAAGAGTCCAGACTTATGCCACATCCAGCTGTCATTGTAGATAGGGTCTTTCCAGGTTTCCTCAGACACCCTGAAGGAATTGTAAAGAATTTCCCTGTTTTTTGGTTTTGCTTTTGAAATTCCTTTTTATAGTGGGTTTGAGCTGATTCTCGCTGCCATGTTTATGCCACTCTAGACACACTTGATTCCCTTATGGAGTCATATCAATACATAGGTTTTAAGATTCTTACTAGTCAGATATATTCCTCTGCGGGAAATATGGGGTTTTGAGTCTCTTTCACTGAGGAAGGTGTAGGTCTTGTCTATTCCAAAGTTGGTTTTTGGAACGGTCCCTGTGCTTATATCAAACTCTGGTTTTATGCATCACCCGACCTCTCCATCCCCTTTATGCAGGCATAAGAGTGTTTTCTAAATGTGAGACTCTGTTCTCTTTCCTAACTCAGTTCACGTGTAGCCATGTTTACAGGATCTTCATAAGTGATATCTTATGATAAGTTTCTTTTTCTGTGTGACTTATTTCACTTAGAATCATCGTACCTGAATCCACTCACTTTGCTGCTACTGGTCTTATGACATTGATTTCATGGCTGAGGGATATTCCATTGTACGTAAGTACCACAATGTTTTGAACCATTTTTATATTTCCTGGGATATTTAAGGTGTACCCAAGTTGAGGTTCTTGTAGTCAGTGCAGCCCTAAATTTGGAGGTGGCTCTTTCTTATTGATTTTCACTTTTCCCAAGGTATATTCCCTAGACTGGAAGTGGCCTTGGCTCTGTAGCTCTGTTGTTTACTTGTTTTAGGGAACACAATGCACTGCTCCAGTGAGGCAGTTGGCAATTTACATCCCGCCCATCAGCATAACAAGGCTCCCAGTTCTCCAGGGCCTGTCTTGCCTTTCTGGTTTTTACACATTTTGTGGATGTCCCTTTTGACAGGTGGGAAGTGATACTTCTTTGTAGTGCAGATTTGCATTGCCCGCTTGCTTGCTTGGCCAAAAAGGGCGTATGCGTTTTCTCCTGAATATATTCAGGAGAAAACGCATACGCCCTTTTTGGCCAAGTGCACCATTGTCCAAGTTGTGCCCCTCTTCCTGTGCTTTACAGGCGATTCCAACGTACCTCTTGAAATCTGTTTCCTGCTATTTTGCCTCACTTTCAACTCCGCCTCGTTGACTACCCTCAACAGATTTTTGGATGATAGTTGTCCTTTATCACTCTGCCAGTTTGTGAATTGCTGTGCCCCTGAGCTCCATTTCTCAACTCGCTTTTTGTGAGCTGAACGCAAGTCCAAAATTTTGGATCATGTCCTATACTGGTTCCCGGTGGGTGGCTGAGACTTTGGTTAATTCTTCTTCCTGCCGGGAAATTAGAGTGACATGTGCCCGTCCAAATGCCTAACAGCTACTCTCTCATGGGTTCTCCCTCGTCCCTTCCATCCTCTGCCAAATTGGGAACCTGTGCAAACCAGGAGGTTAAAGGGTCTGTCTCTCCAAGTTGGGAGATTGATAGTAAGGCAGTTGGAAAGTCAAACTGGAGCACCAGGAGAGGGACTATTCGTTGAGTTTTAGAAACCTTTCGTATTCACAGTGTGTCCATTCTCTAGGTTTCCTGTACATGTTATAGCTGTAGTAATATTCCCTTGAACCTGGAGAGTTGGGACCCATGGAATGGGGGCCATGCATTATTGCTTGAAAGGGTCTGCATTTGCTCACCCAATCTCACCAATCCTCTCAGTCCCAAGTGTCCAGCCTTATGCCACATCCAGCTGTCATTGTAGATAGGGTCTTTCCAGGTTTCCTCAGACACCCTGAAGGAATTGTAAAGAATTTCCCTGTTTTTTGGTTTTGCTTTTGAAATTCCTTTTTATAGTGGGTTTGAGCTGATTCTCGCTGCCATGTTTATGCCACTCTAGACACACTTGATTCCCTTATGGAGACATATCAATACATAGGTTTTAAGATTCTTACTAGTCAGATATATTCCTCTGTGGGAAATATGGGGTTTTGAGTCTCTTTCACTAAGGAAGGTGTCGGTCTTGTCAATTCCAAAGTTGGTTTTTGAAACGGTCCCTGTGCTTATATCAAACTCTGGTTTTATGCATCACCCCACCTCTCCTTCCCCTTTATGCAGGCATAAGAGTGTTTTCTAAATGTGAGACTCTGTTCTCTTTCCTAACTCTATTCACGTGTAGCCATGTTACAGGATCTTCATAAGTGATATCTTATGATAAGTTTCTTTTTCTGTGTGACTTATTTCACTTAGAATCATCGTACCTGAATCCACTCACTTTGCTGCTACTGGTCTTATGACATTGATTTCATGGCTGAGGGATATTCCATCGTACGTAAGTACCACAATGTTTTGAACCATTTTTATATTTCCTGGGATATTTAAGGTGTACCCAAGTTGAGGTTCTTGTAGTCAGTGCAGCCCTAAATTTGGAGGTGGCTCTTTCTTATTGATTTTCAGTTTTCCCAAGGTATATTCCCTAGACTGGAAGTGGCCTTGGCTCTGTAGCTCTGTTGTTTACTTGTTTTAGGGAACACAATGCACTCCTCCAGTGAGGCAGTTGGCAGTTTACATCCCGCCCATCAGCATAACAAGGATCCCAGTTCTCCAGGGCCTGTCTTGCCTTTCTGGTTTTTACACATTTTGTGGATGTCCCTTTTGACCGGTGGGAAGTGATACTCCTTTGTAGTGCAGATTTGCATTGCCCGCTTGCTTGCTTGGCCAAAAAGGGCGTATGCGTTTTCTCCTGAATATATTCAGGAGAAAACGCATACGCCCTTTTTGGCCAAGTGCACCATTGTCCAAGTTGTGCCCCTCTTCCTGTGCTTTACAGGCGATTCCAAGGTACCTCTTGAAATCTGTTTCCTGCTATTTTGCCTCGCTTTCACGTCCGCCTCGTTGACTTCCCTCAACAGATTTTTGGACGATAGTTGTCCTTTATCACTCTGCCAGTTTGTGAATTGCTGTGCCCCTGAGCTCCATTTCTCAACTCGTTTTTTGTGAGCTGAACGCAAGTCCAAAATTTTGGATCATGTCCTATACTGGTTCCCGGTGGGTGGCTGAGACTTTGGTTAATTCTTCTTCCTGCCGGGAAATTAGAGTGACATGTGCCCGTCCAAATGCCTAACAGCTACTCTCTCATGGGTTCTCCCTCGTCCCTTCCATCCTCTGGCAAATTGGGAACCTGTGCAAACCAGGAGGTTAAAGGGCCTGTCTCTCCAAGTTGGGAGATTGATAGTAAGGCAGTTGGAAAGTCAAACTGGAGCACCAGGAGAGGGACTATTCGTTGAGTTTTAGAAACCTTTCGTATTCACAGTGTGTCCATTCTCTAGGTTTCCTGTACATGTTATAGCTGTAGTAATATTCCCTTGAACCTGGAGAGTTGGGACCCATGGAATGGGGGCCATGCATTATTGCTTGAAAGGGTCTGCATTTGCTCACCCAATCTCACCAATCCTCTCAGTCCCAAGTGTCCAGCCTTATGCCACATCCAGCTGTCATTGTAGATAGGGTCTTTCCAGGTTTCCTCAGACACCCTGAAGGAATTGTAAAGAATTTCCCTGTTTTTTGGTTTGGCTTTTGAAATTCCTTTTTATAGTGGGTTTGAGCTGATTCTCGCTGCCATGTTTATGCCACTCTAGACACACTTGATTCCCTTATGGAGTCATATCAATACATAGGTTTTAAGATTATTATTAGTCAGATATATTCCTCTGCGGGAAATATGGGGTTTTGAGTCTCTTTCACTGAGGAAGGTGTAGGTCTTGTCTATTCCAAAGTTGGTTTTTGGAACGGTCCCTGTGCTTATATCAAACTCTGGTTTTATGCATCACCCCACCTCTCCATCCCCTTTATGCAGGCATAAGAGTGTTTTCTAAATGTGAGACTCTGTTCTCTTTCCTAACTCAGTTCACGTGTAGCCATGTTTACAGGATCTTCATAAGTAATATCTTATGATTAGTTTCTTTTTCTGTGTGACTTATTTCACTTAGAATCATCGTACCTGAATCCACTCACTTTGCTGCTACTGGTCTTATGACATTGATTTCATGGCTGAGGGATATTCCATCGTACGTAAGTACCACAATGTTTTGAACCATTTTTATATTTCCTGGGATATTTAAGGTGTACCCAAGTTGAGGTTCTTGTAGTCAGTGCAGCCCTAAATTTGGAGGTGGCTCTTTCTTATTGATTTTCAGTTTTCCCAAGGTATATTCCCTAGACTGGAAGTGGCCTTGGCTCTGTAGCTCTGTTGTTTACTTGTTTTAGGGAACACAATGCACTCCTCCAGTTAGGCAGTTGGCAGTTTACATCCCGCCCATCAGCATAACAAGGCTCCCAGTTCTCCAGGGCCTGTCTTGCCTTTCTGGTTTTTACACTTTTTGTGGATGTCCCTTTTGACCGGTGGGAAGTGATACTTCTTTGTAGTGCAGATTTGCATTGCCCGCTTGCTTGCTTGGCCAAAAAGGGCGTATGCGTTTTCTCCTGAATATATTCAGGAGAAAACGCATACGCCCTTTCTGGCCAAGTGCACCATTGTCCAAGTTGTGCCCCTCTTCCTGTGCTTTACAGGCGATTCCAAGGTACCTCTTGAAATCTGTTTCCTGCTATTTTGCCTCGCTTTCAAGTCCGCCTCGTTGACTTCCCTCAACAGATTTTTGGACGATAGTTGTCCTTTATCACTCTGCCAGTTTGTGAATTGCTGTGCCCCTGAGCTCCATTTCTCAACTCGTTTTTTGTGAGCTGAACGCAAGTCCAAAATTTTGGATCATGTCCTATACTGGTTCCCGGTGGGTGGCTGAGACTTTGGTTAATTCTTCTTCCTGCCGGGAAATTAGAGTGACATGTGCCCGTCCAAATGCCTAACAGCTACTCTCTCATGGGTTCTCCCTCGTCCCTTCCATCCTCTGCCAAATTGGGAACCTGTGCAAACCAGGAGGTTAAAGGGCCTGTCTCTCCAAGTTGGGAGATTGATAGTAAGGCAGTTGGAAAGTCAAACTGGAGCACCAGGAGAGGGACTATTCGTTGAGTTTTAGAAACCTTTCGTATTCACAGTGTGTCCATTCTCTAGGTTTCCTGTACATGTTATAGCTGTAGTAATATTCCCTTGAACCTGGAGAGTTGGGACCCATGGAATGGGGGCCATGCATTATTGCTTGAAAGGGTCTGCATTTGCTCACCCAATCTCACCAATCCTCTCAGTCCCAAGTGTCCAGCCTTATGCCACATCCAGCTGTCATTGTAGATAGGGTCTTTCCAGGTTTCCTCAGACACCCTGAAGGAATTGTAAAGAATTTCCCTGTTTTTTGGTTTGGCTTTTGAAATTCCTTTTTATAGTGGGTTTGAGCTGATTCTCGCTGCCATGTTTATGCCACTCTAGACACACTTGATTCCCTTATGGAGTCATATCAATACATAGGTTTTAAGATTATTATTAGTCAGATATATTCCTCTGCGGGAAATATGGGGTTTTGAGTCTCTTTCACTGAGGAAGGTGTAGGTCTTGTCTATTCCAAAGTTGGTTTTTGGAACGGTCCCTGTGCTTATATCAAACTCTGGTTTTATGCATCACCCCACCTCTCCATCCCCTTTATGCAGGCATAAGAGTGTTTTCTAAATGTGAGACTCTGTTCTCTTTCCTAACTCAGTTCACGTGTAGCCATGTTTACAGGATCTTCATAAGTAATATCTTATGATTAGTTTCTTTTTCTGTGTGACTTATTTCACTTAGAATCATCGTACCTGAATCCACTCACTTTGCTGCTACTGGTCTTATGACATTGATTTCATGGCTGAGGGATATTCCATCGTACGTAAGTACCACAATGTTTTGAACCATTTTTATATTTCCTGGGATATTTAAGGTGTACCCAAGTTGAGGTTCTTGTAGTCAGTGCAGCCCTAAATTTGGAGGTGGCTCTTTCTTATTGATTTTCAGTTTTCCCAAGGTATATTCCCTAGACTGGAAGTGGCCTTGGCTCTGTAGCTCTGTTGTTTACTTGTTTTAGGGAACACAATGCACTCCTCCAGTTAGGCAGTTGGCAGTTTACATCCCGCCCATCAGCATAACAAGGCTCCCAGTTCTCCAGGGCCTGTCTTGCCTTTCTGGTTTTTACACTTTTTGTGGATGTCCCTTTTGACCGGTGGGAAGTGATACTTCTTTGTAGTGCAGATTTGCATTGCCCGCTTGCTTGCTTGGCCAAAAAGGGCATATGCGTTTTCTCCTGAATATATTCAGGAGAAAACGCATACGCCCTTTCTGGCCAAGTGCACCATTGTCCAAGTTGTGCCCCTCTTCCTGTGCTTTACAGGCGATTCCAAGGTACCTCTTGAAATCTGTTTCCTGCTATTTTGCCTCGCTTTCAAGTCCGCCTCGTTGACTTCCCTCAACAGATTTTTGGACGATAGTTGTCCTTTATCACTCTGCCAGTTTGTGAATTGCTGTGCCCCTGAGCTCCATTTCTCAACTCGTTTTTTGTGAGCTGAACTCAAGTCCAAAATTTTGGATCATGTCCTATACTGGTTCCCGGTGGGTGGCTGAGACTTTGGTTAATTCTTCTTCCTGCCGGGAAATTAGAGTGACATGTGCCCGTCCAAATGCCTAACAGCTACTCTCTCATGGGTTCTCCCTCGTCCCTTCCATCCTCTGCCAAATTGGGAACCTGTGCAAACCAGGAGGTTAAAGGGCCTGTCTCTCCAAGTTGGGAGATTGATAGTAAGGCAGTTGGAAAGTCAAACTGGAGCACCAGGAGAGGGACTATTCGTTGAGTTTTAGAAACCTTTCGTATTCACAGTGTGTCCATTCTCTAGGTTTCCTGTACATGTTATAGCTGTAGTAATATTCCCTTGAACCTGGAGAGTTGGGACCCATGGAATGGGGGCCATGCATTATTGCTTGAAAGGGTCTGCATTTGCTCACCCAATCTCACCAATCCTCTCAGTCCCAAGTGTCCAGCCTTATGCCACATCCAGCTGTCATTGTAGATAGGGTCTTTCCAGGTTTCCTCAGACACCCTGAAGGAATTGTAAAGAATTTCCCTGTTTTTTGGTTTTGCTTTTGAAATTCCTTTTTATAGTGGGTTTGAGCTGATTCTCGCTGCCATGTTTATGCCACTCTAGACACACTTGATTCCCTTATGGAGACATATCAATACATAGGTTTTAAGATTCTTACTAGTCAGATATATTCCTCTGTGGGAAATATGGGGTTTTGAGTCTCTTTCACTAAGGAAGGTGTCGGTCTTGTCAATTCCAAAGTTGGTTTTTGAAACGGTCCCTGTGCTTATATCAAACTCTGGTTTTATGCATCACCCCACCTCTCCTTCCCCTTTATGCAGGCATAAGAGTGTTTTCTAAATGTGAGACTCTGTTCTCTTTCCTAACTCAATTCACGTGTAGCCATGTTTACAGGATCTTCATAAGTGATATCTTATGATAAGTTTCTTTTTCTGTGTGACTTATTTCACTTAGAATCATCGTACCTGAATCCACTCACTTTGCTGCTACTGGTCTTATGACATTGATTACATGGCTGAGGGATATTCCATCGTACGTAAGTACCACAATGTTTTGAACTATTTTTATATTTCCTGGGATATTTAAGGTGTACCCAAGTTGAGGTTCTTGTAGTCAGTGCAGCCCTAAATTTGGAGGTGGCTCTTTCTTATTGATTTTCAGTTTTCCCAAGGTATATTCCCTAGACTGGAAGTGGCCTTGGCTCTGTAGCTCTGTTGTTTACTTGTTTTAGGGAACACAATGCACTCCTCCAGTGAGGCAGTTGGCAATTTACATCCCGCCCATCAGCATAACAAGGCTCCCTGTTCTCCAGGGCCTGTCTTGCCTTTCTGGTTTTTACACATTTTGTGGATGTCCCTTTTGACCGGTGGGAAGTGATACTTCTTTGTAGTGCAGATTTGCATTGCCCGCTTGCTTGCTTGGCCAAAAAGGGCGTATGCGTTTTCTCCTGAATATATTCAGGAGAAAACGCATACGCCCTTTTTGGCCAAGTGCACCATTGTCCAAGTTGTGCCCCTCTTCCTGTGCTTTACAGGCGATTCCAAGGTACCTCTTGAAATCTGTTTCCTGCTATTTTGCCTCACTTTCAAGTCCGCCTCGTTGACTTCCCTCAACAGATTTTTGGACGATAGTTGTCCTTTATCACTCTGCCAGTTTGTGAATTGCTGTGCCCCTGAGCTCCATTTCTCAACTCGTTTTTTGTGAGCTGAACGCAAGTCCAAAATTTTGGATCATGTCCTATACTGGTTCCCGGTGGGTGGCTGAGACTTTGGTTAATTCTTCTTCCTGCCGGGAAATTAGAGTGACATGTGCCCGTCCAAATGCCTAACAGCTACTCTCTCATGGGTTCTCCCTCGTCCCTTCCATCCTCTGCCAAATTGGGAACCTGTGCAAACCAGGAGGTTAAAGGGCCTGTCTCTCCAAGTTGGGAGATTGATAGTAAGGCAGTTGGAAAGTCAAACTGGAGCACGAGGAGAGGGACTATTCGTTGAGTTTTAGAAACCTTTCGTATTCACAGTGTGTCCATTCTCTAGGTTTCCTGTACATGTTATAGCTGTAGTAATATTCCCTTGAACCTGGAGAGTTGGGACCCATGGAATGGGGGCCATGCATTATTGCTTGAAAGGGTCTGCATTTGCTCACCCAATCTCACCAATCCTCTCAGTCCCAAGTGTCCAGCCTTATGCCACATCCAGCTGTCATTGTAGATAGGGTCTTTCCAGGTTTCCTCAGACACCCTGAAGGAATTGTAAAGAATTTCCCTGTTTTTTGGTTTGGCTTTTGAAATTCCTTTTTATAGTGGGTTTGAGCTGATTCTCGCTGCCATGTTTATGCCACTCTAGACACACTTGATTCCCTTATGGAGACATATCAATACATAGGTTTTAAGATTCTTACTAGTCAGATATATTCCTCTGTGGGAAATATGGGGTTTTGAGTCTCTTTCACTAAGGAAGGTGTCGGTCTTGTCAATTCCAAAGTTGGTTTTTGAAACGGTCCGTGTGCTTATATCAAACTCTGGTTTTATGCATCACCCCACCTCTCCTTCCCCTTTATGCAGGCATGAGAGTGTTTTCTAAATGTGAGACTCTGTTCTCTTTCCTAACTCAATTCACGTGTAGCCATGTTTACAGGATCTTCATAAGTGATATCTTATGATAAGTTTCTTTTTCTGTGTGACTTATTTCACTTAGAGTCATCGTACCTGAATCCACTCACTTTGCTGCTACTGGTCTTATGACATTGATTTCATGGCTGAGGGATATTCCATCGTACGTAAGTACCACAATGTTTTGAACCATTTTTATATTTCCTGGGATATTTAAGGTGTACCCAAGTTGAGGTTCTTGTAGTCAGTGCAGCCCTAAATTTGGAGGTGGCTCTTTCTTATTGATTTTCAGTTTTCCCAAGGTATATTCCCTAGACTGGAAGTGGCCTTGGCTCTGTAGCTCTGTTGTTTACTTGTTTTAGGAAACACAATGCACTCCTCCAGTGAGGCAGTTGGCAATTTACATCCCGCCCATCAGCATAACAAGGCTCCCAGTTCTCCAGGGCCTGTCTTGCCTTTCTGGTTTTTACACATTTTGTGGATGTCCCTTTTGACCGGTGGGAAGTGATACTTCTTTGTAGTGCAGATTTGCATTGCCCGCTTGCTTGCTTGGCCAAAAAGGGCGTATGCGTTTTCTCCTGAATATATTCAGGAGAAAACGCATACGCCCTTTTTGGCCAAGTGCACCATTGTCCAAGTTGTGCCCCTCTTCCTGTGCTTTACAGGCGATTCCAAGGTACCTCTTGAAATCTGTTTCCTGCTATTTTGCCTCACTTTCAAGTCCGCCTCGTTGACTTCCCTCAACAGATTTTTGGACGATAGTTGTCCTTTATCACTCTGCCAGTTTGTGAATTGCTGTGCCCCTGAGCTCCATTTCTCAACTCGTTTTTTGTGAGCTGAACGCAAGTCCAAAATTTTGGATCATGTCCTATACTGGTTCCCGGTGGGTGGCTGAGACTTTGGTTAATTCTTCTTCCTGCCGGGAAATTAGAGTGACATGTGCCCGTCCAAATGCCTAACAGCTACTCTCTCATGGGTTCTCCCTCGTCCCTTCCATCCTCTGCCAAATTGGGAACCTGTGCAAACCAGGAGGTTAAAGGGCCTGTCTCTCCAAGTTGGGAGATTGATAGTAAGGCAGTTGGAAAGTCAAACTGGAGCACGAGGAGAGGGACTATTCGTTGAGTTTTAGAAACCTTTCGTATTCACAGTGTGTCCATTCTCTAGGTTTCCTGTACATGTTATAGCTGTAGTAATATTCCCTTGAACCTGGAGAGTTGGGACCCATGGAATGGGGGCCATGCATTATTGCTTGAAAGGGTCTGCATTTGCTCACCCAATCTCACCAATCCTCTCAGTCCCAAGTGTCCAGCCTTATGCCACATCCAGCTGTCATTGTAGATAGGGTCTTTCCAGGTTTCCTCAGACACCCTGAAGGAATTGTAAAGAATTTCCCTGTTTTTTGGTTTGGCTTTTGAAATTCCTTTTTATAGTGGGTTTGAGCTGATTCTCGCTGCCATGTTTATGCCACTCTAGACACACTTGATTCCCTTATGGAGACATATCAATACATAGGTTTTAAGATTCTTACTAGTCAGATATATTCCTCTGTGGGAAATATGGGGTTTTGAGTCTCTTTCACTAAGGAAGGTGTCGGTCTTGTCAATTCCAAAGTTGGTTTTTGAAACGGTCCGTGTGCTTATATCAAACTCTGGTTTTATGCATCACCCCACCTCTCCTTCCCCTTTATGCAGGCATGAGAGTGTTTTCTAAATGTGAGACTCTGTTCTCTTTCCTAACTCAGTTCACGTGTAGCCATGTTTACAGGATCTTCATAAGTGATATCTTATGATAAGTTTCTTTTTCTGTGTGACTTATTTCACTTAGAGTCATCGTACCTGAATCCACTCACTTTGCTGCTACTGGTCTTATGACATTGATTTCATGGCTGAGGGATATTCCATCGTACGTAAGTACCACAATGTTTTGAACCATTTTTATATTTCCTGGGATATTTAAGGTGTACCCAAGTTGAGGTTCTTGTAGTCAGTGCAGCCCTAAATTTGGAGGTGGCTCTTTCTTATTGATTTTCAGTTTTCCCAAGGTATATTCCCTAGACTGGAAGTGGCCTTGGCTCTGTAGCTCTGTTGTTTACTTGTTTTAGGGAACACAATGCACTCCTCCAGTGAGGCAGTTGGCAATTTACATCCCGCCCATCAGCATAACAAGGCTCCCAGTTCTCCAGGGCCTGTCTTGCCTTTCTGGTTTTTACACATTTTGTGGATGTCCCTTTTGACCGGTGGGAAGTGATACTTCTTTGTAGTGCAGATTTGCATTGCCCGCTTGCTTGCTTGGCCAAAAAGGGCGTATGCGTTTTCTCCTGAATATATTCAGGAGAAAACGCATACGCCCTTTTTGGCCAAGTGCACCATTGTCCAAGTTGTGCCCCTCTTCCTGTGCTTTACAGGCGATTCCAAGGTACCTCTTGAAATCTGTTTCCTGCTATTTTGCCTCACTTTCAAGTCCGCCTCGTTGACTTCCCTCAACAGATTTTTGGACGATAGTTGTCCTTTATCACTCTGCCAGTTTGTGAATTGCTGTGCCCCTGAGCTCCATTTCTCAACTCGTTTTTTGTGAGCTGAACGCAAGTCCAAAATTTTGGATCATGTCCTATACTGGTTCCCGGTGGGTGGCTGAGACTTTGGTTAATTCTTCTTCCTGCCGGGAAATTAGAGTGACATGTGCCCGTCCAAATGCCTAACAGCTACTCTCTCATGGGTTCTCCCTCGTCCCTTCCATCCTCTGCCAAATTGGGAACCTGTGCAAACCAGGAGGTTAAAGGGCCTGTCTCTCCAAGTTGGGAGATTGATAGTAAGGCAGTTGGAAAGTCAAACTGGAGCACCAGGAGAGGGACTATTCGTTGAGTTTTAGAAACCTTTCGTATTCACAGTGTGTCCATTCTCTAGGTTTCCTGTACATGTTATAGCTGTAGTAATATTCCCTTGAACCTGGAGAGTTGGGACCCATGGAATGGGGGCCATGCATTATTGCTTGAAAGGGTCTGCATTTGCTCACCCAATCTCACCAATCCTCTCAGTCCCAAGTGTCCAGCCTTATGCCACATCCAGCTGTCATTGTAGATAGGGTCTTTCCAGGTTTCCTCAGACACCCTGAAGGAATTGTAAAGAATTTCCCTGTTTTTTGGTTTTGCTTTTGAAATTCCTTTTTATAGTGGGTTTGAGCTGATTCTCGCTGCCATGTTTATGCCACTCTAGACACACTTGATTCCCTTATGGAGACATATCAATACATAGGTTTTAAGATTCTTACTAGTCAGATATATTCCTCTGTGGGAAATATGGCGTTTTGAGTCTCTTTCACTAAGGAAGGTGTCGGTCTTGTCAATTCCAAAGTTTGTTTTTGAAACGGTCCGTGTGCTTATATCAAACTCTGGTTTTATGCATCACCCCACCTCTCCTTCCCCTTTATGCAGGCATAAGAGTGTTTTCTAAATGTGAGACTCTGTTCTCTTTCCTAACTCAATTCACGTGTAGCCATGTTTACAGGATCTTCATAAGTGATATCTTATGATAAGTTTCTTTTTCTGTGTGACTTATTTCACTTAGAATCATCGTACCTGAATCCACTCACTTTGCTGCTACTGGTCTTATGACATTGATTTCATGGCTGAGGGATATTCCATCGTACGTAAGTACCACAATGTTTTGAACCATTTTTATATTTCCTGGGATATTTAAGGTGTACCCAAGTTGAGGTTCTTGTAGTCAGTGCAGCCCTAAATTTGGAGGTGGCTCTTTCTTATTGATTTTCAGTTTTCCCAAGGTATATTCCCTAGACTGGAAGTGGCCTTGGCTCTGTAGCTCTGTTGTTTACTTGTTTTAGGGAACACAATGCACTCCTCCAGTGAGGCAGTTGGCAATTTACATCCCGCCCATCAGCATAACAAGGCTCCCAGTTCTCCAGGGCCTGTCTTGCCTTTCTGGTTTTTACACATTTTGTGGATGTCCCTTTTGACCGGTGGGAAGTGATACTTCTTTGTAGTGCAGATTTGCATTGCCCGCTTGCTTGCTTGGCCAAAAAGGGCGTATGCGTTTTCTCCTGAATATATTCAGGAGAAAACGCATACGCCCTTTTTGGCCAAGTGCACCATTGTCCAAGTTGTGCCCCTCTTCCTGTGCTTTACAGGCGATTCCAAGGTACCTCTTGAAATCTGTTTCCTGCTATTTTGCCTCGCTTTCAAGTCCGCCTCGTTGACTTCCCTCAACAGATTTTTGGACGATAGTTGTCCTTTATCACTCTGCCAGTTTGTGAATTGCTGTGCCCCTGAGCTCCATTTCTCAACTCGTTTTTTGTGAGCTGAACGCAAGTCCAAAATTTTGGATCATGTCCTATACTGGTTCCCGGTGGGTGGCTGAGACTTTGGTTAATTCTTCTTCCTGCCGGGAAATTAGAGTGACATGTGCCCGTCCAAATGCCTAACAGCTACTCTCTCATGGGTTCTCCCTCGTCCCTTCCATCCTCTGCCAAATTGGGAACCTGTGCAAACCAGGAGGTTAAAGGGCCTGTCTCTCCAAGTTGGGAGATTGATAGTAAGGCAGTTGGAAAGTCAAACTGGAGCACGAGGAGAGGGACTATTCGTTGAGTTTTAGAAACCTTTCGTATTCACAGTGTGTCCATTCTCTAGGTTTCCTGTACATGTTATAGCTGTAGTAATATTCCCTTGAACCTGGAGAGTTGGGACCCATGGAATGGGGGCCATGCATTATTGCTTGAAAGGGTCTGCATTTGCTCACCCAATCTCACCAATCCTCTCAGTCCCAAGTGTCCAGCCTTATGCCACATCCAGCTGTCATTGTAGATAGGGTCTTTCCAGGTTTCCTCAGACACCCTGAAGGAATTGTAAAGAATTTCCCTGTTTTTTGGTTTTGCTTTTGAAATTCCTTTTTATAGTGGGTTTGAGCTGATTCTCGCTGCCATGTTTATGCCACTCTAGACACACTTGATTCCCTTATGGAGACATATCAATACATAGGTTTTAAGATTCTTACTAGTCAGATATATTCCTCTGTGGGAAATATGGGGTTTTGAGTCTCTTTCACTAAGGAAGGTGTCGGTCTTGTCAATTCCAAAGTTGGTTTTTGAAACGGTCCGTGTGCTTATATCAAACTCTGGTTTTATGCATCACCCCACCTCTCCTTCCCCTTTATGCAGGCATAAGAGTGTTTTCTAAATGTGAGACTCTGTTCTCTTTCCTAACTCAGTTCATGTGTAGCCATGTTTACAGGATCTTCATAAGTGATATCTTATGATAAGTTTCTTTTTCTGTGTGACTTATTTCACTTAGAATCATCGTACCTGAATCCACTCACTTTGCTGCTACTGGTCTTATGACATTGATTTCATGTCTGAGGGATATTCCATCGTACGTAAGTACCACAATGTTTTGAACCATTTTTATATTTCCTGGGATATTTAAGGTGTACCCAAGTTGAGGTTCTTGTAGTCAGTGCAGCCCTAAATTTGGAGGTGGCTCTTTCTTATTGATTTTCAGTTTTCCCAAGGTATATTCCCTAGACTGGAAGTGGCCTTGGCTCTGTAGCTCTGTTGTTTACTTGTTTTAGGGAACACAATGCACTCCTAGAGTGAGGCAGTTGGCAATTTACATCCCGCCCATCAGCATAACAAGGCTCCCAGTTCTCCAGGGCCTGTCTTGCCTTTCTGGTTTTTACACATTTTGTGGATGTCCCTTTTGACCGGTGGGAATTGATACTTCTTTGTAGTGCAGATTTGCATTGCCCGCTTGCTTGCTTGGCCAAAAAGGGCGTATGCGTTTTCTCCTGAATATATTCAGGAGAAAACGCATACGCCCTTTTTGGCCAAGTGCACCATTGTCCAAGTTGTGCCCCTCTTCCTGTGCTTTACAGGCGATTCCAAGGTACCTCTTGTAATCTGTTTCCTGCTATTTTGCCTCACTTTCAAGTCCGCCTCGTTGACTTCCCTCAACAGATTTTTGGACAATAGTTGTCCTTTATCACTCTGCCAGTTTGTGAATTGCTGTGCCCCTGAGCTCCATTTCTCAACTCGTTTTTTGTGAGCTGAACTCAAGTCCAAAATTTTGGATCATGTCCTATACTGGTTCCCGGTGGGTGGCTGAGACTTTGGTTAATTCTTCTTCCTGCCGGGAAATTAGAGTGACATGTGCCCGTCCAAATGCCTAACAGCTACTCTCTCATGGGTTCTCCCTCGTCCCTTCCATCCTCTGCCAAATTGGGAACCTGTGCAAACCAGGAGGTTAAAGGGCCTGTCTCTCCAAGTTGGGAGATTGATAGTAAGGCAGTTGGAAAGTCAAACTGGAGCACCAGGAGAGGGACTATTCGTTGAGTTTTAGAAACCTTTCGTATTCACAGTGTGTCCATTCTCTAGGTTTCCTGTACATGTTATAGCTGTAGTAATATTCCCTTGAACCTGGACAGTTGGGACCCATGGAATGGGGGCCATGCATTATTGCTTGAAAGGGTCTGCATTTGCTCACCCAATCTCACCAATCCTCTCAGTCCCAAGTGTCCAGCCTTATGCCACATCCAGCTGTCATTGTAGATAGGGTCTTTCCAGGTTTCCTCAGACACCCTGAAGGAATTGTAAAGAATTTCCCTGTTTTTTGGTTTTGCTTTTGAAATTCCTTTTTATAGTGGGTTTGAGCTGATTCTCGCTGCCATGTTTATGCCACTCTAGACACACTTGATTCCCTTAAGGAGTCATATCAATACATAGGTTTTAAGATTCTTACTAGTCAGATATATTCCTCTGTGGGAAATATGGGGTTTTGAGTCTCTTTCACTGAGGAAGGTGTCGGTCTTGTCAATTCCAAAGTTGGTTTTTGAAACGGTCCCTGTGCTTATATCAAACTCTGGTTTTATGCATCACCCCACCTCTCCTTCCCCTTTATGCAGGCATAAGAGTGTTTTCTAAATGTGAGACTCTGTTCTCTTTCCTAACTCAGTTCACGTGTAGCCATGTTTACAGGATCTTCCTAAGTGATATCTTATGATAAGTTTCTTTTTCTGTGTGACTTATTTCACTTAGAATCATCATACCTGAATCCACTCACTTTGTTGCTACTGGTCTTATGACATTGATTTCATGGCTGAGGGATATTCCATCGTACGTAAGTACCACAATGTTTTGAACCATTTTTATATTTCCTGGGATATTTAAGGTGTACCCAAGTTGAGGTTCTTGTAGTCAGTGCAGCCCTAAATTTGGAGGTGGCTCTTTCTTATTGATTTTCAGTTTTCCCAAGGTATATTCCCTAGACTGGAAGTGGCCTTGGCTCTGTAGCTCTGTTATTTACTTGTTTTAGGGAACACAATGCACTCCTCCAGTGAGGCAGTTGGCAATTTACATCCCACCCATCAGCATAACAAGGCTCCCAGTTCCTCAGGGCCTGTCTTGCCTTTCTGGTTTTTACACATTTTGTGGATGTCCCTTTTGACCGGTGGGAAATGATACTTCTTTGTAGTGCAGATTTGCATTGCCCGCTTGCTTGCTTGGCCAAAACGGGCGTATGCATTTTCTCCTGAATATATTCAGGAGAAAACGCATACGCCCTTTTTGGCCAAGTGCACCATTGTCCAAGTTGTGCCCCTCTTCCTGTGCTTTACAGGCGATTCCAAGGTACCTCTTGAAATCTGTTTCCTGCTATTTTGCCTCGCTTTCAAGTCCGCCTCGTTGACTTCCCTCAACAGATTTTTGGACGATAGTTGTCCTTTATCACTCTGCCAGTTTGTGAATTGCTGTGCCCCTGAGCTCCATTTCTCAACTCGTTTTTTGTGAGCTGAACGCAAGTCCAAAATTTTGGATCATGTCCTATACTGGTTCCCGGTGGGTGGCTGAGACTTTGGTTAATTCTTCTTCCTGCCGGGAAATTAGAGTGACATGTGCCCGTCCAAATGCCTAACAGCTACTCTCTCATGGGTTCTCCCTCGTCCCTTCCATCCTCTGCCAAATTGGGAACGTGTGCAAACCAGGAGGTTAAAGGGCCTGTCTCTCCAAGTTGGGAGATTGATAGTAAGGCAGTTGGAAAGTCAAACTGGAGCACCAGGAGAGGGACTATTCGTTGAGTTTTAGAAACCTTTCGTATTCACAGTGTGTCCATTCTCTAGGTTTCCTGTACATGTTATAGCTGTAGTAATATTCCCTTGAACCTGGAGAGTTGGGACCCATGGAATGGGGGCCATGCATTATTGCTTGAAAGGGTCTGCATTTGCTCACCCAATCTCACCAATCCTCTCAGTCCCAAGTGTCCAGCCTTATGCCACATCCAGCTGTCATTGTAGATAGGGTCTTTCCAGGTTTCCTCAGACACCCTGAAGGAATTGTAAAGAATTTCCCTGTTTTTTGGTTTTGCTTTTGAAATTCCTTTTTATAGTGGGTTTGAGCTGATTCTCGCTGCCATGTTTATGCCACTCTAGACACACTTGATTCCCTTATGGAGTCATATCAATACATAGGTTTTAAGATTCTTACTAGTCAGATATATTCCTCTGCGGGAAATATGGGGTTTTGAGTCTCTTTCAATGAGGAAGGTGTCGGTCTTGTCTATTCCAAAGTTGGTTTTTGGAACGGTCCCTGTGCTTATATCAAACTCTGGTTTTATGCATCACCCCACCTCTCCTTCCCCTTTATGCAGGCATAAGAGTGTTTTCTAAATGTGAGACTCTGTTCTCTTTCCTAACTCAGTTCACGTGTAGCCATGTTTACAGGATCTTCATAAGTGATATCTTATGATAAGTTTCTTTTTCTGTGTGACTTATTTCACTTAGAATCATCGTACCTGAATCCACTCACTTTGCTGCTACTGGTCTTATGACATTGATTTCATCGCTGAGGGATATTCCATCGTATGTAAGTACCACAATGTTTTGAACCATTTTTATATTTCCTGGGATATTTAAGGTGTACCCAAGTTGAGGTTCTTGTAGTCAGTGCAGCCCTAAATTTGGAGGTGGCTCTTTCTTATTGATTTTCAGTTTTCCCAAGGTATATTCCCTAGACTGGAAGTGGCCTTGGCTCTGTAGCTCTGTTGTTTACTTGTTTTAGGGAACACAATGCACTCCTCCAGTGAGGCAGTTGGCAGTTTACATCCCGCCCATCAGCATAACAAGGCTCCCAGTTCTCCAGGGCCTGTCTTGCCTTTCTGGTTTTTACACATTTTGTGGATGTCCCTTTTGACCGGTGCGAAGTGATACTTCTTTGTAGTGCAGATTTGCATTGCCCGCTTGCTTGCTTGGCCAAAAAGGGCGTATGCGTTTTCTCCTGAATATATTCAGGAGAAAACGCATACGCCCTTTTTGGCCAAGTGCACCATTGTCCAAGTTGTGCCCCTCTTCCTGTGCTTTACAGGCGATTCCAAGGTACCTCTTGAAATCTGTTTCCTGCTATTTTGCCTCGCTTTCAAGTCCGCCTCGTTGACTTCCCTCAACAGATTTTTGGACGATAGTTGTCCTTTATCACTCTGCCAGTTTGTGAATTGCTGTGCCCCTGAGCTCCATTTCTCAACTCGTTTTTTGTGAGCTGAACGCAAGTCCAAAATTTTGGATCATGTCCTATACTGGTTCCCGGTGGGTGGCTGAGACTTTGGTTAATTCTTCTTCCTGCCGGGAAATTAGAGTGACATGTGCCCGTCCAAATGCCTAACAGCTACTCTCTCATGGGTTCTCCCTCGTCCCTTCCATCCTCTGCCAAATTGGGAACCTGTGCAAACCAGGAGGTTAAAGGGCCTGTCTCTCCAAGTTGGGAGATTGATAGTAAGGCAGTTGGAAAGTCAAACTGGAGCACCAGGAGAGGGACTATTCGTTGAGTTTTAGAAACCTTTCGTATTCACAGTGTGTCCATTCTCTAGGTTTCCTGTACATGTTATAGCTGTAGTAATATTCCCTTGAACCTGGAGAGTTGGGACCCATGGAATGGGGGCCATGCATTATTGCTTGAAAGGGTCTGCATTTGCTCACCCAATCTCACCAATCCTCTCAGTCCCAAGTGTCCAGCCTTATGCCACATCCAGCTGTCATTGTAGATAGGGTCTTTCCAGGTTTCCTCAGACACCCTGAAGGAATTGTAAAGAATTTCCCTGTTTTTTGGTTTTGCTTTTGAAATTCCTTTTTATAGTGGGTTTGAGCTGATTCTCGCTGCCATGTTTATGCCACTCTAGACACACTTGATTCCCTTAAGGAGTCATATCAATACATAGGTTTTAAGATTCTTACTAGTCAGATATATTCCTCTGTGGGAAATATGGGGTTTTGAGTCTCTTTCACTGAGGAAGGTGTCGGTCTTGTCAATTCCAAAGTTGGTTTTTGAAACGGTCCCTGTGCTTATATCAAACTCTGGTTTTATGCATCACCCCACCTCTCCTTCCCCTTTATGCAGGCATAAGAGTGTTTTCTAAATGTGAGACTCTGTTCTCTTTCCTAACTCAGTTCACGTGTAGCCATGTTTACAGGATCTTCATAAGTGATATCTTATGATAAGTTTCTTTTTCTGTGTGACTTATTTCACTTAGAATCATCATACCTGAATCCACTCACTTTGTTGCTACTGGTCTTATGACATTGATTTCATGGCTGAGGGATATTCCATCGTACGTAAGTACCACAATGTTTTGAACCATTTTTATATTTCCTGGGATATTTAAGGTGTACCCAAGTTGAGGTTCTTGTAGTCAGTGCAGCCCTAAATTTGGAGGTGGCTCTTTCTTATTGATTTTCAGTTTTCCCAAGGTATATTCCCTAGACTGGAAGTGGCCTTGGCTCTGTAGCTCTGTTATTTATTTGTTTTAGGGAACACAATGCACTCCTCCAGTGAGGCTGTTGGCAATTTACATCCCACCCATCAGCATAACAAGGCTCCCAGTTCCTCAGGGCCTGTCTTGCCTTTCTGGTTTTTACACATTTTGTGGATGTCCCTTTTGACCGGTGGGAAATGATACTTCTTTGTAGTGCAGATTTGCATTGCCCGCTTGCTTGCTTGGCCAAAACGGGCGTATGCATTTTCTCCTGAATATATTCAGGAGAAAACGCATACGCCCTTTTTGGCCAAGTGCACCATTGTCCAAGTTGTGCCCCTCTTCCTGTGCTTTACAGGCGATTCCAAGGTACCTCTTGAAATCTGTTTCCTGCTATTTTGCCTCGCTTTCAAGTCCGCCTCGTTGACTTCCCTCAACAGATTTTTGGACGATAGTTGTCCTTTATCACTCTGCCAGTTTGTGAATTGCTGTGCCCCTGAGCTCCATTTCTCAACTCGTTTTTTGTGAGCTGAACGCAAGTCCAAAATTTTGGATCATGTCCTATACTGGTTCCCGGTGGGTGGCTGAGACTTTGGTTAATTCTTCTTCCTGCCGGGAAATTAGAGTGACATGTGCCCGTCCAAATGCCTAACAGCTACTCTCTCATGGGTTCTCCCTCGTCCCTTCCATCCTCTGCCAAATTGGGAACCTGTGCAAACCAGGAGGTTAAAGGGCCTGTCTCTCCAAGTTGGGAGATTGATAGTAAGGCAGTTGGAAAGTCAAACTGGAGCACCAGGAGAGGGACTATTCATTGAGTTTTAGAAACCTTTCGTATTCACAGTGTGTCCATTCTCTAGGTTTCCTGTACATGTTATAGCTGTAGTAATATTCCCTTGAACCTGGAGAGTTGGGACCCATGGAATGGGGGCCATGCATTATTGCTTGAAAGGGTCTGCATTTGCTCACCCAATCTCACCAATCCTCTCAGTCCCAAGTGTCCAGCCTTATGCCACATCCAGCTGTCATTGTAGATAGGGTCTTTCCAGGTTTCCTCAGACACCCTGAAGGAATTGTAAAGAATTTCCCTGTTTTTTGGTTTTGCTTTTGAAATTCCTTTTTATAGTGGGTTTGAGCTGATTCTCGCTGCCATGTTTATGCCACTCTAGACACACTTGATTCCCTTATGGAGACATATCAATACATAGGTTTTAAGATTCTTACTAGTCAGATATATTCCTCTGTGGGAAATATGGGGTTTTGAGTCTCTTTCACTAAGGAAGGTGTCGGTCTTGTCAATTCCAAAGTTGGTTTTTGAAACGGTCCGTGTGCTTATATCAAACTCTGGTTTTATGCATCACCCCACCTCTCCTTCCCCTTTATGCAGGCATGAGAGTGTTTTCTAAATGTGAGACTCTGTTCTCTTTCCTAACTCAATTCACGTGTAGCCATGTTTACAGGATCTTCATAAGTGATATCTTATGATAAGTTTCTTTTTCTGTGTGACTTATTTCACTTAGAGTCATCGTACCTGAATCCACTCACTTTGCTGCTACTGGTCTTATGACATTGATTTCATGGCTGAGGGATATTCCATCGTACGTAAGTACCACAATGTTTTGAACCATTTTTATATTTCCTGGGATATTTAAGGTGTACCCAAGTTGAGGTTCTTGTAGTCAGTGCAGCCCTAAATTTGGAGGTGGCTCTTTCTTATTGATTTTCAGTTTTCCCAAGGTATATTCCCTAGACTGGAAGTGGCCTTGGCTCTGTAGCTCTGTTGTTTACTTGTTTTAGGGAACACAATGCACTCCTCCAGTTAGGCAGTTGGCAGTTTACATCCCGCCCATCAGCATAACAAGGCTCCCAGTTCTCCAGGGCCTGTCTTGCCTTTCTGGTTTTTACACTTTTTGTGGATGTCCCTTTTGACCGGTGGGAAGTGATACTTCTTTGTAGTGCAGATTTGCATTGCCCGCTTGCTTGCTTGGCCAAAAAGGGCATATGCGTTTTCTCCTGAATATATTCAGGAGAAAACGCATACGCCCTTTCTGGCCAAGTGCACCATTGTCCAAGTTGTGCCCCTCTTCCTGTGCTTTACAGGCGATTCCAAGGTACCTCTTGAAATCTGTTTCCTGCTATTTTGCCTCGCTTTCAAGTCCGCCTCGTTGACTTCCCTCAACAGATTTTTGGACGATAGTTGTCCTTTATCACTCTGCCAGTTTGTGAATTGCTGTGCCCCTGAGCTCCATTTCTCAACTCGTTTTTTGTGAGCTGAACGCAAGTCCAAAATTTTGGATCATGTCCTATACTGGTTCCCGGTGGGTGGCTGAGACTTTGGTTAATTCTTCTTCCTGCCGGGAAATTAGAGTGACATGTGCCCGTCCAAATGCCTAACAGCTACTCTCTCATGGGTTCTCCCTCGTCCCTTCCATCCTCTGCCAAATTGGGAACCTGTGCAAACCAGGAGGTTAAAGGGCCTGTCTCTCCAAGTTGGGAGATTGATAGTAAGGCAGTTGGAAAGTCAAACTGGAGCACGAGGAGAGGGACTATTCGTTGAGTTTTAGAAACCTTTCGTATTCACAGTGTGTCCATTCTCTAGGTTTCCTGTACATGTTATAGCTGTAGTAATATTCCCTTGAACCTGGAGAGTTGGGACCCATGGAATGGGGGCCATGCATTATTGCTTGAAAGGGTCTGCATTTGCTCACCCAATCTCACCAATCCTCTCAGTCCCAAGTGTCCAGCCTTATGCCACATCCAGCTGTCATTGTAGATAGGGTCTTTCCAGGTTTCCTCAGACACCCTGAAGGAATTGTAAAGAATTTCCCTGTTTTTTGGTTTTGCTTTTGAAATTCCTTTTTATAGTGGGTTTGAGCTGATTCTCGCTGCCATGTTTATGCCACTCTAGACACACTTGATTCCCTTATGGAGACATATCAATACATAGGTTTTAAGATTCTTACTAGTCAGATATATTCCTCTGTGGGAAATATGGCGTTTTGAGTCTCTTTCACTAAGGAAGGTGTCGGTCTTGTCAATTCCAAAGTTTGTTTTTGAAACGGTCCGTGTGCTTATATCAAACTCTGGTTTTATGCATCACCCCACCTCTCCTTCCCCTTTATGCAGGCATAAGAGTGTTTTCTAAATGTGAGACTCTGTTCTCTTTCCTAACTCAATTCACGTGTAGCCATGTTTACAGGATCTTCATAAGTGATATCTTATGATAAGTTTCTTTTTCTGTGTGACTTATTTCACTTAGAATCATCGTACCTGAATCCACTCACTTTGCTGCTACTGGTCTTATGACATTGATTTCATGGCTGAGGGATATTCCATCGTACGTAAGTACCACAATGTTTTGAACCATTTTTATATTTCCTGGGATATTTAAGGTGTACCCAAGTTGAGGTTCTTGTAGTCAGTGCAGCCCTAAATTTGGAGGTGGCACTTTCTTATTGATTTTCAGTTTTCCCAAGGTATATTCCCTAGACTGGAAGTGGCCTTGGCTCTGTAGCTCTGTTGTTTACTTGTTTTAGGGAACACAATGCACTCCTCCAGTGAGGCAGTTGGCAATTTACATCCCGCCCATCAGCATAACAAGGCTCCCAGTTCTCCAGGGCCTGTCTTGCCTTTCTGGTTTTTACACATTTTGTGGATGTCCCTTTTGACCGGTGGGAAGTGATACTTCTTTGTAGTGCAGATTTGCATTGCCCGCTTGCTTGCTTGGCCAAAAAGGGCGTATGCGTTTTCTCCTGAATATATTCAGGAGAAAACGCATACGCCCTTTTTGGCCAAGTGCACCATTGTCCAAGTTGTGCCCCTCTTCCTGTGCTTTACAGGCGATTCCAAGGTACCTCTTGAAATCTGTTTCCTGCTATTTTGCCTCGCTTTCAAGTCCGCCTCGTTGACTTCCCTCAACAGATTTTTGGACGATAGTTGTCCTTTATCACTCTGCCAGTTTGTGAATTGCTGTGCCCCTGAGCTCCATTTCTCAACTCGTTTTTTGTGAGCTGAACGCAAGTCCAAAATTTTGGATCATGTCCTATACTGGTTCCCGGTGGGTGGCTGAGACTTTGGTTAATTCTTCTTCCTGCCGGGAAATTAGAGTGACATGTGCCCGTCCAAATGCCTAACAGCTACTCTCTCATGGGTTCTCCCTCGTCCCTTCCATCCTCTGCCAAATTGGGAACCTGTGCAAACCAGGAGGTTAAAGGGCCTGTCTCTCCAAGTTGGGAGATTGATAGTAAGGCAGTTGGAAAGTCAAACTGGAGCACGAGGAGAGGGACTATTCGTTGAGTTTTAGAAACCTTTCGTATTCACAGTGTGTCCATTCTCTAGGTTTCCTGTACATGTTATAGCTGTAGTAATATTCCCTTGAACCTGGAGAGTTGGGACCCATGGAATGGGGGCCATGCATTATTGCTTGAAAGGGTCTGCATTTGCTCACCCAATCTCACCAATCCTCTCAGTCCCAAGTGTCCAGCCTTATGCCACATCCAGCTGTCATTGTAGATAGGGTCTTTCCAGGTTTCCTCAGACACCCTGAAGGAATTGTAAAGAATTTCCCTGTTTTTTGGTTTTGCTTTTGAAATTCCTTTTTATAGTGGGTTTGAGCTGATTCTCGCTGCCATGTTTATGCCACTCTAGACACACTTGATTCCCTTATGGAGACATATCAATACATAGGTTTTAAGATTCTTACTAGTCAGATATATTCCTCTGTGGGAAATATGGGGTTTTGAGTCTCTTTCACTAAGGAAGGTGTCGGTCTTGTCAATTCCAAAGTTGGTTTTTGAAACGGTCCGTGTGCTTATATCAAACTCTGGTTTTATGCATCACCCCACCTCTCCTTCCCCTTTATGCAGGCATAAGAGTGTTTTCTAAATGTGAGACTCTGTTCTCTTTCCTAACTCAGTTCATGTGTAGCCATGTTTACAGGATCTTCATAAGTGATATCTTATGATAAGTTTCTTTTTCTGTGTGACTTATTTCACTTAGAATCATCGTACCTGAATCCACTCACTTTGCTGCTACTGGTCTTATGACATTGATTTCATGTCTGAGGGATATTCCATCGTACGTAAGTACCACAATGTTTTGAACCATTTTTATATTTCCTGGGATATTTAAGGTGTACCCAAGTTGAGGTTCTTGTAGTCAGTGCAGCCCTAAATTTGGAGGTGGCTCTTTCTTATTGATTTTCAGTTTTCCCAAGGTATATTCCCTAGACTGGAAGTGGCCTTGGCTCTGTAGCTCTGTTGTTTACTTGTTTTAGGGAACACAATGCACTCCTCCAGTGAGGCAGTTGGCAATTTACATCCCGCCCATCAGCATAACAAGGCTCCCAGTTCTCCAGGGCCTGTCTTGCCTTTCTGGTTTTTACACATTTTGTGGATGTCCCTTTTGACCGGTGGGAATTGATACTTCTTTGTAGTGCAGATTTGCATTGCCCGCTTGCTTGCTTGGCCAAAAAGGGCGTATGCGTTTTCTCCTGAATATATTCAGGAGAAAACGCATACGCCCTTTTTGGCCAAGTGCACCATTGTCCAAGTTGTGCCCCTCTTCCTGTGCTTTACAGGCGATTCCAAGGTACCTCTTGTAATCTGTTTCCTGCTATTTTGCCTCACTTTCAAGTCCGCCTCGTTGACTTCCCTCAACAGATTTTTGGACAATAGTTGTCCTTTATCACTCTGCCAGTTTGTGAATTGCTGTGCCCCTGAGCTCCATTTCTCAACTCGTTTTTTGTGAGCTGAACTCAAGTCCAAAATTTTGGATCATGTCCTATACTGGTTCCCGGTGGGTGGCTGAGACTTTGGTTAATTCTTCTTCCTGCCGGGAAATTAGAGTGACATGTGCCCGTCCAAATGCCTAACAGCTACTCTCTCATGGGTTCTCCCTCGTCCCTTCCATCCTCTGCCAAATTGGGAACCTGTGCAAACCAGGAGGTTAAAGGGCCTGTCTCTCCAAGTTGGGAGATTGATAGTAAGGCAGTTGGAAAGTCAAACTGGAGCACCAGGAGAGGGACTATTCGTTGAGTTTTAGAAACCTTTCGTATTCACAGTGTGTCCATTCTCTAGGTTTCCTGTACATGTTATAGCTGTAGTAATATTCCCTTGAACCTGGAGAGTTGGGACCCATGGAATGGGGGCCATGCATTATTGCTTGAAAGGGTCTGCATTTGCTCACCCAATCTCACCAATCCTCTCAGTCCCAAGTGTCCAGCCTTATGCCACATCCAGCTGTCATTGTAGATAGGGTCTTTCCAGGTTTCCTCAGACACCCTGAAGGAATTGTAAAGAATTTCCCTGTTTTTTGGTTTTGCTTTTGAAATTCCTTTTTATAGTGGGTTTGAGCTGATTCTCGCTGCCATGTTTATGCCACTCTAGACACACTTGATTCCCTTAAGGAGTCATATCAATACATAGGTTTTAAGATTCTTACTAGTCAGATATATTCCTCTGTGGGAAATATGGGGTTTTGAGTCTCTTTCACTGAGGAAGGTGTCGGTCTTGTCAATTCCAAAGTTGGTTTTTGAAACGGTCCCTGTGCTTATATCAAACTCTGGTTTTATGCATCACCCCACCTCTCCTTCCCCTTTATGCAGGCATAAGAGTGTTTTCTAAATGTGAGACTCTGTTCTCTTTCCTAACTCAGTTCACGTGTAGCCATGTTTACAGGATCTTCATAAGTGATATCTTATGATAAGTTTCTTTTTCTGTGTGACTTATTTCACTTAGAATCATCATACCTGAATCCACTCACTTTGTTGCTACTGGTCTTATGACATTGATTTCATGGCTGAGGGATATTCCATCGTACGTAAGTACCACAATGTTTTGAACCATTTTTATATTTCCTGGGATATTTAAGGTGTACCCAAGTTGAGGTTCTTGTAGTCAGTGCAGCCCTAAATTTGGAGGTGGCTCTTTCTTATTGATTTTCAGTTTTCCCAAGGTATATTCCCTAGACTGGAAGTGGCCTTGGCTCTGTAGCTCTGTTATTTATTTGTTTTAGGGAACACAATGCACTCCTCCAGTGAGGCTGTTGGCAATTTACATCCCACCCATCAGCATAACAAGGCTCCCAGTTCCTCAGGGCCTGTCTTGCCTTTCTGGTTTTTACACATTTTGTGGATGTCCCTTTTGACCGGTGGGAAATGATACTTCTTTGTAGTGCAGATTTGCATTGCCCGCTTGCTTGCTTGGCCAAAACGGGCGTATGCATTTTCTCCTGAATATATTCAGGAGAAAACGCATACGCCCTTTTTGGCCAAGTGCACCATTGTCCAAGTTGTGCCCCTCTTCCTGTGCTTTACAGGCGATTCCAAGGTACCTCTTGAAATCTGTTTCCTGCTATTTTGCCTCACTTTCAAGTCCGCCTCGTTGACTTCCCTCAACAGATTTTTGGACGATAGTTGTCCTTTATCACTCTGCCAGTTTGTGAATTGCTGTGCCCCTGAGCTCCATTTCTCAACTCGTTTTTTGTGAGCTGAACGCAAGTCCAAAATTTTGGATCATGTCCTATACTGGTTCCCGGTGGGTGGCTGAGACTTTGGTTAATTCTTCTTCCTGCCGGGAAATTAGAGTGACATGTGCCCGTCCAAATGCCTAACAGCTACTCTCTCATGGGTTCTCCCTCGTCCCTTCCATCCTCTGCCAAATTGGGAACCTGTGCAAACCAGGAGGTTAAAGGGCCTGTCTCTCCAAGTTGGGAGATTGATAGTAAGGCAGTTGGAAAGTCAAACTGGAGCACCAGGAGAGGGACTATTCGTTGAGTTTTAGAAACCTTTCGTATTCACAGTGTGTCCATTCTCTAGGTTTCCTGTACATGTTATAGCTGTAGTAATATTCCCTTGAACCTGGAGAGTTGGGACCCATGGAATGGGGGCCATGCATTATTGCTTGAAAGGGTCTGCATTTGCTCACCCAATCTCACCAATCCTCTCAGTCCCAAGTGTCCAGCCTTATGCCACATCCAGCTGTCATTGTAGATAGGGTCTTTCCAGGTTTCCTCAGACACCCTGAAGGAATTGTAAAGAATTTCCCTGTTTTTTGGTTTTGCTTTTGAAATTCCTTTTTATAGTGGGTTTGAGCTGATTCTCGCTGCCATGTTTATGCCACTCTAGACACACTTGATTCCCTTAAGGAGTCATATCAATACATAGGTTTTAAGATTCTTACTAGTCAGATATATTCCTCTGTGGGAAATATGGGGTTTTGAGTCTCTTTCACTGAGGAAGGTGTCGGTCTTGTCAATTCCAAAGTTGGTTTTTGAAACGGTCCCTGTGCTTATATCAAACTCTGGTTTTATGCATCACCCCACCTCTCCTTCCCCTTTATGCAGGCATAAGAGTGTTTTCTAAATGTGAGACTCTGTTCTCTTTCCTAACTCAGTTCACGTGTAGCCATGTTTACAGGATCTTCCTAAGTGATATCTTATGATAAGTTTCTTTTTCTGTGTGACTTATTTCACTTAGAATCATCATACCTGAATCCACTCACTTTGTTGCTACTGGTCTTATGACATTGATTTCATGGCTGAGGGATATTGCATCGTACGTAAGTACCACAATGTTTTGAACCATTTTTATATTTCCTGGGATATTTAAGGTGTACCCAAGTTGAGGTTCTTGTAGTCAGTGCAGCCCTAAATTTGGAGGTGGCACTTTCTTATTGATTTTCAGTTTTCCCAAGGTATATTCCCTAGACTGGAAGTGGCCTTGGCTCTGTAGCTCTGTTATTTATTTGTTTTAGGGAACACAATGCACTCCTCCAGTGAGGCTGTTGGCAATTTACATCCCACCCATCAGCATAACAAGGCTCCCAGTTCCTCAGGGCCTGTCTTGCCTTTCTGGTTTTTACACATTTTGTGGATGTCCCTTTTGACCGGTGGGAAGTGATACTTCTTTGTAGTGCAGATTTGCATTGCCCGCTTGCTTGCTTGGCCAAAACGGGCGTATGCGTTTTCTCCTGAATATATTCAGGAGAAAACGCATACGCCCTTTTTGGCCAAGTGCACCATTGTCCAAGTTGTGCCCCTCTTCCTGTGCTTTACAGGCGATTCCAAGGTACCTCTTGAAATCTGTTTCCTGCTATTTTGCCTCGCTTTCAAGTCCGCCTCGTTGACTTCCCTCAACAGATTTTTGGACGATAGTTGTCCTTTATCACTCTGCCAGTTTGTGAATTGCTGTGCCCCTGAGCTCCATTTCTCAACTCGTTTTTTGTGAGCTGAACGCAAGTCCAAAATTTTGGATCCTGTCCTATACTGGTTCCCGGTGGGTGGCTGAGACTTTGGTTAATTCTTCTTCCTGCCGGGAAATTAGAGTGACATGTGCCCGTCCAAATGCCTAACAGCTACTCTCTCATGGGTTCTCCCTCGTCCCTTCCATCCTCTGGCAAATTGGGAACCTGTGCAAACCAGGAGGTTAAAGGGCCTGTCTCTCCAAGTTGGGAGATTGATAGTAAGGCAGTTGGAAAGTCAAACTGGAGCACCAGGAGAGGGACTATTCGTTGAGTTTTAGAAACCTTTCGTATTCACAGTGTGTCCATTCTCTAGGTTTCCTCTACATGTTATAGCTGTAGTAATATTCCCTTGAACCTGGACAGTTGGGACCCATGGAATGGGGGCCATGCATTATTGCTTGAAAGGGTCTGCATTTGCTCACCCAATCTCACCAATCCTCTCAGTCCCAAGTGTCCAGCCTTATGCCACATCCAGCTGTCATTGTAGATAGGGTCTTTCCAGGTTTCCTCAGACACCCTGAAGGAATTGTAAAGAATTTCCCTGTTTTTTGGTTTTGCTTTTGAAATTCCTTTTTATAGTGGGTTTGAGCTGATTCTCGCTGCCATGTTTATGCCACTCTAGACACACTTGATTCCCTTAAGGAGTCATATCAATACATAGGTTTTAAGATTCTTACTAGTCAGATATATTCCTCTGTGGGAAATATGGGGTTTTGAGTCTCTTTCACTGAGGAAGGTGTCGGTCTTGTCAATTCCAAAGTTGGTTTTTGAAACGGTCCCTGTGCTTATATCAAACTCTGGTTTTATGCATCACCCCACCTCTCCTTCCCCTTTATGCAGGCATAAGAGTGTTTTCTAAATGTGAGACTCTGTTCTCTTTCCTAACTCAGTTCACATGTAGCCATGTTTACAGGATCTTCCTAAGTGATATCTTATGATAAGTTTCTTTTTCTGTGTGACTTATTTCACTTAGAATCATCGTACCTGAATCCACTCACTTTGTTGCTACTGGTCTTATGACATTGATTTCATGGCTGAGGGATATTCCATCGTACGTAAGTACCACAATGTTTTGAACCATTTTTATATTTCCTGGGATATTTAAGGTGTACCCAAGTTGAGGTTCTTGTAGTCAGTGCAGCCCTAAATTTGGAGGTGGCTCTTTCTTATTGATTTTCAGTTTTCCCAAGGTATATTCCCTAGACTGGAAGTGGCCTTGGCTCTGTAGCTCTGTTATTTATTTGTTTTAGGGAACACAATGCACTCCTCCAGTGAGGCTTTTGGCAATTTACATCCCACCCATCAGCATAACAAGGCTCCCAGTTCCTCAGGGCCTGTCTTGCCTTTCTGGTTTTTACACATTTTGTGGATGTCCCTTTTGACCGGTGGGAAGTGATACTTCTTTGTAGTGCAGATTTGCATTGCCCGCTTGCTTGCTTGGCCAAAACGGGCGTATGCGTTTTCTCCTGAATATATTCAGGAGAAAACGCATACGCCCTTTTTGGCCAAGTGCACCATTGTCCAAGTTGTGCCCCTCTTCCTGTGCTTTACAGGCGATTCCAAGGTACCTCTTGAAATCTGTTTCCTGCTATTTTGCCTCGCTTTCAAGTCCGCCTCGTTGACTTCCCTCAACAGATTTTTGGACGATAGTTGTCCTTTATCACTCTGCCAGTTTGTGAATTGCTGTGCCCCTGAGCTCCATTTCTCAACTCGTTTTTTGTGAGCTGAACGCAAGTCCAAAATTTTGGATCATGTCCTATACTGGTTCCCGGTGGGTGGCTGAGACTTTGGTTAATTCTTCTTCCTGCCGGGAAATTAGAGTGACATGTGCCCGTCCAAATGCCTAACAGCTACTCTCTCATGGGTTCTCCCTCGTCCCTTCCATCCTCTGGCAAATTGGGAACCTGTGCAAACCAGGAGGTTAAAGGGCCTGTCTCTCCAAGTTGGGAGATTGATAGTAAGGCAGTTGGAAAGTCAAACTGGAGCACCAGGAGAGGGACTATTCGTTGAGTTTTAGAAACCTTTCGTATTCACAGTGTGTCCATTCTCTAGGTTTCCTGTACATGTTATAGCTGTAGTAATATTCCCTTGAACCTGGAGAGTTGGGACCCATGGAATGGGGGCCATGCATTATTGCTTGAAAGGGTCTGCATTTGCTCACCCAATCTCACCAATCCTCTCAGTCCCAAGTGTCCAGCCTTATGCCACATCCAGCTGTCATTGTAGATAGGGTCTTTCCAGGTTTCCTCAGACACCCTGAAGGAATTGTAAAGAATTTCCCTGTTTTTTGGTTTTGCTTTTGAAATTCCTTTTTATAGTGGGTTTGAGCTGATTCTCGCTGCCATGTTTATGCCACTCTAGACACACTTGATTCCCTTAAGGAGTCATATCAATACATAGGTTTTAAGATTCTTACTAGTCAGATATATTCCTCTGTGGGAAATATGGGGTTTTGAGTCTCTTTCACTGAGGAAGGTGTCGGTCTTGTCAATTCCAAAGTTGGTTTTTGAAACGGTCCCTGTGCTTATATCAAACTCTGGTTTTATGCATCACCCCACCTCTCCTTCCCCTTTATGCAGGCATAAGAGTGTTTTCTAAATGTGAGACTCTGTTCTCTTTCCTAACTCAGTTCACGTGTAGCCATGTTTACAGGATCTTCATAAGTGATATCTTATGATAAGTTTCTTTTTCTGTGTGACTTATTTCACTTAGAATCATCATACCTGAATCCACTCACTTTGTTGCTACTGGTCTTATGACATTGATTTCATGGCTGAGGGATATTCCATCGTACGTAAGTACCACAATGTTTTGAACCATTTTTATATTTCCTGGGATATTTAAGGTGTACCCAAGTTGAGGTTCTTGTAGTCAGTGCAGCCCTAAATTTGGAGGTGGCTCTTTCTTATTGATTTTCAGTTTTCCCAAGGTATATTCCCTAGACTGGAAGTGGCCTTGGCTCTGTAGCTCTGTTATTTACTTGTTTTAGGGAACACAATGCACTCCTCCAGTGAGGCAGTTGGCAATTTACATCCCACCCATCAGCATAACAAGGCTCCCAGTTCCTCAGGGCCTGTCTTGCCTTTCTGGTTTTTACACATTTTGTGGATGTCCCTTTTGACCGGTGGGAAATGATACTTCTTTGTAGTGCAGATTTGCATTGCCCGCTTGCTTGCTTGGCCAAAACGGGCGTATGCATTTTCTCCTGAATATATTCAGGAGAAAACGCATACGCCCTTTTTGGCCAAGTGCACCATTGTCCAAGTTGTGCCCCTCTTCCTGTGCTTTACAGGCGATTCCAAGGTACCTCTTGAAATCTGTTTCCTGCTATTTTGCCTCGCTTTCAAGTCCGCCTCGTTGACTTCCCTCAACAGATTTTTGGACGATAGTTGTCCTTTATCACTCTGCCAGTTTGTGAATTGCTGTGCCCCTGAGCTCCATTTCTCAACTCGTTTTTTGTGAGCTGAACGCAAGTCCAAAATTTTGGATCATGTCCTATACTGGTTCCCGGTGGGTGGCTGAGACTTTGGTTAATTCTTCTTCCTGCCGGGAAATTAGAGTGACATGTGCCCGTCCAAATGCCTAACAGCTACTCTCTCATGGGTTCTCCCTCGTCCCTTCCATCCTCTGCCAAATTGGGAACGTGTGCAAACCAGGAGGTTAAAGGGCCTGTCTCTCCAAGTTGGGAGATTGATAGTAAGGCAGTTGGAAAGTCAAACTGGAGCACCAGGAGAGGGACTATTCGTTGAGTTTTAGAAACCTTTCGTATTCACAGTGTGTCCATTCTCTAGGTTTCCTGTACATGTTATAGCTGTAGTAATATTCCCTTGAACCTGGAGAGTTGGGACCCATGGAATGGGGGCCATGCATTATTGCTTGAAAGGGTCTGCATTTGCTCACCCAATCTCACCAATCCTCTCAGTCCCAAGTGTCCAGCCTTATGCCACATCCAGCTGTCATTGTAGATAGGGTCTTTCCAGGTTTCCTCAGACACCCTGAAGGAATTGTAAAGAATTTCCCTGTTTTTTGGTTTTGCTTTTGAAATTCCTTTTTATAGTGGGTTTGAGCTGATTCTCGCTGCCATGTTTATGCCACTCTAGACACACTTGATTCCCTTATGGAGTCATATCAATACATAGGTTTTAAGATTCTTACTAGTCAGATATATTCCTCTGCGGGAAATATGGGGTTTTGAGTCTCTTTCAATGAGGAAGGTGTCGGTCTTGTCTATTCCAAAGTTGGTTTTTGGAACGGTCCCTGTGCTTATATCAAACTCTGGTTTTATGCATCACCCCACCTCTCCTTCCCCTTTATGCAGGCATAAGAGTGTTTTCTAAATGTGAGACTCTGTTCTCTTTCCTAACTCAGTTCACGTGTAGCCATGTTTACAGGATCTTCATAAGTGATATCTTATGATAAGTTTCTTTTTCTGTGTGACTTATTTCACTTAGAATCATCGTACCTGAATCCACTCACTTTGCTGCTACTGGTCTTATGACATTGATTTCATCGCTGAGGGATATTCCATCGTATGTAAGTACCACAATGTTTTGAACCATTTTTATATTTCCTGGGATATTTAAGGTGTACCCAAGTTGAGGTTCTTGTAGTCAGTGCAGCCCTAAATTTGGAGGTGGCTCTTTCTTATTGATTTTCAGTTTTCCCAAGGTATATTCCCTAGACTGGAAGTGGCCTTGGCTCTGTAGCTCTGTTGTTTACTTGTTTTAGGGAACACAATGCACTCCTCCAGTGAGGCAGTTGGCAGTTTACATCCCGCCCATCAGCATAACAAGGCTCCCAGTTCTCCAGGGCCTGTCTTGCCTTTCTGGTTTTTACACATTTTGTGGATGTCCCTTTTGACCGGTGCGAAGTGATACTTCTTTGTAGTGCAGATTTGCATTGCCCGCTTGCTTGCTTGGCCAAAAAGGGCGTATGCGTTTTCTCCTGAATATATTCAGGAGAAAACACATACGCCCTTTTTGGCCAAGTGCACCATTGTCCAAGTTGTGCCCCTCTTCCTGTGCTTTACAGGCGATTCCAAGGTACCTCTTGAAATCTGTTTCCTGCTATTTTGCCTCGCTTTCAAGTCCGCCTCGTTGACTTCCCTCAACAGATTTTTGGACGATAGTTGTCCTTTATCACTCTGCCAGTTTGTGAATTGCTGTGCCCCTGAGCTCCATTTCTCAACTCGTTTTTTGTGAGCTGAACGCAAGTCCAAAATTTTGGATCATGTCCTATACTGGTTCCCGGTGGGTGGCTGAGACTTTGGTTAATTCTTCTTCCTGCCGGGAAATTAGAGTGACATGTGCCCGTCCAAATGCCTAACAGCTACTCTCTCATGGGTTCTCCCTCGTCCCTTCCATCCTCTGCCAAATTGGGAACCTGTGCAAACCAGGAGGTTAAAGGGCCTGTCTCTCCAAGTTGGGAGATTGATAGTAAGGCAGTTGGAAAGTCAAACTGGAGCACCAGGAGAGGGACTATTCGTTGAGTTTTAGAAACCTTTCGTATTCACAGTGTGTCCATTCTCTAGGTTTCCTGTACATGTTATAGCTGTAGTAATATTCCCTTGAACCTGGAGAGTTGGGACCCATGGAATGGGGGCCATGCATTATTGCTTGAAAGGGTCTGCATTTGCTCACCCAATCTCACCAATCCTCTCAGTCCCAAGTGTCCAGCCTTATGCCACATCCAGCTGTCATTGTAGATAGGGTCTTTCCAGGTTTCCTCAGACACCCTGAAGGAATTGTAAAGAATTTCCCTGTTTTTTGGTTTTGCTTTTGAAATTCCTTTTTATAGTGGGTTTGAGCTGATTCTCGCTGCCATGTTTATGCCACTCTAGACACACTTGATTCCCTTAAGGAGTCATATCAATACATAGGTTTTAAGATTCTTACTAGTCAGATATATTCCTCTGTGGGAAATATGGGGTTTTGAGTCTCTTTCACTGAGGAAGGTGTCGGTCTTGTCAATTCCAAAGTTGGTTTTTGAAACGGTCCCTGTGCTTATATCAAACTCTGGTTTTATGCATCACCCCACCTCTCCTTCCCCTTTATGCAGGCATAAGAGTGTTTTCTAAATGTGAGACTCTGTTCTCTTTCCTAACTCAGTTCACGTGTAGCCATGTTTACAGGATCTTCATAAGTGATATCTTATGATAAGTTTCTTTTTCTGTGTGACTTATTTCACTTAGAATCATCATACCTGAATCCACTCACTTTGTTGCTACTGGTCTTATGACATTGATTTCATGGCTGAGGGATATTCCATCGTACGTAAGTACCACAATGTTTTGAACCATTTTTATATTTCCTGGGATATTTAAGGTGTACCCAAGTTGAGGTTCTTGTAGTCAGTGCAGCCCTAAATTTGGAGGTGGCTCTTTCTTATTGATTTTCAGTTTTCCCAAGGTATATTCCCTAGACTGGAAGTGGCCTTGGCTCTGTAGCTCTGTTATTTATTTGTTTTAGGGAACACAATGCACTCCTCCAGTGAGGCTGTTGGCAATTTACATCCCACCCATCAGCATAACAAGGCTCCCAGTTCCTCAGGGCCTGTCTTGCCTTTCTGGTTTTTACACATTTTGTGGATGTCCCTTTTGACCGGTGGGAAATGATACTTCTTTGTAGTGCAGATTTGCATTGCCCGCTTGCTTGCTTGGCCAAAACGGGCGTATGCATTTTCTCCTGAATATATTCAGGAGAAAACGCATACGCCCTTTTTGGCCAAGTGCACCATTGTCCAAGTTGTGCCCCTCTTCCTGTGCTTTACAGGCGATTCCAAGGTACCTCTTGAAATCTGTTTCCTGCTATTTTGCCTCGCTTTCAAGTCCGCCTCGTTGACTTCCCTCAACAGATTTTTGGACGATAGTTGTCCTTTATCACTCTGCCAGTTTGTGAATTGCTGTGCCCCTGAGCTCCATTTCTCAACTCGTTTTTTGTGAGCTGAACGCAAGTCCAAAATTTTGGATCATGTCCTATACTGGTTCCCGGTGGGTGGCTGAGACTTTGGTTAATTCTTCTTCCTGCCGGGAAATTAGAGTGACATGTGCCCGTCCAAATGCCTAACAGCTACTCTCTCATGGGTTCTCCCTCGTCCCTTCCATCCTCTGCCAAATTGGGAACCTGTGCAAACCAGGAGGTTAAAGGGCCTGTCTCTCCAAGTTGGGAGATTGATAGTAAGGCAGTTGGAAAGTCAAACTGGAGCACCAGGAGAGGGACTATTCGTTGAGTTTTAGAAACCTTTCGTATTCACAGTGTGTCCATTCTCTAGGTTTCCTGTACATGTTATAGCTGTAGTAATATTCCCTTGAACCTGGAGAGTTGGGACCCATGGAATGGGGGCCATGCATTATTGCTTGAAAGGGTCTGCATTTGCTCACCCAATCTCACCAATCCTCTCAGTCCCAAGTGTCCAGCCTTATGCCACATCCAGCTGTCATTGTAGATAGGGTCTTTCCAGGTTTCCTCAGACACCCTGAAGGAATTGTAAAGAATTTCCCTGTTTTTTGGTTTTGCTTTTGAAATTCCTTTTTATAGTGGGTTTGAGCTGATTCTCGCTGCCATGTTTATGCCACTCTAGACACACTTGATTCCCTTATGGAGTCATATCAATACATAGGTTTTAAGATTCTTACTAGTCAGATATATTCCTCTGCGGGAAATATGGGGTTTTGAGTCTCTTTCAATGAGGAAGGTGTCGGTCTTGTCTATTCCAAAGTTGGTTTTTGGAACGGTCCCTGTGCTTATATCAAACTCTGGTTTTATGCATCACCCCACCTCTCCTTCCCCTTTATGCAGGCATAAGAGTGTTTTCTAAATGTGAGACTCTGTTCTCTTTCCTAACTCAGTTCACGTGTAGCCATGTTTACAGGATCTTCATAAGTGATATCTTATGATAAGTTTCTTTTTCTGTGTGACTTATTTCACTTAGAATCATCGTACCTGAATCCACTCACTTTGCTGCTACTGGTCTTATGACATTGATTTCATCGCTGAGGGATATTCCATCGTATGTAAGTACCACAATGTTTTGAACCATTTTTATATTTCCTGGGATATTTAAGGTGTACCCAAGTTGAGGTTCTTGTAGTCAGTGCAGCCCTAAATTTGGAGGTGGCTCTTTCTTATTGATTTTCAGTTTTCCCAAGGTATATTCCCTAGACTGGAAGTGGCCTTGGCTCTGTAGCTCTGTTGTTTACTTGTTTTAGGGAACACAATGCACTCCTCCAGTGAGGCAGTTGGCAGTTTACATCCCGCCCATCAGCATAACAAGGCTCCCAGTTCTCCAGGGCCTGTCTTGCCTTTCTGGTTTTTACACATTTTGTGGATGTCCCTTTTGACCGGTGCGAAGTGATACTTCTTTGTAGTGCAGATTTGCATTGCCCGCTTGCTTGCTTGGCCAAAAAGGGCGTATGCGTTTTCTCCTGAATATATTCAGGAGAAAACACATACGCCCTTTTTGGCCAAGTGCACCATTGTCCAAGTTGTGCCCCTCTTCCTGTGCTTTACAGGCGATTCCAAGGTACCTCTTGAAATCTGTTTCCTGCTATTTTGCCTCGCTTTCAAGTCCGCCTCGTTGACTTCCCTCAACAGATTTTTGGACGATAGTTGTCCTTTATCACTCTGCCAGTTTGTGAATTGCTGTGCCCCTGAGCTCCATTTCTCAACTCGTTTTTTGTGAGCTGAACGCAAGTCCAAAATTTTGGATCATGTCCTATACTGGTTCCCGGTGGGTGGCTGAGACTTTGGTTAATTCTTCTTCCTGCCGGGAAATTAGAGTGACATGTGCCCGTCCAAATGCCTAACAGCTACTCTCTCATGGGTTCTCCCTCGTCCCTTCCATCCTCTGCCAAATTGGGAACCTGTGCAAACCAGGAGGTTAAAGGGCCTGTCTCTCCAAGTTGGGAGATTGATAGTAAGGCAGTTGGAAAGTCAAACTGGAGCACCAGGAGAGGGACTATTCGTTGAGTTTTAGAAACCTTTCGTATTCACAGTGTGTCCATTCTCTAGGTTTCCTGTACATGTTATAGCTGTAGTAATATTCCCTTGAACCTGGAGAGTTGGGACCCATGGAATGGGGGCCATGCATTATTGCTTGAAAGGGTCTGCATTTGCTCACCCAATCTCACCAATCCTCTCAGTCCCAAGTGTCCAGCCTTATGCCACATCCAGCTGTCATTGTAGATAGGGTCTTTCCAGGTTTCCTCAGACACCCTGAAGGAATTGTAAAGAATTTCCCTGTTTTTTGGTTTTGCTTTTGAAATTCCTTTTTATAGTGGGTTTGAGCTGATTCTCGCTGCCATGTTTATGCCACTCTAGACACACTTGATTCCCTTAAGGAGTCATATCAATACATAGGTTTTAAGATTCTTACTAGTCAGATATATTCCTCTGTGGGAAATATGGGGTTTTGAGTCTCTTTCACTGAGGAAGGTGTCGGTCTTGTCAATTCCAAAGTTGGTTTTTGAAACGGTCCCTGTGCTTATATCAAACTCTGGTTTTATGCATCACCCCACCTCTCCTTCCCCTTTATGCAGGCATAAGAGTGTTTTCTAAATGTGAGACTCTGTTCTCTTTCCTAACTCAGTTCACGTGTAGCCATGTTTACAGGATCTTCATAAGTGATATCTTATGATAAGTTTCTTTTTCTGTGTGACTTATTTCACTTAGAATCATCATACCTGAATCCACTCACTTTGTTGCTACTGGTCTTATGACATTGATTTCATGGCTGAGGGATATTCCATCGTACGTAAGTACCACAATGTTTTGAACCATTTTTATATTTCCTGGGATATTTAAGGTGTACCCAAGTTGAGGTTCTTGTAGTCAGTGCAGCCCTAAATTTGGAGGTGGCTCTTTCTTATTGATTTTCAGTTTTCCCAAGGTATATTCCCTAGACTGGAAGTGGCCTTGGCTCTGTAGCTCTGTTATTTATTTGTTTTAGGGAACACAATGCACTCCTCCAGTGAGGCTGTTGGCAATTTACATCCCACCCATCAGCATAACAAGGCTCCCAGTTCCTCAGGGCCTGTCTTGCCTTTCTGGTTTTTACACATTTTGTGGATGTCCCTTTTGACCGGTGGGAAATGATACTTCTTTGTAGTGCAGATTTGCATTGCCCGCTTGCTTGCTTGGCCAAAACGGGCGTATGCATTTTCTCCTGAATATATTCAGGAGAAAACGCATACGCCCTTTTTGGCCAAGTGCACCATTGTCCAAGTTGTGCCCCTCTTCCTGTGCTTTACAGGCGATTCCAAGGTACCTCTTGAAATCTGTTTCCTGCTATTTTGCCTCGCTTTCAAGTCCGCCTCGTTGACTTCCCTCAACAGATTTTTGGACGATAGTTGTCCTTTATCACTCTGCCAGTTTGTGAATTGCTGTGCCCCTGAGCTCCATTTCTCAACTCGTTTTTTGTGAGCTGAACGCAAGTCCAAAATTTTGGATCATGTCCTATACTGGTTCCCGGTGGGTGGCTGAGACTTTGGTTAATTCTTCTTCCTGCCGGGAAATTAGAGTGACATGTGCCCGTCCAAATGCCTAACAGCTACTCTCTCATGGGTTCTCCCTCGTCCCTTCCATCCTCTGCCAAATTGGGAACCTGTGCAAACCAGGAGGTTAAAGGGCCTGTCTCTCCAAGTTGGGAGATTGATAGTAAGGCAGTTGGAAAGTCAAACTGGAGCACCAGGAGAGGGACTATTCGTTGAGTTTTAGAAACCTTTCGTATTCACAGTGTGTCCATTCTCTAGGTTTCCTGTACATGTTATAGCTGTAGTAATATTCCCTTGAACCTGGAGAGTTGGGACCCATGGAATGGGGGCCATGCATTATTGCTTGAAAGGGTCTGCATTTGCTCACCCAATCTCACCAATCCTCTCAGTCCCAAGTGTCCAGCCTTATGCCACATCCAGCTGTCATTGTAGATAGGGTCTTTCCAGGTTTCCTCAGACACCCTGAAGGAATTGTAAAGAATTTCCCTGTTTTTTGGTTTTGCTTTTGAAATTCCTTTTTATAGTGGGTTTGAGCTGATTCTCGCTGCCATGTTTATGCCACTCTAGACACACTTGATTCCCTTATGGAGACATATCAATACATAGGTTTTAAGATTCTTACTAGTCAGATATATTCCTCTGTGGGAAATATGGGGTTTTGAGTCTCTTTCACTAAGGAAGGTGTCGGTCTTGTCAATTCCAAAGTTGGTTTTTGAAACGGTCCGTGTGCTTATATCAAACTCTGGTTTTATGCATCACCCCACCTCTCCTTCCCCTTTATGCAGGCATGAGAGTGTTTTCTAAATGTGAGACTCTGTTCTCTTTCCTAACTCAATTCACGTGTAGCCATGTTTACAGGATCTTCATAAGTGATATCTTATGATAAGTTTCTTTTTCTGTGTGACTTATTTCACTTAGAGTCATCGTACCTGAATCCACTCACTTTGCTGCTACTGGTCTTATGACATTGATTTCATGGCTGAGGGATATTCCATCGTACGTAAGTACCACAATGTTTTGAACCATTTTTATATTTCCTGGGATATTTAAGGTGTACCCAAGTTGAGGTTCTTGTAGTCAGTGCAGCCCTAAATTTGGAGGTGGCTCTTTCTTATTGATTTTCAGTTTTCCCAAGGTATATTCCCTAGACTGGAAGTGGCCTTGGCTCTGTAGCTCTGTTGTTTACTTGTTTTAGGGAACACAATGCACTCCTCCAGTTAGGCAGTTGGCAGTTTACATCCCGCCCATCAGCATAACAAGGCTCCCAGTTCTCCAGGGCCTGTCTTGCCTTTCTGGTTTTTACACTTTTTGTGGATGTCCCTTTTGACCGGTGGGAAGTGATACTTCTTTGTAGTGCAGATTTGCATTGCCCGCTTGCTTGCTTGGCCAAAAAGGGCATATGCGTTTTCTCCTGAATATATTCAGGAGAAAACGCATACGCCCTTTCTGGCCAAGTGCACCATTGTCCAAGTTGTGCCCCTCTTCCTGTGCTTTACAGGCGATTCCAAGGTACCTCTTGAAATCTGTTTCCTGCTATTTTGCCTCGCTTTCAAGTCCGCCTCGTTGACTTCCCTCAACAGATTTTTGGACGATAGTTGTCCTTTATCACTCTGCCAGTTTGTGAATTGCTGTGCCCCTGAGCTCCATTTCTCAACTCGTTTTTTGTGACCTGAACGCAAGTCCAAAATTTTGGATCATGTCCTATACTGGTTCCCGGTGGGTGGCTGAGACTTTGGTTAATTCTTCTTCCTGCCGGGAAATTAGAGTGACATGTGCCCGTCCAAATGCCTAACAGCTACTCTCTCATGGGTTCTCCCTCGTCCCTTCCATCCTCTGCCAAATTGGGAACCTGTGCAAACCAGGAGGTTAAAGGGCCTGTCTCTCCAAGTTGGGAGATTGATAGTAAGGCAGTTGGAAAGTCAAACTGGAGCACCAGGAGAGGGACTATTCGTTGAGTTTTAGAAACCTTTCGTATTCACAGTGTGTCCATTCTCTAGGTTTCCTGTACATGTTATAGCTGTAGTAATATTCCCTTGAACCTGGAGAGTTGGGACCCATGGAATGGGGGCCATGCATTATTGCTTGAAAGGGTCTGCATTTGCTCACCCAATCTCACCAATCCTCTCAGTCCCAAGTGTCCAGCCTTATGCCACATCCAGCTGTCATTGTAGATAGGGTCTTTCCAGGTTTCCTCAGACACCCTGAAGGAATTGTAAAGAATTTCCCTGTTTTTTGGTTTTGCTTTTGAAATTCCTTTTTATAGTGGGTTTGAGCTGATTCTCGCTGCCATGTTTATGCCACTCTAGACACACTTGATTCCCTTATGGAGACATATCAATACATAGGTTTTAAGATTCTTACTAGTCAGATATATTCCTCTGTGGGAAATATGGGGTTTTGAGTCTCTTTCACTAAGGAAGGTGTCGGTCTTGTCAATTCCAAAGTTGGTTTTTGAAACGGTCCCTGTGCTTATATCAAACTCTGGTTTTATGCATCACCCCACCTCTCCTTCCCCTTTATGCAGGCATAAGAGTGTTTTCTAAATGTGAGACTCTGTTCTCTTTCCTAACTCAATTCACGTGTAGCCATGTTTACAGGATCTTCATAAGTGATATCTTATGATAAGTTTCTTTTTCTGTGTGACTTATTTCACTTAGAATCATCGTACCTGAATCCACTCACTTTGCTGCTACTGGTCTTATGACATTGATTACATGGCTGAGGGATATTCCATCGTACGTAAGTACCACAATGTTTTGAACCATTTTTATATTTCCTGGGATATTTAAGGTGTACCCAAGTTGAGGTTCTTGTAGTCAGTGCAGCCCTAAATTTGGAGGTGGCTCTTTCTTATTGATTTTCAGTTTTCCCAAGGTATATTCCCTAGACTGGAAGTGGCCTTGGCTCTGTAGCTCTGTTGTTTACTTGTTTTAGGAAACACAATGCACTCCTCCAGTGAGGCAGTTGGCAATTTACATCCCGCCCATCAGCATAACAAGGCTCCCAGTTCTCCAGGGCCTGTCTTGCCTTTCTGGTTTTTACACATTTTGTGGATGTCCCTTTTGACCGGTGGGAAGTGATACTTCTTTGTAGTGCAGATTTGCATTGCCCGCTTGCTTGCTTGGCCAAAAAGGGCGTATGCGTTTTCTCCTGAATATATTCAGGAGAAAACGCATACGCCCTTTTTGGCCAAGTGCACCATTGTCCAAGTTGTGCCCCTCTTCCTGTGCTTTACAGGCGATTCCAAGGTACCTCTTGAAATCTGTTTCCTGCTATTTTGCCTCACTTTCAAGTCCGCCTCGTTGACTTCCCTCAACAGATTTTTGGACGATAGTTGTCCTTTATCACTCTGCCAGTTTGTGAATTGCTGTGCCCCTGAGCTCCATTTCTCAACTCGTTTTTTGTGAGCTGAACGCAAGTCCAAAATTTTGGATCATGTCCTATACTGGTTCCCGGTGGGTGGCTGAGACTTTGGTTAATTCTTCTTCCTGCCGGGAAATTAGAGTGACATGTGCCCGTCCAAATGCCTAACAGCTACTCTCTCATGGGTTCTCCCTCGTCCCTTCCATCCTCTGCCAAATTGGGAACCTGTGCAAACCAGGAGGTTAAAGGGCCTGTCTCTCCAAGTTGGGAGATTGATAGTAAGGCAGTTGGAAAGTCAAACTGGAGCACGAGGAGAGGGACTATTCGTTGAGTTTTAGAAACCTTTCGTATTCACAGTGTGTCCATTCTCTAGGTTTCCTGTACATGTTATAGCTGTAGTAATATTCCCTTGAACCTGGAGAGTTGGGACCCATGGAATGGGGGCCATGCATTATTGCTTGAAAGGGTCTGCATTTGCTCACCCAATCTCACCAATCCTCTCAGTCCCAAGTGTCCAGCCTTATGCCACATCCAGCTGTCATTGTAGATAGGGTCTTTCCAGGTTTCCTCAGACACCCTGAAGGAATTGTAAAGAATTTCCCTGTTTTTTGGTTTGGCTTTTGAAATTCCTTTTTATAGTGGGTTTGAGCTGATTCTCGCTGCCATGTTTATGCCACTCTAGACACACTTGATTCCCTTATGGAGACATATCAATACATAGGTTTTAAGATTCTTACTAGTCAGATATATTCCTCTGTGGGAAATATGGGGTTTTGAGTCTCTTTCACTAAGGAAGGTGTCGGTCTTGTCAATTCCAAAGTTGGTTTTTGAAACGGTCCGTGTGCTTATATCAAACTCTGGTTTTATGCATCACCCCACCTCTCCTTCCCCTTTATGCAGGCATGAGAGTGTTTTCTAAATGTGAGACTCTGTTCTCTTTCCTAACTCAATTCACGTGTAGCCATGTTTACAGGATCTTCATAAGTGATATCTTATGATAAGTTTCTTTTTCTGTGTGACTTATTTCACTTAGAGTCATCGTACCTGAATCCACTCACTTTGCTGCTACTGGTCTTATGACATTGATTTCATGGCTGAGGGATATTCCATCGTACGTAAGTACCACAATGTTTTGAACCATTTTTATATTTCCTGGGATATTTAAGGTGTACCCAAGTTGAGGTTCTTGTAGTCAGTGCAGCCCTAAATTTGGAGGTGGCTCTTTCTTATTGATTTTCAGTTTTCCCAAGGTATATTCCCTAGACTGGAAGTGGCCTTGGCTCTGTAGCTCTGTTGTTTACTTGTTTTAGGGAACACAATGCACTCCTCCAGTGAGGCAGTTGGCAATTTACATCCCGCCCATCAGCATAACAAGGCTCCCAGTTCTCCAGGGCCTGTCTTGCCTTTCTGGTTTTTACACATTTTGTGGATGTCCCTTTTGACCGGTGGGAAGTGATACTTCTTTGTAGTGCAGATTTGCATTGCCCGCTTGCTTGCTTGGCCAAAAAGGGCGTATGCGTTTTCTCCTGAATATATTCAGGAGAAAACGCATACGCCCTTTTTGGCCAAGTGCACCATTGTCCAAGTTGTGCCCCTCATCCTGTGCTTTACAGGCGATTCCAAGGTACCTCTTGAAATCTGTTTCCTGCTATTTTGCCTCACTTTCAAGTCCGCCTCGTTGACTTCCCTCAACAGATTTTTGGACGATAGTTGTCCTTTATCACTCTGCCAGTTTGTGAATTGCTGTGCCCCTGAGCTCCATTTCTCAACTCGTTTTTTGTGAGCTGAACGCAAGTCCAAAATTTTGGATCATGTCCTATACTGGTTCCCGGTGGGTGGCTGAGACTTTGGTTAATTCTTCTTCCTGCCGGGAAATTAGAGTGACATGTGCCCGTCCAAATGCCTAACAGCTACTCTCTCATGGGTTCTCCCTCGTCCCTTCCATCCTCTGCCAAATTGGGAACCTGTGCAAACCAGGAGGTTAAAGGGCCTGTCTCTCCAAGTTGGGAGATTGATAGTAAGGCAGTTGGAAAGTCAAACTGGAGCACGAGGAGAGGGACTATACGTTGAGTTTTAGAAACCTTTCGTATTCACAGTGTGTCCATTCTCTAGGTTTCCTGTACATGTTATAGCTGTAGTAATATTCCCTTGAACCTGGAGAGTTGGGACCCATGGAATGGGGGCCATGCATTATTGCTTGAAAGGGTCTGCATTTGCTCACCCAATCTCACCAATCCTCTCAGTCCCAAGTGTCCAGCCTTATGCCACATCCAGCTGTCATTGTAGATAGGGTCTTTCCAGGTTTCCTCAGACACCCTGAAGGAATTGTAAAGAATTTCCCTGTTTTTTGGTTTGGCTTTTGAAATTCCTTTTTATAGTGGGTTTGAGCTGATTCTCGCTGCCATGTTTATGCCACTCTAGACACACTTGATTCCCTTATGGAGACATATCAATACATAGGTTTTAAGATTCTTACTAGTCAGATATATTCCTTTGTGGGAAATATGGCGTTTTGAGTCTCTTTCACTAAGGAAGGTGTCGGTCTTGTCAATTCCAAAGTTTGTTTTTGAAACGGTCCGTGTGCTTATATCAAACTCTGGTTTTATGCATCACCCCACCTCTCCTTCCCCTTTATGCAGGCATAAGAGTGTTTTCTAAATGTGAGACTCTGTTCTCTTTCCTAACTCAATTCACGTGTAGCCATGTTTACAGGATCTTCATAAGTGATATCTTATGATAAGTTTCTTTTTCTGTGTGACTTATTTCACTTAGAATCATCGTACCTGAATCCACTCACTTTGCTGCTACTGGTCTTATGACATTGATTTCATGGCTGAGGGATATTCCATCGTACGTAAGTACCACAATGTTTTGAACCATTTTTATATTTCCTGGGATATTTAAGGTGTACCCAAGTTGAGGTTCTTGTAGTCAGTGCAGCCCTAAATTTGGAGGTGGCTCTTTCTTATTGATTTTCAGTTTTCCCAAGGTATATTCCCTAGACTGGAAGTGGCCTTGGCTCTGTAGCTCTGTTGTTTACTTGTTTTAGGGAACACAATGCACTCCTCCAGTGAGGCAGTTGGCAATTTACATCCCGCCCATCAGCATAACAAGGCTCCCAGTTCTCCAGGGCCTGTCTTGCCTTTCTGGTTTTTACACATTTTGTGGATGTCCCTTTTGACCGGTGGGAAGTGATACTTCTTTGTAGTGCAGATTTGCATTGCCCGCTTGCTTGCTTGGCCAAAAAGGGCGTATGCGTTTTCTCCTGAATATATTCAGGAGAAAACGCATACGCCCTTTTTGGCCAAGTGCACCATTGTCCAAGTTGTGCCCCTCTTCCTGTGCTTTACAGGCGATTCCAAGGTACCTCTTGAAATCTGTTTCCTGCTATTTTGCCTCGCTTTCAAGTCTGCCTCGTTGACTTCCCTCAACAGATTTTTGGACGATAGTTGTCCTTTATCACTCTGCCAGTTTGTGAATTGCTGTGCCCCTGAGCTCCATTTCTCAACTCGTTTTTTGTGAGCTGAACGCAAGTCCAAAATTTTGGATCATGTCCTATACTGGTTCCCGGTGGGTGGCTGAGACTTTGGTTAATTCTTCTTCCTGCCGGGAAATTAGAGTGACATGTGCCCGTCCAAATGCCTAACAGCTACTCTCTCATGGGTTCTCCCTCGTCCCTTCCATCCTCTGCCAAATTGGGAACCTGTGCAAACCAGGAGGTTAAAGGGCCTGTCTCTCCAAGTTGGGAGATTGATAGTAAGGCAGTTGGAAAGTCAAACTGGAGCACGAGGAGAGGGACTATTCGTTGAGTTTTAGAAACCTTTCGTATTCACAGTGTGTCCATTCTCTAGGTTTCCTGTACATGTTATAGCTGTAGTAATATTCCCTTGAACCTGGAGAGTTGGGACCCATGGAATGGGGGCCATGCATTATTGCTTGAAAGGGTCTGCATTTGCTCACCCAATCTCACCAATCCTCTCAGTCCCAAGTGTCCAGCCTTATGCCACATCCAGCTGTCATTGTAGATAGGGTCTTTCCAGGTTTCCTCAGACACCCTGAAGGAATTGTAAAGAATTTCCCTGTTTTTTGGTTTTGCTTTTGAAATTCCTTTTTATAGTGGGTTTGAGCTGATTCTCGCTGCCATGTTTATGCCACTCTAGACACACTTGATTCCCTTATGGAGACATATCAATACATAGGTTTTAAGATTCTTACTAGTCAGATATATTCCTCTGTGGGAAATATGGGGTTTTGAGTCTCTTTCACTAAGGAAGGTGTCGGTCTTGTCAATTCCAAAGTTGGTTTTTGAAACGGTCCGTGTGCTTATATCAAACTCTGGTTTTATGCATCACCCCACCTCTCCTTCCCCTTTATGCAGGCATAAGAGTGTTTTCTAAATGTGAGACTCTGTTCTCTTTCCTAACTCAGTTCATGTGTAGCCATGTTTACAGGATCTTCATAAGTGATATCTTATGATAAGTTTCTTTTTCTGTGTGACTTATTTCACTTAGAATCATCGTACCTGAATCCACTCACTTTGCTGCTACTGGTCTTATGACATTGATTTCATGTCTGAGGGATATTCCATCGTACGTAAGTACCACAATGTTTTGAACCATTTTTATATTTCCTGGGATATTTAAGGTGTACCCAAGTTGAGGTTCTTGTAGTCAGTGCAGCCCTAAATTTGGAGGTGGCTCTTTCTTATTGATTTTCAGTTTTCCCAAGGTATATTCCCTAGACTGGAAGTGGCCTTGGCTCTGTAGCTCTGTTGTTTACTTGTTTTAGGGAACACAATGCACTCCTCCAGTGAGGCAGTTGGCAATTTACATCCCGCCCATCAGCATAACAAGGCTCCCAGTTCTCCAGGGCCTGTCTTGCCTTTCTGGTTTTTACACATTTTGTGGATGTCCCTTTTGACCGGTGGGAATTGATACTTCTTTGTAGTGCAGATTTGCATTGCCCGCTTGCTTGCTTGGCCAAAAAGGGCGTATGCGTTTTCTCCTGAATATATTCAGGAGAAAACGCATACGCCCTTTTTGGCCAAGTGCACCATTGTCCAAGTTGTGCCCCTCTTCCTGTGCTTTACAGACGATTCCAAGGTACCTCTTGTAATCTGTTTCCTGCTATTTTGCCTCACTTTCAAGTCCGCCTCGTTGACTTCCCTCAACAGATTTTTGGATGATAGTTGTCCTTTATCATTCTGCCAGTTTGTGAATTGCTGTGCCCCTGAGCTCCATTTCTCAACTCGTTTTTTGTGAGCTGAACTCAAGTCCAAAATTTTGGATCATGTCCTATACTGGTTCCCGGTGGGTGGCTGAGACTTTGGTTAATTCTTCTTCCTGCCGGGAAATTAGAGTGACATGTGCCCGTCCAAATGCCTAACAGCTACTCTCTCATGGGTTCTCCCTCGTCCCTTCCATCCTCTGCCAAATTGGGAACCTGTGCAAACCAGGAGGTTAAAGGGCCTGTCTCTCCAAGTTGGGAGATTGATAGTAAGGCAGTTGGAAAGTCAAACTGGAGCACCAGGAGAGGGACTATTCGTTGAGTTTTAGAAACCTTTCGTATTCACAGTGTGTCCATTCTCTAGGTTTCCTGTACATGTTATAGCTGTAGTAATATTCCCTTGAACCTGGAGAGTTGGGACCCATGGAATGGGGGCCATGCATTATTGCTTGAAAGGGTCTGCATTTGCTCACCCAATCTCACCAATCCTCTCAGTCCCAAGTGTCCAGCCTTATGCCACATCCAGCTGTCATTGTAGATAGGGTCTTTCCAGGTTTCCTCAGACACCCTGAAGGAATTGTAAAGAATTTCCCTGTTTTTTGGTTTTGCTTTTGAAATTCCTTTTTATAGTGGGTTTGAGCTGATTCTCGCTGCCATGTTTATGCCACTCTAGACACACTTGATTCCCTTATGGAGACATATCAATACATAGGTTTTAAGATTCTTACTAGTCAGATATATTCCTCTGTGGGAAATATGGGGTTTTGAGTCTCTTTCACTAAGGAAGGTGTCGGTCTTGTCAATTCCAAAGTTGGTTTTTGAAACGGTCCGTGTGCTTATATCAAACTCTGGTTTTATGCATCACCCCACCTCTCCTTCCCCTTTATGCAGGCATAAGAGTGTTTTCTAAATGTGAGACTCTGTTCTCTTTCCTAACTCAGTTCATGTGTAGCCATGTTTACAGGATCTTCATAAGTGATATCTTATGATAAGTTTCTTTTTCTGTGTGACTTATTTCACTTAGAATCATCGTACCTGAATCCACTCACTTTGCTGCTACTGGTCTTATGACATTGATTTCATGTCTGAGGGATATTCCATCGTACGTAAGTACCACAATGTTTTGAACCATTTTTATATTTCCTGGGATATTTAAGGTGTACACAAGTTGAGGTTCTTGTAGTCAGTGCAGCCCTAAATTTGGAGGTGGCTCTTTCTTATTGATTTTCAGTTTTCCCAAGGTATATTCCCTAGACTGGAAGTGGCCTTGGCTCTGTAGCTCTGTTGTTTACTTGTTTTAGGGAACACAATGCACTCCTCCAGTGAGGCAGTTGGCAATTTACATCCCGCCCATCAGCATAACAAGGCTCCCAGTTCTCCAGGGCCTGTCTTGCCTTTCTGGTTTTTACACATTTTGTGGATGTCCCTTTTGACCGGTGGGAATTGATACTTCTTTGTAGTGCAGATTTGCATTGCCCGCTTGCTTGCTTGGCCAAAAAGGGCGTATGCGTTTTCTCCTGAATATATTCAGGAGAAAACGCATACGCCCTTTTTGGCCAAGTGCACCATTGTCCAAGTTGTGCCCCTCTTCCTGTGCTTTACAGGCGATTCCAAGGTACCTCTTGTAATCTGTTTCCTGCTATTTTGCCTCACTTTCAAGTCCGCCTCGTTGACTTCCCTCAACAGATTTTTGGACAATAGTTGTCCTTTATCATTCTGCCAGTTTGTGAATTGCTGTGCCCCTGAGCTCCATTTCTCAACTCGTTTTTTGTGAGCTGAACACAAGTCCAAAATTTTGGATCATGTCCTATACTGGTTCCCGGTGGGTGGCTGAGACTTTGGTTAATTCTTCTTCCTGCCGGGAAATTAGAGTGACATGTGCCCGTCCAAATGCCTAACAGCTACTCTCTCATGGGTTCTCCCTCGTCCCTTCCATCCTCTGCCAAATTGGGAACCTGTGCAAACCAGGAGGTTAAAGGGCCTGTCTCTCCAAGTTGGGAGATTGATAGTAAGGCAGTTGGAAAGTCAAACTGGAGCACCAGGAGAGGGACTATTCGTTGAGTTTTAGAAACCTTTCGTATTCACAGTGTGTCCATTCTCTAGGTTTCCTGTACATGTTATAGCTGTAGTAATATTCCCTTGAACCTGGAGAGTTGGGACCCATGGAATGGGGGCCATGCATTATTGCTTGAAAGGGTCTGCATTTGCTCACCCAATCTCACCAATCCTCTCAGTCCCAAGTGTCCAGCCTTATGTCACATCCAGCTGTCATTGTAGATAGGGTCTTTCCAGGTTTCCTCAGACACCCTGAAGGAATTGTAAAGAATTTCCCTGTTTTTTGGTTTTGCTTTTGAAATTCCTTTTTATAGTGGGTTTGAGCTGATTCTCGCTGCCATGTTTATGCCACTCTAGACACACTTGATTCCCTTAAGGAGTCATATCCATACATAGGTTTTAAGATTCTTACTAGTCAGATATATTCCTCTGTGGGAAATATGGGGTTTTGAGTCTCTTTCACTGAGGAAGGTGTCGGTCTTGTCAATTCCAAAGTTGGTTTTTGAAACGGTCCCTGTGCTTATATCAAACTCTGGTTTTATGCATCACCCCACCTCTCCTTCCCCTTTATGCAGGCATAAGAGTGTTTTCTAAATGTGAGACTCTGTTCTCTTTCCTAACTCAGTTCACGTGTAGCCATGTTTACAGGATCTTCCTAAGTGATATCTTATGATAAGTTTCTTTTTCTGTGTGACTTATTTCACTTAGAATCATCATACCTGAATCCACTCACTTTGTTGCTACTGGTCTTATGACATTGATTTCATGGCTGAGGGATATTCCATCGTACGTAAGTACCACAATGTTTTGAACCATTTTTATATTTCCTGGGATATTTAAGGTGTACCCAAGTTGAGGTTCTTGTAGTCAGTGCAGCCCTAAATTTGGAGGTGGCTGTTTCTTATTGATTTTCAGTTTTCCCAAGGTATATTCCCTAGACTGGAAGTGGCCTTGGCTCTGTAGCTCTGTTATTTATTTGTTTTAGGGAACACAATGCACTCCTCCAGTGAGGCTGTTGGCAATTTACATCCCACCCATCAGCATAACAAGGCTCCCAGTTCCTCAGGGCCTGTCTTGCCTTTCTGGTTTTTACACATTTTGTGGATGTCCCTTTTGACCGGTGGGAAATGATACTTCTTTGTAGTGCAGATTTGCATTGCCCGCTTTCTTGCTTGGCCAAAACGGGCGTATGCATTTTCTCCTGAATATATTCAGGAGAAAACGCATACGCCCTTTTTGGCCAAGTGCACCATTGTCCAAGTTGTGCCCCTCTTCCTGTGCTTTACAGGCGATTCCAAGGTACCTCTTGAAATCTGTTTCCTGCTATTTTGCCTCACTTTCAAGTCCGCCTCGTTGACTTCCCTCAACAGATTTTTGGACGATAGTTGTCCTTTATCACTCTGCCAGTTTGTGAATTGCTGTGCCCCTGAGCTCCATTTCTCAACTCGTTTTTTGTGAGCTGAACGCAAGTCCAAAATTTTGGATCATGTCCTATACTGGTTCCCGGTGGGTGGCTGAGACTTTGGTTAATTCTTCTTCCTGCCGGGAAATTAGAGTGACATGTGCCCGTCCAAATGCCTAACAGCTACTCTCTCATGGGTTCTCCCTCGTCCCTTCCATCCTCTGCCAAATTGGGAACCTGTGCAAACCAGGAGGTTAAAGGGCCTGTCTCTCCAAGTTGGGAGATTGATAGTAAGGCAGTTGGAAAGTCAAACTGGAGCACCAGGAGAGGGACTATTCGTTGAGTTTTAGAAACCTTTCGTATTCACAGTGTGTCCATTCTCTAGGTTTCCTGTACATGTTATAGCTGTAGTAATATTCCCTTGAACCTGGAGAGTTGGGACCCATGGAATGGGGGCCATGCATTATTGCTTGAAAGGGTCTGCATTTGCTCACCCAATCTCACCAATCCTCTCAGTCCCAAGTGTCCAGCCTTATGCCACATCCAGCTGTCATTGTAGATAGGGTCTTTCCAGGTTTCCTCAGACACCCTGAAGGAATTGTAAAGAATTTCCCTGTTTTTTGGTTTTGCTTTTGAAATTCCTTTTTATAGTGGGTTTGAGCTGATTCTCGCTGCCATGTTTATGCCACTCTAGACACACTTGATTCCCTTAAGGAGTCATATCAATACATAGGTTTTAAGATTCTTACTAGTCAGATATATTCCTCTGTGGGAAATATGGGGTTTTGAGTCTCTTTCACTGAGGAAGGTGTCGGTCTTGTCAATTCCAAAGTTGGTTTTTGAAACGGTCCCTGTGCTTATATCAAACTCTGGTTTTATGCATCACCCCACCTCTCCTTCCCCTTTATGCAGGCATAAGAGTGTTTTCTAAATGTGAGACTCTGTTCTCTTTCCTAACTCAGTTCACGTGTAGCCATGTTTACAGGATCTTCCTAAGTGATATCTTATGATAAGTTTCTTTTTCTGTGTGACTTATTTCACTTAGAATCATCATACCTGAATCCACTCACTTTGTTGCTACTGGTCTTATGACATTGATTTCATGGCTGAGGGATATTGCATCGTACGTAAGTACCACAATGTTTTGAACCATTTTTATATTTCCTGGGATATTTAAGGTGTACCCAAGTTGAGGTTCTTGTAGTCAGTGCAGCCCTAAATTTGGAGGTGGCTCTTTCTTATTGATTTTCAGTTTTCCCAAGGTATATTCCCTAGACTGGAAGTGGCCTTGGCTCTGTAGCTCTGTTATTTATTTGTTTTAGGGAACACAATGCACTCCTCCAGTGAGGCTGTTGGCAATTTACATCCCACCCATCAGCATAACAAGGCTCCCAGTTCCTCAGGGCCTGTCTTGCCTTTCTGGTTTTTACACATTTTGTGGATGTCCCTTTTGACCGGTGGGAAGTGATACTTCTTTGTAGTGCAGATTTGCATTGCCCGCTTGCTTGCTTGGCCAAAACGGGCGTATGCGTTTTCTCCTGAATATATTCAGGAGAAAACGCATACGCCCTTTTTGGCCAAGTGCACCATTTTCCAAGTTGTGCCCCTCTTCCTGTGCTTTACAGGCGATTCCAAGGTACCTCTTGAAATCTGTTTCCTGCTATTTTGCCTCGCTTTCAAGTCCGCCTCGTTGACTTCCCTCAACAGATTTTTGGACGATAGTTGTCCTTTATCACTCTGCCAGTTTGTGAATTGCTGTGCCCCTGAGCTCCATTTCTCAACTCGTTTTTTGTGAGCTGAACGCAAGTCCAAAATTTTGGATCCTGTCCTATACTGGTTCCCGGTGGGTGGCTGAGACTTTGGTTAATTCTTCTTCCTGCCGGGAAATTAGAGTGACATGTGCCCGTCCAAATGCCTAACAGCTACTCTCTCATGGGTTCTCCCTCGTCCCTTCCATCCTCTGGCAAATTGGGAACCTGTGCAAACCAGGAGGTTAAAGGGCCTGTCTCTCCAAGTTGGGAGATTGATAGTAAGGCAGTTGGAAAGTCAAACTGGAGCACCAGGAGAGGGACTATTCGTTGAGTTTTAGAAACCTTTCGTATTCACAGTGTGTCCATTCTCTAGGTTTCCTGTACATGTTATAGCTGTAGTAATATTCCCTTGAACCTGGAGAGTTGGGACCCATGGAATGGGGGCCATGCATTATTGCTTGAAAGGGTCTGCATTTGCTCACCCAATCTCACCAATCCTCTCAGTCCCAAGTGTCCAGCCTTATGCCACATCCAGCTGTCATTGTAGATAGGGTCTTTCCAGGTTTCCTCAGACACCCTGAAGGAATTGTAAAGAATTTCCCTGTTTTTTGGTTTTGCTTTTGAAATTCCTTTTTATAGTGGGTTTGAGCTGATTCTCGCTGCCATGTTTATGCCACTCTAGACACACTTGATTCCCTTAAGGAGTCATATCAATACATAGGTTTTAAGATTCTTACTAGTCAGATATATTCCTCTGTGGGAAATATGGGGTTTTGAGTCTCTTTCACTGAGGAAGGTGTCGGTCTTGTCAATTCCAAAGTTGGTTTTTGAAACGGTCCGTGTGCTTATATCAAACTCTGGTTTTATGCATCACCCCACCTCTCCTTCCCCTTTATGCAGGCATAAGAGTGTTTTCTAAATGTGAGACTCTGTTCTCTTTCCTAACTCAGTTCACATGTAGCCATGTTTACAGGATCTTCCTAAGTGATATCTTATGATAAGTTTCTTTTTCTGTGTGACTTATTTCACTTAGAATCATCGTACCTGAATCCACTCACTTTGTTGCTACTGGTCTTATGACATTGATTTCATGGCTGAGGGATATTCCATCGTACGTAAGTACCACAATGTTTTGAACCATTTTTATATTTCCTGGGATATTTAAGGTGTACCCAAGTTGAGGTTCTTGTAGTCAGTGCAGCCCTAAATTTGGAGGTGGCTCTTTCTTATTGATTTTCAGTTTTCCCAAGGTATATTCCCTAGACTGGAAGTGGCCTTGGCTCTGTAGCTCTGTTATTTATTTGTTTTAGGGAACACAATGCACTCCTCCAGTGAGGCTGTTGGCAGTTTACATCCCACCCATCAGCATAACAAGGCTCCCAGTTCCTCAGGGCCTGTCTTGCCTTTCTGGTTTTTACACATTTTGTGGATGTCCCTTTTGACCGGTGGGAAGTGATACTTCTTTGTAGTGCAGATTTGCATTGCCCGCTTGCTTGCTTGGCCAAAACGGGCGTATGCGTTTTCTCCTGAATATATTCAGGAGAAAACGCATACGCCCTTTTTGGCCAAGTGCACCATTGTCCAAGTTGTGCCCCTCTTCCTGTGCTTTACAGGCGATTCCAAGGTACCTCTTGAAATCTGTTTCCTGCTATTTTGCCTCGCTTTCAAGTCCGCCTCGTTGACTTCCCTCAACAGATTTTTGGACGATAGTTGTCCTTTATCACTCTGCCAGTTTGTGAATTGCTGTGCCCCTGAGCTCCATTTCTCAACTCGTTTTTTGTGAGCTGAACGCAAGTCCAAAATTTTGGATCCTGTCCTATACTGGTTCCCGGTGGGTGGCTGAGACTTTGGTTAATTCTTCTTCCTGCCGGGAAATTAGAGTGACATGTGCCCGTCCAAATGCCTAACAGCTACTCTCTCATGGGTTCTCCCTCGTCCCTTCCATCCTCTGCCAAATTGGGAACGTGTGCAAACCAGGAGGTTAAAGGGCCTGTCTCTCCAAGTTGGGAGATTGATAGTAAGGCAGTTGGAAAGTCAAACTGGAGCACCAGGAGAGGGACTATTCGTTGAGTTTTAGAAACCTTTCGTATTCACAGTGTGTCCATTCTCTAGGTTTCCTGTACATGTTATAGCTGTAGTAATATTCCCTTGAACCTGGAGAGTTGGGACCCATGGAATGGGGGCCATGCATTATTGCTTGAAAGGGTCTGCATTTGCTCACCCAATCTCACCAATCCTCTCAGTCCCAAGTGTCCAGCCTTATGCCACATCCAGCTGTCATTGTAGATAGGGTCTTTCCAGGTTTCCTCAGACACCCTGAAGGAATTGTAAAGAATTTCCCTGTTTTTTGGTTTTGCTTTTGAAATTCCTTTTTATAGTGGGTTTGAGCTGATTCTCGCTGCCATGTTTATGCCACTCTAGACACACTTGATTCCCTTAAGGAGTCATATCAATACATAGGTTTTAAGATTCTTACTAGTCAGATATATTCCTCTGTGGGAAATATGGGGTTTTGAGTCTCTTTCACTGAGGAAGGTGTCGGTCTTGTCAATTCCAAAGTTGGTTTTTGAAACGGTCCCTGTGCTTATATCAAACTCTGGTTTTATGCATCACCCCACCTCTCCTTCCCCTTTATGCAGGCATAAGAGTGTTTTCTAAATGTGAGACTCTGTTCTCTTTCCTAACTCAGTTCACATGTAGCCATGTTTACAGGATCTTCCTAAGTGATATCTTATGATAAGTTTCTTTTTCTGTGTGACTTATTTCACTTAGAATCATCGTACCTGAATCCACTCACTTTGTTGCTACTGGTCTTATGACATTGATTTCATGGCTGAGGGATATTCCATCGTACGTAAGTACCACAATGTTTTGAACCATTTTTATATTTCCTGGGATATTTAAGGTGTACCCAAGTTGAGGTTCTTGTAGTCAGTGCAGCCCTAAATTTGGAGGTGGCTCTTTCTTATTGATTTTCAGTTTTCCCAAGGTATATTCCCTAGACTGGAAGTGGCCTTGGCTCTGTAGCTCTGTTATTTATTTGTTTTAGGGAACACAATGCACTCCTCCAGTGAGGCTGTTGGCAATTTACATCCCACCCATCAGCATAACAAGGCTCCCAGTTCCTCAGGGCCTGTCTTGCCTTTCTGGTTTTTACACATTTTGTGGATGTCCCTTTTGACCGGTGGGAAGTGATACTTCTTTGTAGTGCAGATTTGCATTGCCCGCTTGCTTGCTTGGCCAAAAAGGGCGTATGCGTTTTCTCCTGAATATATTCAGGAGAAAACGCATACGCCCTTTTTGGCCAAGTGCACAATTGTCCAAGTTGTGCCCCTCTTCCTGTGCTTTACAGGCGATTCCAAGGTACCTCTTGAAATCTGTTTCCTGCTATTTTGCCTCGCTTTCAAGTCCGCCTCGTTGACTTCCCTCAACAGATTTTTGGACGATAGTTGTCCTTTATCACTCTGCCAGTTTGTGAATTGCTGTGCCCCTGAGCTCCATTTCTCAACTCGTTTTTTGTGAGCTGAACGCAAGTCCAAAATTTTGGATCCTGTCCTATACTGGTTCCCGGTGGGTGGCTGAGACTTTGGTTAATTCTTCTTCCTGCCGGGAAATTAGAGTGACATGTGCCCGTCCAAATGCCTAACAGCTACTCTCTCATGGGTTCTCCCTCGTCCCTTCCATCCTCTGGCAAATTGGGAACCTGTGCAAACCAGGAGGTTAAAGGGCCTGTCTCTCCAAGTTGGGAGATTGATAGTAAGGCAGTTGGAAAGTCAAACTGGAGCACCAGGAGAGGGACTATTCGTTGAGTTTTAGAAACCTTTCGTATTCACAGTGTGTCCATTCTCTAGGTTTCCTGTACATGTTATAGCTGTAGTAATATTCCCTTGAACCTGGAGAGTTGGGACCCATGGAATGGGGGCCATGCATTATTGCTTGAAAGGGTCTGCATTTGCTCACCCAATCTCACCAATCCTCTCAGTCCCAAGTGTCCAGCCTTATGCCACATCCAGCTGTCATTGTAGATAGGGTCTTTCCAGGTTTCCTCAGACACCCTGAAGGAATTGTAAAGAATTTCCCTGTTTTTTCGTTTTGCTTTTGAAATTCCTTTTTATAGTGGGTTTGAGCTGATTCTCGCTGCCATGTTTATGCCACTCTAGACACACTTGATTCCCTTAAGGAGTCATATCAATACATAGGTTTTAAGATTCTTACTAGTCAGATATATTCCTCTGTGGGAAATATGGGGTTTTGAGTCTCTTTCACTGAGGAAGGTGTCGGTCTTGTCAATTCCAAAGTTGGTTTTTGAAACGGTCCCTGTGCTTATATCAAACTCTGGTTTTATGCATCACCCCACCTCTCCTTCCCCTTTATGCAGGCATAAGAGTGTTTTCTAAATGTGAGACTCTGTTCTCTTTCCTAACTCAGTTCACGTGTAGCCATGTTTACAGGATCTTCATAAGTGATATCTTATGATAAGTTTCTTTTTCTGTGTGACTTATTTCACTTAGAATCATCATACCTGAATCCACTCACTTTGTTGCTACTGGTCTTATGACATTGATTTCATGGCTGAGGGATATTCCATCGTACGTAAGTACCACAATGTTTTGAACCATTTTTATATTTCCTGGGATATTTAAGGTGTACCCAAGTTGAGGTTCTTGTAGTCAGTGCAGCCCTAAATTTGGAGGTGGCTCTTTCTTATTGATTTTCAGTTTTCCCAAGGTATATTCCCTAGACTGGAAGTGGCCTTGGCTCTGTAGCTCTGTTATTTACTTGTTTTAGGGAACACAATGCACTCCTCCAGTGAGGCAGTTGGCAATTTACATCCCACCCATCAGCATAAGAAGGCTCCCAGTTCCTCAGGACCTGTCTTGCCTTTCTGGTTTTTACACATTTTGTGGATGTCCCTTTTGACCGGTGGGAAATGATACTTCTTTGTAGTGCAGATTTGCATTGCCCGCTTGCTTGCTTGGCCAAAACGGGCGTATGCATTTTCTCCTGAATATATTCAGGAGAAAACGCATACGCCCGTTTTGGCCAAGTGCACCATTGTCCAAGTTGTGCCCCTCTTCCTGTGCTTTACAGGCGATTCCAAGGTACCTCTTGAAATCTGTTTCCTGCTATTTTGCCTCGCTTTCAAGTCCGCCTCGTTGACTTCCCTCAACAGATTTTTGGACGATAGTTGTCCTTTATCACTCTGCCAGTTTGTGAATTGCTGTGCCCCTGAGCTCCATTTCTCAACTCGTTTTTTGTGAGCTGAACGCAAGTCCAAAATTTTGGATCATGTCCTATACTGGTTCCCGGTGGGTGGCTGAGACTTTGGTTAATTCTTCTTCCTGCCGGGAAATTAGAGTGACATGTGCCCGTCCAAATGCCTAACAGCTACTCTCTCATGGGTTCTCCCTCGTCCCTTCCATCCTCTGGCAAATTGGGAACCTGTGCAAACCAGGAGGTTAAAGGGCCTGTCTCTCCAAGTTGGGAGATTGATAGTAAGGCAGTTGGAAAGTCAAACTGGAGCACCAGGAGAGGGACTATTCGTTGAGTTTTAGAAACCTTTCGTATTCACAGTGTGTCCATTCTCTAGGTTTCCTGTACATGTTATAGCTGTAGTAATATTCCCTTGAACCTGGAGAGTTGGGACCCATGGAATGGGGGCCATGCATTATTGCTTGAAAGGGTCTGCATTTGCTCACCCAATCTCACCAATCCTCTCAGTCCCAAGTGTCCAGCCTTATGCCACATCCAGCTGTCATTGTAGATAGGGTCTTTCCAGGTTTCCTCAGACACCCTGAAGGAATTGTAAAGAATTTCCCTGTTTTTTGGTTTTGCTTTTGAAATTCCTTTTTATAGTGGGTTTGAGCTGATTCTCGCTGCCATGTTTATGCCACTCTAGACACACTTGATTCCCTTATGGAGTCATATCAATACATAGGTTTTAAGATTCTTACTAGTCAGATATATTCCTCTGCGGGAAATATGGGGTTTTCAGTCTCTTTCAATGAGGAAGGTGTCGGTCTTGTCTATTCCAAAGTTGGTTTTTGGAACGGTCCCTGTGCTTATATCAAACTCTGGTTTTATGCATCACCCCACCTCTCCTTCCCCTTTATGCAGGCATAAGAGTGTTTTCTAAATGTGAGACTCTCTTCTCTTTCCTAACTCAGTTCACGTGTAGCCATGTTTACAGGATCTTCATAAGTGATATCTTATGATAAGTTTCTTTTTCTGTGTGACTTATTTCACTTAGAATCATCGTACCTGAATCCACTCACTTTGCTGCTACTGGTCTTATGACATTGATTTCATGGCTGAGGGATATTCCATCGTATGTAAGTACCACAATGTTTTGAACCATTTTTATATTTCCTGGGATATTTAAGGTGTACCCAAGTTGAGGTTCTTGTAGTCAGTGCAGCCCTAAATTTGGAGGTGGCTCTTTCTTATTGATTTTCAGTTTTCCCAAGGTATATTCCCTAGACTGGAAGTGGCCTTGGCTCTGTAGCTCTGTTGTTTACTTGTTTTAGGGAACACAATGCACTCCTCCAGTGAGGCAGTTGGCAGTTTACATCCCGCCCATCAGCATAACAAGGCTCCCAGTTCTCCAGGGCCTGTCTTGCCTTTCTGGTTTTTACACAATTTGTGGATGTCCCTTTTGACCGGTGGGAAGTGATACTTCTTTGTAGTGCAGATTTGCATTGCCCGCTTGCTTGCTTGGCCAAAAAGGGCGTATGCGTTTTCTCCTGAATATATTCAGGAGAAAACGCATACGCCCTTTTTGGCCAAGTGCACCATTGTCCAAGTTGTGCCCCTCTTCCTGTGCTTTACAGGCGATTCCAAGGTACCTCTTGAAATCTGTTTCCTGCTATTTTGCCTCGCTTTCAAGTCCGCCTCGTTGACTTCCCTCAACAGATTTTTGGACGATAGTTGTCCTTTATCACTCTGCCAGTTTGTGAATTGCTGTGCCCCTGAGCTCCATTTCTCAACTCGTTTTTTGTGAGCTGAACGCAAGTCCAAAATTTTGGATCATGTCCTATACTGGTTCCCGGTGGGTGGCTGAGACTTTGGTTAATTCTTCTTCCTGCCGGGAAATTAGAGTGACATGTGCCCGTCCAAATGCCTAACAGCTACTCTCTCATGGGTTCTCTCTCGTCCCTTCCATCCTCTGCCAAATTGGGAACCTGTGCAAACCAGGAGGTTAAAGGGCCTGTCTCTCCAAGTTGGGAGACTGATAGTAAGGCAGTTGGAAAGTCAAACTGGAGCACCAGGAGAGGGACTATTCGTTGAGTTTTAGAAACCTTTCGTATTCACAGTGTGTCCATTCTCCAGGTTTCCTGTACATGTTATAGCTGTAGTAATATTCCCTTGAACCTGGAGAGTTGGGACCCATGGAATGGGGGCCATGCATTATTGCTTGAAAGGGTCTGTATTTGCTCACCCAATCTCACCAATCCTCTCAGTCCCAAGTGTCCAGCCTTATGCCACATCCAGCTGTCATTGTAGATAGGGTCTTTCCAGGTTTCCTCAGACACCCTGAAGGAATTGTAAAGAATTTCACTGTTTTTTGGTTTTGCTTTTGAAATTCCTTTTTATAGTGGGTTTGAGCTGATTCTCGCTGCCATGTTTATGCCACTCTAGACACACTTGATTCCCTTATGGAGACATATCAATACATAGGTTTTAAGATTCTTACTAGTCAGATATATTCCTCTGTGGGAAATATGGGGTTTTGAGTCTCTTTCACGGAGGAAGGTGTCGGTCTTGTCAATTCCAAAGTTGGTTTTTGAAACGGTCCCTGTGCTTATATCAAACTCTGGTTTTATGCATCACACCACCTCTCCTTCCCCTTTATGCAGGCATAAGAGTGTTTTCTAAATGTGAGACTCTGTTCTCTTTCCTAACTCAGTTCACGTGTAGCCATGTTTACAGGATCTTCATAAGTGATATCTTATGATAAGTTTCTTTTTCTGTGTGACTTATTTCACTTAGAATCATCGTACCTGAATCCACTCACTTTGCTGCTACTGGTCTTATGACATTGATTTCATGGCTGAGGGATATTCCATCGTACGTAAGTACCACAATGTTTTGAACCATTTTTATATTTCCTGGGATATTTAAGGTGTACCCAAGTTGAGGTTCTTGTAGCCAGTGCAGCCCTAAATTTGGAGGTGGCTCTTTCTTATTGATTTTCAGTTTTCCCCAGGTATATTCCCTAGACTGGAAGTGGCCTTGGCTCTGTAGCTCTGTTGTTTACTTGTTTTAGGGAACACAATGCACTCCTCCAGTGAGGCAGTTGGCAGTTTACATCCCGCCCATCAGCATAACAAGGCTCCCAGTTCTCCAGGGCCTGTCTTGCCTTTCTGGTTTTTACACATTTTGTGGATGTCCCTTTTGACCGGTGGGAAGTGATACTTCTTTGTAGTGCAGATTTGCATTGCCCGCTTGCTTGCTTGGCCAAAAAGGGCGTATGCGTTTTCTCCTGAATATATTCAGGAGAAAACGCATACGCCCTTTTTGGCCAAGTGCACCATTGTCCAAGTTGTGCCCCTCTTCCTGTGCTTTACAGGCGATTCCAAGGTACCTCTTGAAATCTGTTTCCTGCTATTTTGCCTCACTTTCAAGTCCGCCTCGTTGACTTCCCTCAACAGATTTTTGGACGATAGTTGTCCTTTATCACTCTGCCAGTTTGTGAATTGCTGTGCCCCTGAGCTCCATTTCTCAACTCGTTTTTTGTGAGCTGAACGCAAGTCCAAAATTTTGGATCATGTCCTATACTGGTTCCCGGTGGGTGGCTGAGACTTTGGTTAATTCTTCTTCCTGCCGGGAAATTAGAGTGACATGTGCCCGTCCAAATGCCTAACAGCTACTCTCTCATGGGTTCTCCCTCGTCCCTTCCATCCTCTGGCAAATTGGGAACCTGTGCAAACCAGGAGGTTAAAGGGCCTGTCTCTCCAAGTTGGGAGATTGATAGTAAGGCAGTTGGAAAGTCAAACTGGAGCACCAGGAGAGGGACTATTCGTTGAGTTTTAGAAACCTTTCGTATTCACAGTGTGTCCATTCTCTAGGTTTCCTGTACATGTTATAGCTGTAGTAATATTCCCTTGAACCTGGAGAGTTGGGACCCATGGAATGGGGGCCATGCATTATTGCTTGAAAGGGTCTGCATTTGCTCACCCAATCTCACCAATCCTCTCAGTCCCAAGTGTCCAGCCTTATGCCACATCCAGCTGTCATTGTAGATAGGGTCTTTCCAGGTTTCCTCAGACACCCTGAAGGAATTGTAAAGAATTTCCCTGTTTTTTGGTTTTGCTTTTGAAATTCCTTTTTATAGTGGGTTTGAGCTGATTCTCACTGCCATGTTTATGCCACTCTAGACACACTTGATTCCCTTATGGAGTCATATCAATACATAGGTTTTAAGATTCTTACTAGTCAGATATATTCCTCTGCGGGAAATATGGGGTTTTGAGTCTCTTTCACTGAGGAAGGTGTAGGTCTTGTCTATTCCAAAGTTGGTTTTTGGAACGGTCCCTGTGCTTATATCAAACTCTGGTTTTATGCATCACCCCACCTCTCCTTCCCCTTTATGCAGACATAAGAGTGTTTTCTAAATGTGAGACTCTGTTCTCTTTCCTAACTCAGTTCACGTGTAGCCATGTTTACAGGATCTTCATAAGTGATATCTTATGATAAGTTTCTTTTTCTGTGTTACTTATTTCACTTAGAATCATCGTACCTGAATCCACTCACTTTGCTGCTACTGGTCTTATGACATTGATTTCATCGCTGAGGGATATTCCATCATACGTAAGTACCACAATGTTTTGAACCATTTTTATATTTCCTGGGATATTTAAGGTGTACCCAAGTTGAGGTTCTTGTAGTCAGTGCAGCCCTAAATTTGGAGGTGGCTCTTTCTTATTGATTTTCAGTTTTCCCAAGGTATATTCCCTAGACTGGAAGTGGCCTTGGCTCTGTAGCTCTGTTGTTTACTTGTTTTAGGGAACACAATGCACTCCTCCAGTGAGGCAGTTGGCAGTTTACATCCCGCCCATCAGCATAACAAGGCTCCCAGTTCTCCAGGGCCTGTCTTGCCTTTCTGGTTTTTACACATTTTGTGGATGTCCCTTTTGACCGGTGGGAAGTGATACTCCTTTGTAGTGCAGATTTGCATTGCCCGCTTGCTTGCTTGGCCAAAAAGCGCGTATGCGTTTTCTCCTGAATATATTCAGGAGAAAACGCATACGCCCTTTTTGGCCAAGTGCACCATTGTCCAAGTTGTGCCCCTCTTCCTGTGCTTTACAGGCGATTCCAAGGTACCTCTTGAAATCTGTTTCCTGCTATTTTGCCTCGCTTTCAAGTCCGCCTCGTTGACTTCCCTCAACAGATTTTTGGACGATAGTTGTCCTTTATCACTCTGCCAGTTTGTGAATTGCTGTGCCCCTGAGCTCCATTTCTCAACTCGTTTTTTGTGAGCTGAACGCAAGTCCAAAATTTTGGATCATGTCCTATACTGGTTCCCGGTGGGTGGCTGAGACTTTGGTTAATTCTTCTTCCTGCCGGGAAATTAGAGTGACATGTGCCCGTCCAAATGCCTAACAGCTACTCTCTCATGGGTTCTCTCTCGTCCCTTCCATCCTCTGCCAAATTGGGAACCTGTGCAAACCAGGAGGTTAAAGGGCCTGTCTCTCCAAGTTGGGAGATTGATAGTAAGGCAGTTGGAAAGTCAAACTGGAGCACCAGGAGAGGGACTATTCGTTGAGTTTTAGAAACCTTTCGTATTCACAGTGTGTCCATTCTCTAGGTTTCCTGTACATGTTATAGCTGTAGTAATATTCCCTTGAACCTGGAGAGTTGGGACCCATGGAATGGGGGCCATGCATTATTGCTTGAAAGGGTCTGCATTCGCTCACCCAATCTCACCAATCCTCTCAGTCCCAAGTGTCCAGCCTTATGCCACATCCAGCTGTCATTGTAGATAGGGTCTTTCCAGGTTTCCTCAGACACCCTGAAGGAATTGTAAAGAATTTCCCTGTTTTTTGGTTTTGCTTTTGAAATTCCTTTTTATAGTGGGTTTGAGCTGATTCTCGCTGCCATGTTTATGCCACTCTAGACACACTTGATTCCCTTATGGAGACATATCAATACATAGGTTTTAAGATTCTTACTAGTCAGATATATTCCTCTGTGGGAAATATGGGGTTTTGAGTCTCTTTCACTGAGGAAGGTGTCGGTCTTGTCAATTCCAAAGTTGGTTTTTGAAACGGTCCCTGTGCTTATATCAAACTCTGGTTTTATGCATCACCCCACCTCTCCTTCCCCTTTATGCAGGCATAAGAGTGTTTTCTAAAGGTGAGACTCTGTTCTCTTTCCTAACTCAGTTCACGTGTAGCCATGTTTACAGGATCTTCATAAGTGATATCTTATGATAAGTTTATTTTTCTGTGTGACTTATTTCACTTAGAATCATCGTACCTGAATCCACTCACTTTGCTGCTACTGGTCTTATGACATTGATTTCATCGCTGAGGGATATTCCATCGTACGTAAGTACCACAATGTTTTGAACCATTTTTATATTTCCTGGGATATTTAAGGTGTACCCAAGTTGAGGTTCTTGTAGTCAGTGCAGCCCTAAATTTGGAGGTGGCTCTTTCTTATTGATTTTCAGTTTTCCCAAGGTATATTCCCTAGACTGGAAGTGGCCTTGGCTCTGTAGCTCTGTTGTTTACTTGTTTTAGGGAACACAATGCACTCCTCCAGTGAGGCAGTTGGCAATTTACATCCCGCCCATCAGTATAACAAGGCTCCCAGTTCTCCAGGGCCTGTCTTGCCTTTCTGGTTTTACACATTTTGTGGATGTCCCTTTTGACCGGTGGGAAGTGATACTTCTTTGTAGTGCAGATTTGCATTGCCCGCTTGCTTGCTTGGCCAAAAAGGGCGTATGCGTTTTCTCCTGAATATATTCAGGAGAAAACGCATACGCCCTTTTTGGCCAAGTGCACCATTGTCCAAGTTGTGCCCCTCTTCCTGTGCTTTACAGGCGATTCCAAGGTACCTCTTGAAATCTGTTTCCTGCTATTTTGCCTCGCTTTCAAGTCCGCCTCGTTGACTTCCCTCAACAGATTTTTGGACGATAGTTGTCCTTTATCACTCTGCCAGTTTGTGAATTGCTGTGCCCCTGAGCTCCATTTCTCAACTCGTTTTTTGTGAGCTGAACACAAGTCCAAAATTTTGGATCATGTCCTATACTGGTTCCCGGTGGGTGGCTGAGACTTTGGTTAATTATACATCCTGCCGGGAAATTAGAGTGACATGTGCCCGTCCAAATGCCTAACAGCTACTCTCTCATGGGTTCTCCCTCGTCCCTTCCATCCTCTGCCAAATTGGGAACCTGTGCAAATCAGGAGGTTAAAGGGCCTGTCTGTCCAAGTTGGGAGATTGATAGTAAGGCAGTTGGAAAGTCAAACTGGAGCACCAGGAGAGGGACTATTCGTTGAGTTTTAGAACCTTTCGTATTCACAGTGTGTCCATTCTCTAGGATTCCTGTACATGTTATAGCTGTAGTAATATTCCCTTGAACATGGAGAGTTGGGACCCATGGAATGGGGGCCATGCATTACTGCTTGATAGGGTCTGCATTTGCTCACCCAATCTCACCAATCCTCTCAGTCCCAAGTGTCCAGCCTTATGCCACATCCAGCTGTCATTGTAGATAGGGTCTTTCCAGGTTTCCTCAGACACCCTGAAGGAATTGTAAAGAATTTCCCTGTTTTTTCGTTTTGCTTTTGAAATTCCTTTTTATAGTGGGTTTGAGCTGATTCTCGCTGCCATGTTTATGCCACTCTAGACACACTTCATTCCCTTATGGAGACATATCAATACATAGGTTTTAAGATTCTTACTAGTCAGATATATTCCTCTGTGGGAAATATGGGGTTTTGAGTCTCTTTCACTGAGGAAGGTGTAGGTCTTGTCTATTCCAAAGTTGGTTTTTGAAACGGTCCCTGTGCTTATATCAAACTCTGGTTTTATGCATCACCCCACCTCTCCTTCCCCTTTATGCAGGCATAAGAGTGTTTTCTAAATGTGAGACTCTGTTCTCTTTCCTAACTCAATTCACGTGTAGCCATGTTTACAGGATCTTCATAAGTGATATCTTATGATAAGTTTCTTTTTCTGTGTGACTTATTTCACTTAGAATCATCGTACCTGAATCCACTCACTTTGCTGCTACTGGTCTTATGACATTGATTTCATGGCTGAGGGATATTCCATCGTACGTAAGTACCACAATGTTTTGAACCATTTTTATATTTCCTGGGATATTTAAGGTGTACCCAAGTTGAGGTTCTTGTAGTCAGTGCAGCCCTAAATTTGGAGGTGGCTCTTTCTTATTGATTTTCAGTTTTCCCAAGGTATATTCCCTAGACTGGAAGTGGCCTTGGCTCTGTAGCTCTGTTGTTTACTTGTTTTAGGGAACACAATGCACTCCTCCAGTGAGGCAGTTGGCAATTTACATCCCGCCCATCAGCATAACAAGGCTCCCAGTTCTCCAGGGCCTGTCTTGCCTTTCTGGTTTTTACACATTTTGTGGATGTCCCTTTTGACCGGTGGGAAGTGATACTTCTTTGTAGTGCAGATTTGCATTGCCCGCTTGCTTGCTTGGCCAAAAAGGGCGTATGCGTTTTCTCCTGAATATATTCAGGAGAAAACGCATACGCCCTTTTTGGCCAAGTGCACCATTGTCCAAGTTGTGCCCCTCTTCCTGTGCTTTACAGGCGATTCCAACGTACCTCTTGAAATCTGTTTCCTGCTATTTTGCCTCGCTTTCAAGTCCGCCTCGTTGACTTCCCTCAACAGATTTTTGGACGATAGTTGTCCTTTATCACTCTGCCAGTTTGTGAATTGCTGTGCCCCTGAGCTCCATTTCTCAACTCGTTTTTTGTGAGCTGAACACAAGTCCAAAATTTTGGATCATGTCCTATACTGGTTCCCGGTGGGTGGCTGAGACTTTGGTTAATTCTTCTTCCTGCCGGGAAATTAGAGTGACATGTGCCCGTCCAAATGCCTAACAGCTACTCTCTCATGGGTTCTCTCTCGTCCCTTCCATCCTCTGCCAAATTGGGAACCTGTGCAAACCAGGAGGTTAAAGGGCCTGTCTCTTCAAGTTGGGAGATTGATAGTAAGGCAGTTGGAAAGTCAAACTGGAGCACCAGGAGAGGGACTATTCGTTGAGTTTTAGAAACCTTTCGTATTCACAGTGTGTCCATTCTCTAGGTTTCCTGTACATGTTATAGCTGTAGTAATATTACCTTGAACCTGGAGAGTTGGGACCCATGGAATGGGGGCCATGCATTATTGCTTGAAAGGGTCTGCATTTGCTCACCCAATCTCACCAATCCTCTCAGTCCCAAGTGTCCAGCCTTATGCCACATCCAGCTGTCATTGTAGATAGGGTCTTTCCAGGTTTCCTCAGACACCCTGAAGGAATTGTAAAGAATTTCCCTGTTTTTTGGTTTTGCTTTTGAAATTCCTTTTTATAGTGGGTTTGAGCTGATTCTCGCTGCCATGTTTATGCCACTCTAGACACACTTGATTCCCTTATGGAGACATATCAATACATAGGTTTTAAGATTCTTACTAGTCAGATATATTCCTCTGTGGGAAATATGGGGTTTTGAGTCTCTTTCACTAAGGAAGGTGTCGGTCTTGTCAATTCCAAAGTTGGTTTTTGAAACGGTCCTTATGCTTATATCAAACTCTGGTTTTATGCATCACCCCACCTCTCCTTCCCCTTTATGCAGGCATAAGAGTGTTTTCTAAATGTGAGACTCTGTTCTCTTTCCTAACTCAATTCACGTGTAGCCATGTTTACAGGATCTTCATAAGTGATATCTTATGATAAGTTTCATTTTCTGTGTGACTTATTTCACTTAGAATCATCGTACCTGAATCCACTCACTTTGCTGCTACTGGTCTTATGACATTGATTTCATGGCTGAGGGATATTCCATCGTACGTAAGTACCACAATGTTTTGAACCATTTTTATATTTCCTGGGATATTTAAGGTGTACCCAAGTTGAGGTTCTTGTAGTCAGTGCAGCCCTAAATTTGGAGGTGGCTCTTTCTTATTGATTTTCAGTTTTCCCAAGGTATATTCCCTAGACTGGAAGTGGCCTTGGCTCTGTAGCTCTGTTGTTTACTTGTTTTAGGGAACACAATGCACTCCTCCAGTGAGGCAGTTGGCAATTTACATCCCGCCCATCAGCATAACAAGGCTCCCAGTTCTCCAGGGCCTGTCTTGCCTTTCTGGTTTTTACACATTTTGTGGATGTCCCTTTTGACCGGTGGGAAGTGATACTTCTTTGTAGTGCAGATTTGCATTGCCCGCTTGCTTGCTTGGCCAAAAAGGGCGTATGCGTTTTCTCCTGAATATATTCAGGAGAAAACGCATACGCCCTTTTTGGCCAAGTGCACCATTGTCCAAGTTGTGCCCCTCTTCCTGTGCTTTACAGGCGATTCCAAGGTACCTCTTGAAATCTGTTTCCTGCTATTTTGCCTCACTTTCAAGTCCGCCTCGTTGACTTCCCTCAACAGATTTTTGGACGATAGTTGTCCTTTATCAATCTGCCAGTTTGTGAATTGCTGTGCCCCTGAGTTCCATTTCTCAACTCGCTTTTTGTGAGCTGAACGCAAGTCCAAAATTTTGGATCATGTCCTATACTGGTTCCCGGTTGGTGGCTGAGACTTTGGTTAATTCTTCTTCCTGCCGGGAGATTAGAGTGACATGTGCCCGTCCAAATGCCTAACAGCTACTCTCTCATGGGTTCTCCCTCGTCCCTTCCATCCTCTGGCAAATTGGGAACCTGTGCAAACCAGGAGGTTAAAGGGCCTGTCTCTCCAAGTTGGGAGATTGATAGTAAGGCAGTTGGAAAGTCAAACTGGAGCACCAGGAGAGGGACTATTCGTTGAGTTTTAGAAACCTTTCGTATTCACAGTGTGTCCATTCTCTAGGTTTCCTGTACATGTTATAGCTGTAGTAATATTCCCTTGAACCTGGAGAGTTGGGACCCATGGAATGGGGGCCTTGCATTATTGCTTGAAAGGGTCTGCATTTGCTCACCCAATCTCACCAATCCTCTCAGTCCCAAGTGTCCAGCCTTATGCCACATCCAGCTGTCATTGTAGATAGGGTCTTTCCAGGTTTCCTCAGACACCCTGAAGGAATTGTAAAGAATTTCCCTGTTTTTTGGTTTTGCTTTTGAAATTCCTTTTTATAGTGGGTTTGAGCTGATTCTCGCTGCCATGTTTATGCCACTCTAGACACACTTGATTCCCTTATGGAGTCATATCAATACATAGGTTTTAAGATTCTTACTAGTCAGATATATTCCTCTGTGGGAAATATGGGGTTTTGAGTCTCTTTCACTGAGGAAGGTGTAGGTCTTGTCTATTCCAAAGTTGGTTTTTGGAACTGTCCCTGTGCTTATATCAAACTCTGGTTTTATGCATCAACCCACCTCTCCTTCCCCTTTATGCAGGCATAAGAGTGTTTTCTAAATGTGAGACTCTGTTCTCTTTCCTAACTCAGTTCACGTGTAGCCATGTTTACAGGATCTTCATAAGTGATATCTTATGATAAGTTCCTTTTTCTGTGTGACTTATTTCACTTAGAATCATCGTACCTGAATCCACTCACTTTGCTGCTACTGGTCTTATGACATTGATTTCATGGCTGAGGGATATTCCATCGTATGTAAGTACCACAATGTTTTGAACCATTTTTATATTTCCTGGGATATTTAAGGTGTACCCAAGTTGAGGTTCTTGTAGTCAGTGCAGCCCTAAATTTGGAGGTGGCTCTTTCTTATTGATTTTCAGTTTTCCCAAGGTATATTCCCTAGACTGGAAGTGGCCTTGGCTCTGTAGCTCTGTTGTTTACTTGTTTTAGGGAACACAATGCACTCCTCCAGTGAGGCAGTTGGCAATTTACATCCCGCCCATCAGCATAACAAGGTTCCCAGTTCTCCAGGGCCTGTCTTGCCTTTCTGGTTTTTACACATTTTGTGGATGTCCCTTTTGACCGGTGGGAAGTGATACTTCTTTGTAGTGCAGATTTGCATTGCCTGCTTGCTTGCTTGGCCAAAAAGGGCGTATGCGTTTTCTCCTGAATATATTCAGGAGAAAACGCATACGCCCTTTTTGGCCAAGTGCACCATTGTCCAAGTTGTGCCCCTCTTCCTGTGCTTTACAGGCGATTCCAAGGTACCTCTTGAAATCTGTTTCCTGCTATTTTGCCTCGCTTTCAAGTCCGCCTCGTTGACTTCCCTCAACAGATTTTTGGACGATAGTTGTCCTTTATCACTCTGCCAGTTTGTGAATTGCTGTGCCCCTGAGCTCCATTTCTCAACTCGTTTTTTGTGAGCTGAACACAAGTCCAAAATTTTGGATCATGTCCTATACTGGTTCCCGGTGGGTGGCTGAGACTTTGGTTAATTCTTCTTCCTGCCGGGAAATTAGAGTGACATGTGCCCGTCCAAATGCCTAACAGCTACTCTCTCATGGGTTCTCCCTCGTCCCTTCCATCCTCTGGCAAATTGGGAACCTGTGCAAACCAGGAGGTTAAAGGGCCTGTCTCTCCAAGTTGGGAGATTGATAGTAAGGCAGTTGGAAAGTCAAACTGGAGCACCAGGAGAGGGACTATTCATTGAGTTTTAGAAACCTTTCGTATTCACAGTGTGTCCATTCTCTAGGTTTCCTGTACATGTTATAGCTGTAGTAATATTCCCTTGAACCTGGAGAGTTGGGACCCATGGAATGGGGGCCATGCATTATTGCTTGAAAGGGTCTGCATTTGCTCACCCAATCTCACCAATCCTCTCAGTCCCAAGTGTCCAGCCTTATGCCACATCCAGCTGTCATTGTAGATAGGGTCTTTCCAGGTTTCCTCAGACACCCTGAAGGAATTGTAAAGAATTTCCCTGTTTTTTGGTTTTGCTTTTGAAATTCCTTTTTATAGTGGGTTTGAGCTGATTCTCGCTGCCATGTTTATGCCACTCTAGACACACTTGATTCCCTTATGGAGACATATCTATACATAGGTTTTAAGATTCTTACTAGTCAGATATATTCCTCTGTGGGAAATATGGGGTTTTGAGTCTCTTTCACTAAGGAAGGTGTCGGTCTTGTCAATTCCAAAGTTGGTTTTTGAAACGGTCCCTGTGCTTATATCAAACTCTGGTTTTATGCATCACCCCACCTCTCCTTCCCCTTTATGCAGGCATAAGAGTGTTTTCTAAATGTGAGACTCTGTTCTCTTTCCTAACTCAATTCACGTGTAGCCATGTTTACAGGATCTTCATAAGTGATATCTTATGATAAGTTTCTTTTTCTGTGTGACTTATTTCACTTAGAATCATCGTACCTGAATCCACTCACTTTGCTGCTACTGGTCTTATGACATTGATTTCATCGCTGAGGGATATTCCATCGTACGTAAGTACCACAATGTTTTGAACCATTTTTATATTTCCTGGGATATTTAAGGTGTACCCAAGTTGAGGTTCTTGTAGTCAGTGCAGCCCTAAATTTGGAGGTGGCTCTTTCTTATTGATTTTCAGTTTTCCCAAGGTATATTCCCTAGACTGGAAGTGGCCTTGGCTCTGTAGCTCTGTTGTTTACTTGTTTTAGGGAACACAATGCACTCCTCCAGTGAGGCAGTTGGCAATTTACATCCCGCCCATCAGCATAACAAGGCTCCCAGTTCTCCAGGGCCTGTCTTGCCTTTCTGGTTTTTACACATTTTGTGGATGTCCCTTTTGACCGGTGGGAAGTGATACTTCTTTGTAGTGCAGATTTGCATTGCCCGCTTGCTTGCTTGGCCAAAAAGGGCGTATGCGTTTTCTCCTGAATATATTCAGGAGAAAACGCATACGCCCTTTTTGGCCAAGTGCACCATTGTCCAAGTTGTGCCCCTCTTCCTGTGCTTTACAGGCGATTCCAAGGTACCTCTTGAAATCTGTTTCCTGCTATTTTGCCTCACTTTCAAGTCCGCCTCGTTGACTTCCCTCAACAGATTTTTGGACGATAGTTGTCCTTTATCACTCTGCCAGTTTGTGAATTGCTGTGCCCCTGAGCTCCATTTCTCAACTCGTTTTTTGTGAGCTGAACACAAGTCCAAAATTTTGGATCATGTCCTATACTGGTTCCCGGTGGGTGGCTGAGACATTGCTTAATTCTTCTTCCTGCCGGGAAATTAGAGTGACATGTGCCCGTCCAAATGCCTAACAGCTACTCTCTCATGGGTTCTCTCTCGTCCCTTCCATCCTCTGCCAAATTGGGAACCTGTGCAAACCAGAAGGTTAAAAGGCCTGTCTCTCCAAGTTGGGAGATTGATAGTAAGGCAGTTGGAAAGTCAAACTGGAGCACCAGGAGAGGGACTATTCGTTGAGTTTTAGAAACCTTTCGTATTCACAGTGTGTACATTCTCTAGGTCTCCTGTACATGTTATAGCTGTAGTAATATTCCCTTGAACCTGGAGAGTTGGGACCCATGGAATGGGGGCCATGCATTATTGCTTGAAAGGGTCTGCATTCGCTCACCAAATCTCACCAATCCTCTCAGTCCCAAGTGTCCAGCCTTATGCCACATCCAGCTGTCATTGTAGATAGGGTCTTTCCAGGTTTCCTCAGACACCCTGAAGGAATTGTAAAGAATTTCCCTGTTTTTTGGTTTTGCTTTTGAAATTCCTTTTTATAGTGGGTTTGAGCAGATTCTCACTGCCATGTTTATGCCACTCTAGACACACTTGATTCCCTTATGGAGACATATCAATACATAGGTTTTAAGATTCTTACTAGTCAGATATATTCCTCTGTGGGAAATATGGGGTTTTGAGTCTCTTTCACTAAGGAAGGTGTCGGTCTTGTCAATTACAAAGTTGGTTTTTGAAACGGTCCCTGTGCTTATATCAAACTCTGGTTTTATGCATCACCCCACCTCTCCTTCCCCTTTATGCAGGAATAAGAGTGTTTTCTAAATGTGAGACTCTGTTCTCTTTCCTAACTCAGTTCACGTGTAGCCATGTTTACAGGATCTTCATAAGTGATATCGTATGATAAGTTTCTTTTTCTGTGTGACTTATTTCACTTAGAATCATCGTACCTGAATCCACTCACTTTGCTGCTACTGGTCTTATGACATTGATTTCATGGCTGAGGGATATTCCATCGTACGTAAGTACCACAATGTTTTGAACCATTTTTATATTTCCTGGGATATTTAAGGTGTACCCAATTTGAGGTTCTTGTAGTCAGTGCAGTCCTAAATTTGGAGGTGGCTCTTTCTTATTGATTTTCAGTTTTCCCAAGGTATATTCCCTAGACTGGAAGTGGCCTTGGCTCTGTAGCTCTGTTGTTTACTTGTTTTAGGGAACACAATGCACTCCTCCAGTGAGGCAGTTGGCAATTTACATCCCGCCCATCAGCATGACAAGGCTCCCAGTTCTCCAGGGCCTGTCTTGCCTTTCTGGTTTTTACACATTTTGTGGATGTCCCTTTTGACCGGTGGGAAGTGATACTTCTTTGTAGTGCAGATTTGCATTGCCCCCTTGCTTGCTTGGCCAAAAAGGGCGTATGCGTTTTCTCCTGAATATATTCAGGAGAAAACGCATACGCCCTTTTTGGCCAAGTGCACCATTGTCCAAGTTGTGCCCCTCTTCCTGTGCTTTACAGGCGATTCCAAGGTACCTCTTGAAATCTGTTTCCTGCTATTTTGCCTCGCTTTCAAGTCCGCCTCGTTGACTTCCCTCAACAGATTTTTGGACGATAGTTGTCCTTTATCACTCTGCCAGTTTGTGAATTGCTGTGCCCCTGAGCTCCATTTCTCAACTCGCTTTTTGTGAGCTGAACGCAAGTCCAAAATTTTGGATCATGTCCTATACTGGTTCCCGGTGGGTGGCTGAGACTTTGGTTAATTCTTCTTCCTGCCGGGAAATTAGAGTGACATGTGCCCGTCCAAATGCCTAACAGCTACTCTCTCATGTGTTCTCCCTCGTCCCTTCCATCCTCTGCCAAATTGGGAACCTGTGCAAACCAGGAGGTTAAAGGGCCTGTCTCTCCAAGTTGGGAGATTGATAGTAAGGCAGTTGGAAAGTCAAACTGGAGCACCAGGAGAGGGACTATTCGTTGAGTTTTAGAAACCTTTCGTATTCACAGTGTGTCCATTCTCTAGGTTTCCTGTACATGTTATAGCTGTAGTAATATTCCCTTGAACCTGGAGAGTTGGGACCCATGGAATGGGGGCCATGCATTATTGCTTGAAAGGGTCTGCATTTGCTCACCCAATCTCACCAATCCTCTCAGACCCAAGTGTCCAGCCTTATGCCACATCCAGCTGTCATTGTAGATAGGGTCTTTCCAGGTTTCCTCAGACACCCTGAAGAAATTGTAAAGAATTTGCCTGTTTTTTCGTTTTGCTTTTGAAATTCCTTTTTATAGTGGGTTTGAGCTGATTCTCACTGCCATGTTTATGCCACTCTAGACACACTTGATTCCCTTATGGAGTCATATCAATACATAGGTTTTAAGATTCTTACTAGTCAGATATATTCCTCTGTGGGAAATATGGGGTTTTGAGTCTCTTTCACTGAGGAAGGTGTAGGTCTTGTCTATTCCAAAGTTGGTTTTTGGAACGGTCCCTGTGCTTATATCAAACTCTGGTTTTATGCATCACCCCACCTCTCCATCCCCTTTATGCAGGCATAAGAGTGTTTTCTATATGTGAGACTCTGTTCTCTTTCCTAACTCAGTACACGTGTAGCCATGTTTACAGGATCTTCATAAGTGATATCTTATGATAAGTTTCTTTTTCTGTGTGACTTATTTCACTTAGAATCATCGTACCTGAATCCACTCACTTTGCTGCTTCTAGTCTTATGACATTGATTTCATCGCTGAGGGATATTCCATCGTACGTACGTACCACAATGTTTTGAACCATTTTTATATTTCCTGGGATATTTAAGGTGTACCCAAGTTGAGGTTCTTGTAGCCAGTGCAGCCCGAAATTTGGAGGTGGCTCTTTCTTATTGATTTTCAGTTTTCCCAATGTATATTCCCTAGACTAGAAGTGGCCTTGGCTCTGTAGCTCTGTTGTTTACTTGTTTTAGGGAACACAATGCACTCCTCCAGTGAGGCAGTTGGCAATTGACATCCCGCCCATCAGCATGACAAGGCTCCCTGTTCTCCATGGCCTGTCTTGCCTTTCTGGTTTTTACACATTTTGTGGATGTCCCTTTTGACCGGTGGGAAGTGATACTTCTTTGTAGTGCAGATTTGCATTGCCCCCTTGCTTGCTTGGCCAAAAAGGGCGTATGCGTTTTCTCCTGAATATATTCAGGAGAAAACGCATACGCCCTTTTTGGCCAAGTGCACCATTGTCCAAGTTGTTCCCCTCTTCCTGTGCTTTACAGGCGATTCCAAGGTACCTCTTGAAATCTGTTTCCTGCTATTTTGCCTCGCTTTCAAGTCCGCCTCGTTGACTTCCCTCAACAGATTTTTGGACGATACTTGTCCTTTATCACTCTGCCAGTTTGTGAATTGCTGTGCCCCTGAGCTCCATTTCTCAACTCGTTTTTTGTGAGCTGAACGCAAGTCCAAAATTTTGGATCATGTCCTATACTGGTTCCCGGTGGGTGGCTGAGACTTTGGTTAATTCTTCTTCCTGCCGGGAAATTAGAGTGACATGTGCCCGTCCAAATGCCTAACAGCTACTCTCTCATGGGTTCTCCCTCGTCCCTTCCATCCTCTGCCAAATTGGGAACCTGTGCAAACCAGGAGGTTAAAGGGCCTGTCTCTCCAAGTTGGGAGATTGATAGTAAGGCAGTTGGAAAGTCAAACTGGAGCACCAGGAGAGGGACTATTCGTTGAGTTTTAGAAACCTTTCATATTCACCATGTGTCCATTCTCTAGGTTTCCTGTACATGTTATAGCTGTAGTAATATTCCCTTGAACCCGGAGAGTTGGGACCCATGGAATTGGGGCCATGCATTATTGCTTGAAAGGGTCTGCATTTGCTCACCCAATCTCACCAATCCTCTCAGTCCCAAGTGTCCAGCCTTATGCCACATCCAGCTGTCATTGTAGATAGGGTCTTTCCAGGTTTCCTCAGACACCCTGAAGGAATTGTAAAGAATTTTCCTGTTTTTTGGTTTTGCTTTTGAAATTCCTTTTTATAGTGGGTTTGAGCTGATTCTCGCTGCCATGTTTATGCCACTCTAGACACACTTGATTCCCTTATGGAGACATATCAATACATAGGTTTTAAGATTCTTACTAGTCAGATATATTCCTCTGTGGGAAATATGGGGTTTTGAGTCTCTTTCACTAAGGAAGGTGTCGGTCTTGTCAATTCCAAAGTTGGTTTTTGAAACGGTCCTTGTGCTTATATCAAACTCTGGTTTTATGCATCACCCCACCTCTCCTTCCCCTTTATGCAGGCATAAGAGTGTTTTCTAAATGTGAGACTCTGTTCTCTTTCCTAACTCAATTCACGTGTAGCCATGTTTACAGGATCTTCATAAGTGATATCTTATGATAAGTTTCTTTTTCTGTGTGACTTATTTCACTTAGAATCATCGTACCTGAATCCACTCACTTTGCTGCTACTGGTCTTATGACATTGATTTCATGGCTGAGGGATATTCCATCGTACGTAAGTACCACAATGTTTTGAACCATTTTTATATTTCCTGGGATATTTAAGGTGTACCCAAGTTGAGGTTCTTGTAGTCAGTGCAGCCCTAAATTTGGAGGTGGCTCTTTCTTATTGATTTTCAGTTTTCCCAAGGTATATTCCCTAGACTGGAAGTGGCCTTGGCTCTGTAGCTCTGTTGTTTACTTGTTTTAGGGAACACAATGCACTCCTCCTGTGAGGCAGTTGGCAATTTACATCCCACCCATCAGCATAACAAGGCTCCGAGTTCCTCAGGGCCTGTCTTGCCTTTCTGGTTTTTACACATTTTGTGGATGTCCCTTTTGACCGGTGGGAAATGATACTTCTTTGTAGTGCAGATTTGCATTGCCCGCTTGCTTGCTTGGCCAAAAAGGGCGTATGCGTTTTCTCCTGAATATATTCAGGAGAAAACGCATACGCCCTTTTTGGCCAAGTGCACCATTGTCCAAGTTGTGCCCCTCTTCCTGTGCTTTACAGGCGATTCCAAGGTACCTCTTGAAATCTGTTTCCTGCTATTTTGCCTCGCTTTCAAGTCCGCCTCGTTGACTTCCCTCAACAGATTTTTGGACGATAGTTGTCCTTTATCACTCTGCCAGTTTGTGAATTGCTGTGCCCCTGAGCTCCATTTCTCAACTCGTTTTTTGTGAGCTGAACGCAAGTCCAAAATTTTGGATCATGTCCTATACTGGTTCCCGGTGGGTGGCTGAGACTTTGGTTAATTCTTCTTCCTGCCGGGAAATTAGAGTGACATGTGCCCGTCCAAATGCCTAACAGCTACTCTCTCATGGGTTCTCCCTCGTCCCTTCCATCCTCTGCCAAATTGGGAACCTGTGCAAACCAGGAGGTTAAAGGGCCTGTCTCTCCAAGTTGGGAGATTGATAGTAAGGCAGTTGGAAAGTCAAACTGGAGCACCAGGAGAGGGACTATTCGTTGAGTTTTAGAAACCTTTCGTATTCACAGTGTGTCCATTCTCTAGGTTTCCTGTACATGTTATAGCTGTAGTAATATTCCCTTGAACCTGGAGAGTTGGGACCCATGGAATGGGGGCCATGCATTATTGCTTAAAAGGGTCTGCATTTGCTCACCCAATCTCACCAATCCTCTCAGTCCCAAGTGTCCAGCCTTATGCCACATCCAGCTGTCATTGTAGATAGGCTCTTTCCAGGTTTCCTCAGACACCCTGAAGGAATTGTAAAGAATTTCCCTGTTTTTTGGTTTTGCTTTTGAAATTCCGTTTTATAGTGGGTTTGAGCTGATTCTCGCTGCCATGTTTATGCAACTCTAGACACACTTGATTCCCTTATGGAGTCATATCAATACATAGGTTTTAAGATTCTTACTAGTCAGATATATTCCTCTGCGGGAAATATGGGGTTTTGAGTCTCTTTCACTGAGGAAGGTGTAGGTCTTGTGTATTCCAAAGTTGGTTTTTGGAACGGTCCCTGTGCTTATATCAAACTCTGGTTTTATGCATCACCCCACCTCTCCATCCCCTTTATGCAGGCATAAGAGTGTTTTCTAAATGTGAGACTCTGTTCTCTTTCCTAACTCAGTTCACGTGTAGCCATGTTTACAGGATCTTCATAAGTGATATCTTATGATAAGTTTCTTTTTCTGTGTGACTTATTTCACTTAGAATAATCGTACCTGAATCCACTCACTTTGCTGCTACTGGTCTTATGACATTGATTTCATGGCTGAGGGATATTCCATCGTACATAAGTACCACAATGTTTTGAACCATTTTTATATTTCCTGGGATATTTAAGGTGTACCCAAGTTGAGGTTCTTGTAGTCCGTGCAGCCCTAAATTTGGAGGTGGCTCTTTCTTATTGATTTTCAGTTTTCCCAAGGTATATTCCCTAGACTGGAAGTGGCCTTGGCTCTGTAGCTCTGTTGTTTACTTGTTTTAGGGAACACAATGCACTCCTCCAGTTAGGCAGTTGGCAGTTTACATCCCGCCCATCAGCATAACAAGGCTCCCAGTTCTCCAGGGCCTGTCTTGCCTTTCTGGTTTTTACACTTTTTGTGGATGTCCCTTTTGACCGGTGGGAAGTGATACTTCTTTGTAGTGCAGATTTGCATTGCCCGCTTGCTTGCTTGGCCAAAAAGGGCGTATGCGTTTTCTCCTGAATTTATTCAGGAGAAAACGCATATGCCCTTTTTGGCCAAGTGCACCATTGTCCAAGTTGTGCCCCTCTTCCTGTGCTTTACAGGCGATTCCAACGTACCTCTTGAAATCTGTTTCCTGCTATTTTGCCTCACTTTCAAGTCCGCCTCGTTGACTTCCCTAACAGATTTTTGGACGATAGTTGTCCTTTATCACTCTGCCAGTTTGTGAATTGCTGTGCCCCTGAGCTCCATTTCTCAACTCGTTTTTTGTGAGCTGAACACAAGTCCAAAATTTTGGATCATGTCCTATACTGGTTCCCGGTGGGTGGCTGAGACTTTGGTTAATTCTTCTTCCTGCCGGGAAATTAGAGTGACATGTGCCCGTCCAAATGCCTAACAGCTACTCTCTCATGGGTTCTCCCTCGTCCCTTCCATCCTCTGCCAAATTGGGAACCTGTGCAAACCAGAAGGTTAAAGGGCCTGTCTCTCCAAGTTGGGAGATTGATAGTAAGGCAGTTGGAAAGTCAAACTGGAGCACCAGGAGAGGGACTATTCGTTGAGTTTTAGAAACCTTTCGTATTCACAGTGTGTACATTCTCTAGGTCTCCTGTACATGTTATAGCTGTAGTAATATTCCCTTGAACCTGGAGAGTTGGGACCCATGGAATGGGGGCCATGCATTATTGCTTGAAAGGGTCTGCATTCGCTCACCAAATCTCACCAATCCTCTCAGTCCCAAGTGTCCAGCCTTATGCCACATCCAGCTGTCATTGTAGATAGGGTCTTTCCAGGTTTCCTCAGACACCCTGAAGGAATTGTAAAGAATTTCCCTGTTTTTTGGTTTTGCTTTTGAAATTCCTTTTTATAGTGGGTTTGAGCAGATTCTCGCTGCCATGTTTATGCCACTCTAGACACACTTGATTCCCTTATGGAGACATATCAATACATAGGTTTTAAGATTCTTACTAGTCAGATATATTCCTCTGTGGGAAATATGGGGTTTTGAGTCTCTTTCACTAAGGAAGGTGTCGGTCTTGTCAATTACAAAGTTGGTTTTTGAAACGGTCCCTGTGCTTATATCAAACTCTGGTTTTATGCATCACCCCACCTCTCCTTCCCCTTTTTGCAGGCATAAGAGTGTTTTCTAAATGTGTGACTCTGTTCTCTTTCCTAACTCAGGTCACGTGTAGCCATGTTTACAGGATCTTCATAAGTGATATCTTATGATAAGTTTCTTTTTCTGTGTGACTTATTTCACTTAGAATCATCGTACCTAAATCCACTCACTTTGCTGCTACTGGTCTTATGACATTGATTTCATGGCTGAGGGGTATTCCATCGTACGTAAGTACCACAATGTTTTGAACCATTTTTATATTTCCTGGGATATTTAATGTGTACCCAAGTTGAGGTTCTTGTAGTCAGTGCAGTCCTAAATTTGGAGGTGGCTCTTTCTTATTGATTTTCAGTTTTCCCAAGGTATATTCCCTAGACTGGAAGTGGCCTTGGCTCTGTAGCTCTGTTGTTTACTTGTTTTAGGGAACACAATGCACTCCTCCAGTGAGGCAGTTGGCAATTGACATCCCGCCCATCAGCATGACAAGGCTCCCTGTTCTCCAGGGCCTGTCTTGCCTTTCTGGTTTTTACACATTTTGTGGATGTCCCTTTTGACCGGTGGGAAGTGATACTTCTTTGTAGTGCAGATTTGCATTGCCCCCTTTCTTGCTTGGCCAAAAAGGGCGTATGCGTTTTCTCCTGAATATATTCAGGAGAAAACGCATACGCCCTTTTTGGCCAAGTGCACCATTGTCCAAGTTGTTCCCCTCTTCCTGTGCTTTACAGGCGATTCCAAGGTACCTCTTGAAATCTGTTTCCTGCTATTTTGCCTCGCTTTCAAGTCCGCCTCGTTGACTTCCCTCAACAGATTTTTGGACGATAGTTGTCCTTTATCACTCTGCCAGTTTGTGAATTGCTGTGCCCCTGAGCTCCATTTCTCAACTCGTTTTTTGTGAGCTGAACGCAAGTCCAAAATTTTGGATCATGTCCTATACTGGTTCCCGGTGGGTGGCTGAGACTTTGGTTAATTCTTCTTCCTGCCGGGAAATTAGAGTGACATGTGCCCGTCCAAATGCCTAACAGCTACTCTCTCATGGGTTCTCCCTCGTCCCTTCCATCCTCTGCCAAATTGGGAACCTGTGCAAACCAGGAGGTTAAAGGGCCTGTCTCTCCAAGTTGGGAGATTGATAGTAAGGCAGTTGGAAAGTCAAACTGGAGCACCAGGAGAGGGACTATTCGTTGAGTTTTAGAAACCTTTCGTATTCACAGTGTGTACATTCTCTAGGTCTCCTGTACATGTTATAGCTGTAGTAATATTCCCTTGAACCTGGAGAGTTGGGACCCATGGAATGGGGGCCATGCATTATTGCTTGAAAGGGTCTGCATTTGCTCACCCAATCTCACCAATCCTCTCAGTCCCAAGTGTCCAGCCTTATGCCACATCCAGCTGTCATTGTAGATAGGGTCTTTCCAGGTTTCCTCAGACACCCTGAAGGAATTGTAAAGAATTTCCCTGTTTTTTGGTTTTGCTTTTGAAATTCCTTTTTATAGTGGGTTTGAGCTGATTCTCGCTGCCATGTTTATGCCACTCTAGACACACTTGATTCCCTTATGGAGTCATATCAATACATAGGTTTTAAGATTCTTACTAGTCAGATATATTCCTCTGCGGGAAATATGGGGTTTTGAGTCTCTTTCACTGAGGAAGGTGTAGGTCTTGTCTATTCCAAAGTTGGTTTTTGGAACGGTCCCTGTGCTTATATCAAACTCTGGTTTTATGCATCACCCCACCTCTCCTTCCCCTTTATGCAGACATAAGAGTGTTTTCTAAATGTGAGACTCTGTTCTCTTTCCTAACTCAGTTCACGTGTAGCCATGTTTACAGGATCTTCATAAGTGATATCTTATGATAAGTTTCTTTTTCTGTGTGACTTATTTCACTTAGAATCATCGTACCTGAATCCACTCACTTTGCTGCTACTGGTCTTATGACATTGATTTCATCGCTGAGGGATATTCCATCATACGTAAGTACCACAATGTTTTGAACCATTTTTATATTTCCTGGGATATTTAAGGTGTACCCAAGTTGAGGTTCTTGTAGTCAGTGCAGCCCTAAATTTGGAGGTGGCTCTTTCTTATTGATTTTCAGTTTTCCCAAGGTATATTCCCTAGACTGGAAGTGGCCTTGGCTCTGTAGCTCTGTTGTTTACTTGTTTTAGGGAACACAATGCACTCCTCCAGTGAGGCAGTTGGCAATTTACATCCCACCCATAAGCATAACAAGGCTCCCAGTTCCTCAGGGCCTGTCTTGCCTTTCTGGTTTTTACACATTTTGTGGATGTCCCTTTTGACCGGTGGGAAATGATACTTCTTTGTAGTGCAGATTTGCATTGCCCGCTTGCTTGCTTGGCCAAAAAGGGCGTATGCGTTTTCTCCTGAATATATTCAGGAGAAAACGCATACGCCCTTTTTGGCCAAGTGCACCATTGTCCAAGTTGTGCCCCTCTTCCTGTGCTTTACAGGCGATTCCAAGGTACCTCTTGAAATCTGTTTCCTGCTATTTTGCCTCGCTTTCAAGTCCGCCTCGTTGACTTCCCTCAACAGATTTTTGGAGGATAGTTGTCCTTTATCACTCTGCCAGTTTGTGAATTGCTGTGCCCCTGAGCTCCATTTCTCAACTCGTTTTTTGTGAGCTGAACGCAAGTCCAAAATTTTGGATCATGTCCTATACTGGTTCCCGGTGGGTGGCTGAGACTTTGGTTAATTCTTCTTCCTGCCGGGAAATTAGAGTGACATGTGCCCGTCCAAATGTCTAACAGCTACTCTCTCATGGGTTCTCCCTCGTCCCTTCCATCCTCTGCCAAATTGGGAACCTGTGCAAACCAGGAGGTTAAAGTGCCTGTCTCTCCAAGTTGGGAGATTGATAGTAAGGCAGTTGGAAAGTCAAACTGGAGCACCAGGAGAGGGACTATTCGTTGAGTTTTAGAAACCTTTCGTATTCACAGTGTGTCCATTCTCTAGGTTTCCTGTACATGTTATAGCTGTAGTAATATTCCCTTGAACCTGGAGAGTTGGGACCCATGGAATGGGGGCCATGCATTATTGCTTGAAAGGGTCTGCATTTGCTCACCCAATCTCACCAATCCTCTCAGTCCCAAGTGTCCAGCCTTATGCCACATCCAGCTGTCATTGTAGATAGGGTCTTTCCAGGTTTCCTCAGACACCCTGAAGGAATTGTAAAGAATTTCCCTGTTTTTTGGTTTTGCTTTTGAAATTCCTTTTTATAGTGGGTTTGAGCTGATTCTCGCTGCCATGTTTATGCCACTCTAGACACACTTGATTCCCTTATGGAGTCATATCAATACATAGGTTTTAAGATTCTTACTAGTCAGATATATTCCTCTGCGGGAAATATGGGGTTTTGAGTCTCTTTCACTGAGGAAGGTGTAGGTCTTGTGTATTCCAATGTTGGTTTTTGGAACGGTCCCTGTGCTTATATCAAACTCTGGTTTTATGCATCACCCCACCTCTCCATCCCCTTTATGCAGGCATAAGAGTGTTTTCTAAATGTGAGACTCTGTTCTCTTTCCTAACTCAGTTCACGTGTAGGCATGTTTACAGGATCTTCATAAGTGATATCTTATGATAAGTTTCTTTTTCTGTGTGACTTATTTCACTTAGAATCATCGTACCTGAATCCACTCACTTTGCTGCTACTGGTCTTATGACATTGATTTCATGGCTGAGGGATATTCCATCGTACGTAAGTACCACAATGTTTTGAACCATTTTTATATTTCCTGGGATATTTAAGGTGTACCCAAGTTGAGGTTCTTGTAGTCCGTGCAGCCCTAAATTTGGAGGTGGCTCTTTCTTATTGATTTTCAGTTTTCCAAAGGTATATTCCCTAGACTGGAAGTGGCCTTGGCTCTGTAGCTCTGTTGTTTACTTGTTTTAGGGAACACAATGCACTCCTCCAGTTAGGCAGTTGGCAGTTTACATCCCGCCCATCAGCATAACAAGGCTCCCAGTTCTCCAGGGCCTGTCTTGCCTTTCTGGTTTTTACACATTTTGTGGATGTCCCTTTTGACCGGTGGGAAGTGATACTTCTTTGTAGTGCAGATTTGCATTGCCCGCTTGCTTGCTTGGCCAAAAAGGGCGTATGCGTTTTCTCCTGAATATATTCAGGAGAAAACGCATACGCCCTTTTTGGCCAAGTGCACCATTGTCCAAGTTGTGCCCCTCTTCCTGTGCTTTACAGGCGATTCCAACGTACCTCTTGAAATCTGTTTCCTGCTATTTTGCCTCACTTTCAAGTCCGCCTCGTTGACTTCCCTCAACAGATTTTTGGACGATAGTTGTCCTTTATCACTCTGCCAGTTTGTGAATTGCTGTGCCCCTGAGCTCCATTTCTCAACTCGTTTTTTGTGAGCTGAACGCAAGTCCAAAATTTTGGATCATGTCCTATACTGGTTCCCGGTGGGTGGCTGAGACTTTGGTTAATTCTTCTTCCTGCCGGGAAATTAGAGTGACATGTGCCCGTCCAAATGCCTAACAGCTACTCTCTCATGGGTTCTCCCTCGTCCCTTCCATCCTCTGCCAAATTGGGAACCTGTGCAAACCAGGAGGTTAAAGGGCCTGTCTCTCCAAGTTGGGAGATTGATAGTAAGGCAGTTGGAAAGTCAAACTGGAGCACCAGGAGAGGGACTATTCGTTGAGTTTTAGAAACCTTTCGTATTCACAGTGTGTCCATTCTCTAGGTTTCCTGTACATGTTATAGCTGTAGTAATATTCCCTTGAACCTGGAGAGTTGGGACCCATGGAATGGGGGCCATGCATTATTGCTTGAAAGGGTCTGCATTTGCTCACCCAATCTCACCAATCCTCTCAGTCCCAAGTGTCCAGCCTTATGCCACATCCAGCTGTCATTGTAGATAGGGTCTTTCCAGGTTTCCTCAGACACCCTGAAGGAATTGTAAAGAATATCCCTGTTTTTTGGTTTTGCTTTTGAAATTCCTTTTTATACTGGGTTTGAGCTGATTCTCGCTGCCATGTTTATGCCACTCTAGACACACTTGATTCCCTTATGGAGACATATCAATACATAGGTTTTAAGATTCTTACTAGTCAGATATATTCCTCTGTGGGAAATATGGGGTTTTGAGTCTCTTTCACTAAGGAAGGTGTCGGTCTTGTCAATTCCAAAGTTGGTTTTTGAAACGGTCCCTGTGCTTATATCAAACTCTGGTTTTATGCATCATCCCACCTCTCCTTCCCCTTTATGCAGGCATAAGAGTGTTTTCTAAATGTGAGACTCTGTTCTCTTTCCTAACTCAATTCACGTGTAGCCATGTTTACAGGATCTTCATAAGTGATATCTTATGATATGTTTCTTTTTCTGTGTGACTTATTTCACTTAGAATCATCGTACCTGAATCCACTCACTTTGCTGCTACTGGTCTTATGACATTGATTTCATGGCTGAGGGATATTCCATCGTACGTAAGTACCACAATGTTTTGAACCATTTTTATATTTCCTGGGATATTTAAGGTGTACCCAAGTTGAGGTTCTTGTAGTCAGTGCAGCCCTAAATTTGGAGGTGGCTCTTTCTTATTGATTTTCAGTTTTCCCAAGGTATATTCCCTAGACTGGAAGTGGCCTTGGCTCTGTAGCTCTGTTGTTTACTTGTTTTAGGGAACACAATGCACTCCTCCAGTGAGGCAGTTGGCAATTTACATCCCGCCCATCAGCATAACAAGGCTCCCAGTTCTCCAGGGCCTGTCTTGCCTTTCTGGTTTTTACACATTTTGTGGATGTCCCTTTTGACCGGTGGGAAGTGATACTTCTTTGTAGTGCAGATTTGCATTGCCCGCTTGCTTGCTTGGCCAAAAAGGGCGTATGCGTTTTCTCCTGAATATATTCAGGAGAAAACGCATACGCCCTTTTTGGCCAAGTGCACCATTGTCCAAGTTGTGCCCCTCTTCCTGTGCTTTACAGGCGATTCCAAGGTACCTCTTGAAATCTGTTTCCTGCTATTTTGCCTCACTTTCAAGTCCGCCTCGTTGACTTCCCTCAACAGATTTTTGGACGATAGTTGTCCTTTATCACTCTGCCAGTTTGTGAATTGCTGTGCCCCTGAGTTCCATTTCTCAACTCGCTTTTTGTGAGCTGAACGCAAGTCCAAAATTTTGGATCATGTCCTATACTGGTTCCCGGTGGGTGGCTTAGACTTTGGTTAATTCTTCTTCCTGCCGGGAAATTAGAGTGACATGTGCCCGTCCAAATGCCTAACAGCTACTCTCTCATGGGTTCTCCCTCGTCCCTTCCATCCTCTGCCAAATTGGGAACCTGTGCAAACCAGGAGGTTAAAGGGCCTGTCTCTCCAAGTTGGGAGATTAATAGTAAGGCAGTTGGAAAGTCAAACTGGAGCACCAGGAGAGGGACTATTCGTTGAGTTTTAGAAACCTTTCGTATTCACAGTGTGTCCATTCACTAGGTTTCCTGTACATGTTATAGCTGTAGTAATATTCCCTTGAACCTGGAGAGTTGGGACCCATGGAATGGGGGCCATGCATTATTGCTTGAAAGGGTCTGCATTTGCTCACCCAATCTCACCAATCCTCTCAGACCCAAGTGTCCAGCCTTATGCCACATCCAGCTGTCATTGTAGATATGGTCTTTCCAGGTTTCCTCAGACACCCTGAAGGAATTGTAAAGAATTTGCCTGTTTTTTCGTTTTGCTTTTGAAATTCCTTTTTATAGTGGGTTTGAGCTGATTCTCGCTGCCATGTTTATGCCACTCTAGACACACTTGATTCCCTTATGGAGTCATATCAATACATAGGTTTTAAGATTCTTACTAGTCAGATATATTCCTCTGTGGGAAATATGGGGTTTTGAGTCTCTTTCACTGAGGAAGGTGTAGGTCTTGTCTATTCCAAAGTTGGTTTTTGGAACGGTCCCTGTGCTTATATCAAACTCTGGTTTTATGCATCACCCCACCTCTCCATCCCCTTTATGCAGGAATAAGAGTGTTTTCTATATGTGAGACTCTGTTCTCTTTCCTAACTCAGTTCACGTGTAGCCATGTTTACAGGATCTTCATAAGTGATATCTTATGATAAGTTTCTTTTTCTGTGTGACTTATTTCACTTAGAATCATCGTACCTGAATCCACTCACTTTGCTGCTTCTATTCCTATGACATTGATTTCATCGCTGAGGGATATTCCATCGTACGTACGTACCACAATGTTTTGAACCATTTTTATATTTCCTGGGATATTTAAGGTGTACCCAAGTTGAGGTTCTTGTAGCCAGTGCAGCCCGAAATTTGGAGGTGGCTCTTTCTTATTGATTTTCAGTTTTCCCAAGGTATATTCCCTAGACTAGAAGTGGCCTTGGCTCTGTAGCTCTGTTGTTTACTTGTTTTAGGGAACACAATGCACTACTCCAGTGAGGCAGTTGGCAATTGACATCCCGCCCATCAGCAGGACAAGGCTCCCTGTTCTCCAGGGCCTGTCTTGCCTTTCTGGTTTTTACACATTTTGTGGATGTCCCTTTTGACCGGTGGGAAGTGATACTTCTTTGTAGTGCAGATTTGCATTGCCCCCTTGCTTGCTTGGCCAAAAAGGGCGTATGCGTTTTCTCCTGAATATATTCAGGAGAAAACGCATACGCCCTTTTTGGCCAAGTGCACCATTGTCCAAGTTGTTCCCCTCTTCCTGTGCTTTACAGGCGATTCCAAGGTACCTCTTGAAATCTGTTTCCTGCTATTTTGCCTCGCTTTCAAGTCCGCCTCGTTGACTTCCCTCAACAGATTTTTGGACGATAGTTGTCCTTTATCACTCTGCCAGTTTGTGAATTGCTGTGCCCCTGAGCTCCATTTCTCAACTCGTTTTTTGTGAGCTGAACGCAAGTCCAAAATTTTGGATCATGTCCTATACTGGTTCCCGGTGGGTGGCTGAGACTTTGGTTAATTCTTCTTCCTGCCGGGAAATTAGAGTGACATGTGCCCGTCCAAATGCCTAACAGCTACTCTCTCATGGGTTCTCCCTCGTCCCTTCCATCCTCTGCCAAATTGGAAACCTGTGCAAACCAGGAGGTTAAAGGGCCTGTCTCTCCAAGTTGGGAGATTGATAGTAAGGCAGTTGGAAAGTCAAACTGGAGCACCAGGAGAGGGACTATTCGTTGAGTTTTAGAAACCTTTCATATTCACCATGTGTCCATTCTCTAGGTTTCCTGTACATGTTATAGCTGTAGTAATATTCCCTTGAACCTGGAGAGTTGGGACCCATGGAATGGGGGCCATGCATTATTGCTTGAAAGGGTCTGCATTTGCTCACCCAATCTCACCAATCCTCTCAGTCCCAAGTGTCCAGCCTTATGCCACATCCAGCTGTCATTGTAGATAGGCTCTTTCCAGGTTTCCTCAGACACCCTGAAGGAATTGTAAAGAATTTCCCTGTTTTTTGGTTTTGCTTTTGAAATTCCTTTTTATAGTGGGTTTGAGCTGATTCTCGCTGCCATGTTTATGCCACTCTAGACACACATGATTCCCTTATGGAGAGATATCAATACATAGGTTTTAAGATTCTTACTAGTCAGATATATTCCTCTGTGGGAAATATGGGGTTTTGAGTCTCTTTCACTGAGGAAGGTGTCGGTTTTGTCAATTCCAAAGTTGGTTTTTGAAACGGTCCCTGTGCTTATATCAAACTCTGGTTTTATGCATCACCCCACCTCTCCTTCCCCTTTATGCAGGCATAAGATTGTTTTCTAAATGTGAGACTCTGTTCTCTTTCCCAACTCAGTTCACGTGTAGCCATGTTTACAGGATCTTCCTAAGTGATATCTTATGATAAGTTTCTTTTTCTGTGTGACTTATTTCACTTAGAATCATCGTACCTGAATCCACTCACTTTGCTGCTACTGGTCTTATGACATTGATTTCATGGCTGAGGGATATTCCATCGTACGTAAGTACCACAATGTTTTGAACCATTTTTATATTTCCTGGGATATTTAAGGTGTACCCAAGTTGAGGTTCTTGTAGCCAGTGCAGCCCTAAATTTGGAGGTGGCTCTTTCTTATTGATTTTCAGTTTTCCCCAGGTATATTCCCTAGACTGGAAGTGGCCATGGCTCTGTAGCTCTGTTGTTTACTTGTTTTAGGGAACACAATGCACTCCTCCAGTGAGGCAGTTGGCAATTTACATCCTGCCCATCAGCATAACAAGGCTCCCTGTTCTCCAGGGCCTGTCTTGCCTTTCTGGTTTTTACACATTTTGTGGATGTCCCTTTTGACCGGTGGGAGGTGATACTTCTTTGTAGTGCAGATTTGCATTGCCTGCTTGCTTGCTTGGCCAAAAAGGGCGTATGCGTTTTCTCCTGAATATATTCAGGAGAAAACGCATACGCCCTTTTTGGCCAAGTGCACCATTGTCCAAGTTGTGCCCCTCTTCCTGTGCTTTACAGGCGATTCCAAGGTACCTCTTGAAATCTGTTTCCTGCTATTTTGCCTCACTTTCAAGTCCGCCTCGTTGACTTCCCTCAACAGATTTTTGGACGATAGTTGTCCTTTATCACTCTGCCAGTTTGTGAATTGCTGTGCCCCTGAGCTCCATTTCTCAACTCGTTTTTTGTGAGCTGAACGCAAGTCCAAAATTTTGGATCATGTCCTATACTGGTTCCCGGTGGGTGGCTGAGACTTTGGTTAATTCTTCTTCCTGCCGGGAAATTAGATTGACATGTGCCCGTCCAAATGCCTAACATCTACTCTCTCATGGGTTCTCCCTCGTCCCTTCCATCCTCTGCCAAATTGGGAACCTGTGCAAACCAGGAGGTTAAAGGGCCTGTCTCTCCAAGTTGGGAGATTGATAGTAAGGCAGTTGGAAAGTCAAACTGGAGCACCAGGAGAGGGACTATTCGTTGAGTTTTAGAAACCTTTCGTATTCACAGTGTGTCCATTCTCTAGGTTTCCTGTACATGTTATAGCTGTAGTAATATTCCCTTGAACCTGGAGAGTTGGGACCCATGGAATGGGGGCCATGCATTATTGCTTGAAAGGGTCTGCATTTGCTCACCCAATCTCACCAATCCTCTCAGTCCCAAGTGTCCAGCCTTATGCCACATCCAGCTGTCATTGTAGATAGGGTCTTTCCAGGTTTCCTCAGACACCCTGAAGGAATTGTAAAGAATTTCCCTGTTTTTTGGTTTTGCTTTTGAAATTCCTTTTTATCGTGGGTTTGAGCTGATTCTCGCTGCCATGTTTATGCCACTCTAGACACACTTGATTCCCTTATGGAGACATATCAATACATAGGTTTTAAGATTCTTACTAGTCAGATATATTCCTCTGTGGGAAATATGGGGTTTTGAGTCTCTTTCACTGAGGAAGGTGTCGGTCTTGTCAATTCCAAAGTTGGTTTTTGGAACGGTCCCTGTGCTTATATCAAACTCTGGTTTTATGCATCACCCCACCTCTCCTTCCCCTTTATGCAGGCATAAGAGTGTTTTCTAAATGTGAGACTCTGTTCTCTTTCCTAACTAAGTTCACGTGTAGCCATGTTTACAGGATCTTCATAAGTGATATCTTATGATAAGTTTATTTTTCTGTGTGACTTATTTCACTTAGAATCATCGTACCTGAATCCACTCACTTTGCTGCTACTGGTCTTATGACATTGATTTCATGGCTGAGGGATATTCCATCGTACGTAAGTACCACAATGTTTTGAACCATTTTTATATTTCCTGGCATATTTAAGGTGTACCCAAGTTGAGGTTCTTGTAGCCAGTGCAGCCCTAAATTTGGAGGTGGCTCTTTCTTATTGATTTTCAGTTTTCCCCAGGTATATTCCCTAGACTGGAAGTGGCCTTGGCTCTGTAGCTCTGTTGTTTACTTGTTTTAGGGAACACAATGCACTCCTCCAGTGAGGCAGTTGGCAATTTACATCCCGCCCATCAGCATAACAAGGCTCCCAGTTCTCCAGGGCCTGTCTTGCCTTTCTGGTTTTTACACATTTTGTGGATGTCCCTTTTGACCGGTGGGAAGTGATACTTCTTTGTAGTGCAGATTTGCATTGCCCGCTTGCTTGCTTGGCCAAAAAGGGCGTATGCGTTTTCTCCTTAATATATTCAGGAGAAAACGCATACGCCCTTTTTGGCCAAGTGCACCATTGTCCAAGTTGTGCCCCTCTTCCTGTGCTTTACAGGCGATTCCAAGGTACCTCTTGAAATCTGTTTCCTGCTATTTTGCCTCGCTTTCAAGTCCGCCTCGTTGACTTCCCTCAACAGATTTTTGGACGATAGTTGTCCTTTATCACTCTGCCAGTTTGTGAATCGCTGTGCCCCTGAGCTCCATTTCTCAACTCGTTTTTTGTGAGCTGAACGCAAGTCCAAAATTTTGGATCCTGTCCTATACTGGTTCCCGGTGGGTGGCTGAGACTTTGGTTAATTCTTCTTCCTGCCGGGAAATTAGAGTGACATGTGCCCGTCCAAATGCCTAACAGCTACTCTCTCATGGGTTCTCCCTCGTCCCTTCCATCCTCTGCCAAATTGGGAACCTGTGCAAACCAGGAGGTTAAAGGGCCTGTCTCTCCAAGTTGGGAGATTGATAGTAAGGCAGTTGGAAAGTCAAACTGGAGCACCAGGAGAGGGACTATTCGTTGAGTTTTAGAAACCTTTCGTATTCACAGTGTGTCCATTCTCTAGGTTTCCTGTACATGTTATAGCTGTAGTAATATTCCCTTGAACCTGGAGAGTTGGGACCCATGGAATGGGGGCCATGCATTATTGCTTGAAAGGGTCTGCATTTGCTCACCCAATCTCACCAATCCTCTCAGTCCCAAGTGTCCAGCCTTATGCCACATCCAGCTGTCATTGTAGATAGGGTCTTTCCAGGTTTCCTCAGACACCCTGAAGGAATTGTAAAGAATTTCCCTGTTTTTTGGTTTGGCTTTTGAAATTCCTTTTTATAGTGGGTTTGAACTGATTCTCGCTGCCATGTTTATGCCACTCTAGACACACTTGATTCCCTTATGGAGACATATCAATACATAGGTTTTAAGATTCTTACTAGTCAGATATATTCCTCTGTGGGAAATATGGGGTTTTGAGTCTCTTTCACTGAGGAAGGTGTCGGTCTTGTCAATTCCAAAGTTGGTTTTTGAAACGGTCCCTGTGCTTATATCAATCTCTGGTTTTATGCATCACCCCACCTCTCCTTCCCCTTTATGCAGACATAAGAGTGTTTTCTATATGTGAGACTCTGTTCTCTTTCCTAACTCAGTTCACGTGTAGCCATGTTTACAGGATCTTCATAAGTGATATCTTATGATAAGTTTCTTTTTCTGTGTGACTTATTTCACTTAGAATCATCGTACCTGAATCCACTCACTTTGTTGATACTGGTCTTATGACATTGATTTCATGGCTGAGGGATATTCCATCGTACGTAAGTACCACAATGTTTTGAACCATTTTTATATTTCCTGGGATATTTAAGGTGTACCCAAGTTGAGGTTCTTGTAGTCAGTGCAGCCCTAAATTTGGAGGTGGCTCTTTCTTATTGATTTTCAGTTTTCCCAAGGTATATTCCCTAGACTGGAAGTGGCCTTGGCTCTGTAGCTCTGTTGTTTACTTGTTTTAGGGAACACAATGCACTCCTCCAGTGAGGCAGTTGGCAATTTACATCCCACCCATCAGCATAACAAGGCTCCCAGTTCTCCAGGGCCTGTCTTGCCTTTCTGGTTTTTACTCATTTTGTGGATGTCCCTTTTTACCGGTGGTAAATGATACTTCTTTGTAGTGCAGATTTGCATTGCCCGCTTGCTTGCTTGGCCAAAAAGGGCGTATGCGTTTTCTCCTGAATATATTCAGGAGAAAACGCATACGCCCTTTTTGGCCAAGTGCACCATTGTCCAAGTTGTGCCCCTCTTCCTGTGCTTTACAGGCGATTCCAAGGTACCCCTTGAAATCTGTTTCCTGATATTTTGCCTCACTTTCAAGTCCGCCTCATTGACTTCCCTCAACAGATTTTTGGACGATAGTTGTCCTTTATCACTCTGCCAGTATGTGAATTGATGTGCCCCTGAGCTCCATTTCTCAACTCGTTTTTTGTGAGCTGAACGCAAGTCCAAAATTTTGGATCATGTCCTATACTGGTTCCCGGTGGGTGGCTGAGACTTTGGTTAATTCTTCTTCCTGCCGGGAAATTAGAGTGACATGTGCCCGTCCAAATGCCTAACAGCTACTCTCTCATGGGTTCTCCCTCGTCCCTTCCATCCTCTGCCAAATTGGGAACCTGTGCAAACCAGGAGGTTAAAGGGCCTGTCTCTCCAAGTTGGGAGATTGATAGTAAGGCAGTTGGAAAGTCAAACTGGAGCACCAGGAGAGGGACTATTCGTTGAGTTTTAGAAACCTTTCGTATTCACAGTGTGTCCATTCTCTAGGTTTCCTGTACATGTTATAGCTGTAGTAATATTCCCTTGAACCTGGAGAGTTGGGACCCATGGAATGGGGGCCATGCATTATTGCTTGAAAGGGTCTGCATTTGCTCACCCAATCTCACCAATCCTCTCAGTCCCAAGTGTCCAGCCTTATGCCACATCCAGCTGTCATTGTAGATAGGGTCTTTCCAGGTTTCCTCAGACACCCTGAAGGAATTGTAAAGAATTTCCCTGTTTTTTGGTTTGGCTTTTGAAATTCCTTTTTATAGTGGGTTTGAACTGATTCTCGCTGCCATGTTTATGCCACTCTAGACACACTTGATTCCCTTATGGAGACATATCAATACATAGGTTTTAAGATTCTTACTAGTCAGATATATTCCTCTGTGGGAAATATGGGGTTTTGAGTCTCTTTCACTGAGGAAGGTGTCGGTCTTGTCAATTCCAAAGTTGGTTTTTGAAACGGTCCCTGTGCTTATATCAATCTCTGGTTTTATGCATCACCCCACCTCTCCTTCCCCTTTATGCAGACATAAGAGTGTTTTCTATATGTGAGACCCTGTTCTCTTTCCTAACTCAGTTCACGTGTAGCCATGTTTACAGGATCTTCATAAGTGATATCTTATGATAAGTTTCTTTTTCTGTGTGACTTATTTCACTTAGAATCATCGTACCTGAATCCACTCACTTTGTTGATACTGGTCTTATGACATTGATTTCATGGCTGAGGGATATTCCATCGTACGTAAGTACCACAATGTTTTGAACCATTTTTATATTTCCTGGGATATTTAAGGTGTACCCAAGTTGAGGTTCTTGTAGTCAGTGCAGCCCTAAATTTGGAGGTGGCTCTTTCTTATTGATTTTCAGTTTTCCCAAGGTATATTCCCTAGACTGGAAGTGGCCTTGGCTCTGTAGCTCTGTTGTTTACTTGTTTTAGGGAACACAATGCACTCCTCCAGTGAGGCAGTTGGCAATTTACATCCCACCCATCAGCATAACAAGGCTCCCAGTTCTCCAGGGCCTGTCTTGCCTTTCTGGTTTTTACTCATTTTGTGGATGTCCCTTTTTACCGGTGGTAAATGATACTTCTTTGTAGTGCAGATTTGCATTGCCCGCTTGCTTGCTTGGCCAAAAAGGGCGTATGCGTTTTCTCCTGAATATATTCAGGAGAAAACGCATACGCCCTTTTTGGCCAAGTGCACCATTGTCCAAGTTGTGCCCCTCTTCCTGTGCTTTACAGGCGATTCCAAGGTACCCCTTGAAATCTGTTTCCTGATATTTTGCCTCACTTTCAAGTCCGCCTCATTGACTTCCCTCAACAGATTTTTGGACGATAGTTGTCCTTTATCACTCTGCCAGTATGTGAATTGATGTGCCCCTGAGCTCCATTTCTCAACTCGTTTTTTGTGAGCTGAACGCAAGTCCAAAATTTTGGATCATGTCCTATACTGGTTCCCGGTGGGTGGCTGAGACTTTGGTTAATTCTTCTTCCTGCCGGGAAATTAGAGTGACATGTGCCCGTCCAAATGCCTAACAGCTACTCTCTCATGGGTTCTCCCTCGTCCCTTCCATCCTCTGCCAAATTGGGAACCTGTGCAAACCAGGAGGTTAAAGGGCCTGTCTCTCCAAGTTGGGAGATTGATAGTAAGGCAGTTGGAAAGTCAAACTGGAGCACCAGGAGAGGGACTATTCGTTGAGTTTTAGAAACCTTTCATATTCACCATGTGTCCATTCTCTAGGTTTCCTGTACATGTTATAGCTGTAGTAATATTCCCTTGAACCTGGAGAGTTGGGACCCATGGAATGGGGGCCATGCATTATTGCTTGAAAGGGTCTGCATTTGCTCACCCAATCTCACCAATCCTCTCAGTCCCAAGTGTCCAGCCTTATGCCACATCCAGCTGTCATTGTAGATAGGGTCTTTCCAGGTTTCCTCAGACACCCTGAAGGAATTGTAAAGAATTTCCCTGTTTTTTGGTTTTGCTTTTGAAATTCCTTTTTATAGTGGGTTTGAGCTGATTCTCGCTGCCATGTTTATGCCACTCTAGACACACATGATTCCCTTATGGAGAGATATCAATACATAGGTTTTAAGATTCTTACTAGTCAGATATATTCCTCTGTGGGAAATATGGGGTTTTGAGTCTCTTTCACTGAGGAAGGTGTCGGTTTTGTCAATTCCAAAGTTGGTTTTTGAAACGGTCCCTGTGCTTATATCAAACTCTGGTTTTATGCATCACCCCACCTCTCCTTCCCCTTTATGCAGGCATAAGAGTGTTTTCTAAATGTGAGACTCTGTTCTCTTTCCCAACTCAGTTCACGAGTAGCCATGTTTACAGGATCTTCTTAAGTGATATCTTATGATAAGTTTCTTTTTCTGTGTGACTTATTTCACTTAGAATCATCGTACCTGAATCCACTCACTTTGCTGCTACTGGTCTTATGACATTGATTTCATGGCTGAGGGATATTCCATCGTACGTAAGTACCACAATGTTTTGAACCATTTTTATATTTCCTGGGATATTTAAGGTGTACCCAAGTTGAGGTTCTTGTAGCCAGTGCAGCCCTAAATTTGGAGGTGGCTCTTTCTTATTGATTTTCAGTTTTCCCCAGGTATATTCCCTAGACTGGAAGTGGCCGTGGCTCTGTAGCTCTGTTGTTTACTTGTTTTAGGGAACACAATGCACTCCTCCAGTGAGGCGGTTGGCAATTTACATCCTGCCCATCAGCATAACAAGGCTCCCTGTTCTCCAGGGCCTGTCTTGCCTTTCTGGTTTTTACACATTTTGTGGATGTCCCTTTTGACCGGTGGGAGGTGATACTTCTTTGTAGTGCAGATTTGCATTGCCTGCTTGCTTGCTTGGCCAAAAAGGGCGTATGCGTTTTCTCCTGAATATATTCAGGAGAAAACGCATACGCCCTTTTTGGCCAAGTGCACCATTGTCCAAGTTGTGCCCCTCTTCCTGTGCTTTACAGGCGATTCCAAGGTACCTCTTGAAATCTGTTTCCTGCTATTTTGCCTCACTTTCAAGTCCGCCTCGTTGACTTCCCTCAACAGATTTTTGGACGATAGTTGTCCTTTATCACTCTGCCAGTTTGTGAATTGCTGTGCCCCTGAGCTCCATTTCTCAACTCGTTTTTTGTGAGCTGAACGCAAGTCCAAAATTTTGGATCATGTCCTATACTGGTTCCCGGTGGGTGGCTGAGACTTTGGTTAATTCTTCTTCCTGCCGGGAAATTAGAGTGACATGTGCCCGTCCAAATGCCTAACAGCTACTCTCTCATGGGTTCTCCCTCGTCCCTTCCATCCTCTGCCAAATTGGGAACCTGTGCAAACCAGGAGGTTAAAGGGCCTGTCTCTCCAAGTTGGGAGATTGATAGTAAGGCAGTTGGAAAGTCAAACTGGAGCACCAGGAGAGGGACTATTCGTTGAGTTTTAGAAACCTTTCGTATTCACAGTGTGTCCATTCTCTAGGTTTCCTGTACATGTTATAGCTGTAGTAATATTCCCTTGAACCTGGAGAGTTGGGACCCATGGAATGGGGGCCATGCATTATTGCTTGAAAGGGTCTGCATTTGCTCACCCAATCTCACCAATCCTCTCAGTCCCAAGTGTCCAGCCTTATGCCACATCCAGCTGTCATTGTAGATAGGGTCTTTCCAGGTTTCCTCAGACACCCTGAAGGAATTGTAAAGAATTTCCCTGTTTTTTGGTTTTGCTTTTGAAATTCCTTTTTATAGTGGGTTTGAGCTGATTCTCGCTGCCATGTTTATGCCACTCTAGACACACTTGATTCCCTTATGGAGACATATCAATACATAGGTTTTAAGATTCTTACTAGTCAGATATATTCCTCTGTGGGAAATATGGGGTTTTGAGTCTCTTTCACTGAGGAAGGTGTCGGTGTTGTCAATTCCAAAGTTGGTTTTTGGAACGGTCCCTGTGCTTATATCAAACTCTGGTTTTATGCATCACCCCACCTCTCCTTCCCCTTTATGCAGGCATAAGAGTGTTTTCTAAATGTGAGACTCTGTTCTCTTTCCTAACTAAGTTCACGTGTAGCCATGTTTACAGGATCTTCATAAGTGATATCTTATGATAAGTTTATTTTTCTGTGTGACTTATTTCACTTAGAATCATCGTACCTGAATCCACTCACTTTGCTGCTACTGGTCTTATGACATTGATTTCATGGCTGAGGGATATTCCATCGTACGTAAGTACCACAATGTTTTGAACCATTTTTATATTTCCTGGCATATTTAAGGTGTACCCAAGTTGAGGTTCTTGTAGCCAGTGCAGCCCTAAATTTGGAGGTGGCTCTTTCTTATTGATTTTCAGTTTTCCCCAGGTATATTCCCTAGACTGGAAGTGGCCTTGGCTCTGTAGCTCTGTTGTTTACTTGTTTTAGGGAACACAATGCACTCCTCCAGTGAGGCAGTTGGCAATTGACATCCCGCCCATCAGCATGACAAGGCTCCCTGTTCTCCAGGGCCTGTCTTGCCTTTCTGGTTTTTACACATTTTGTGGATGTCCCTTTTGACCGGTGGGAAGTGATACTTCTTTGTAGTGCAGATTTGCATTGCCCCCTTGCTTGCTTGGCCAAAAAGGGCGTATGCGTTTTCTCCTGAATATATTCAGGAGAAAACGCATACGCCCTTTTTGGCCAAGTGCACCATTGTCCAAGTTGTGCCCCTATTCCTGTGCTTTACAGGCGATTCCAAGGTACCTCTTGAAATCTGTTTCCTGCTATTTTGCCTCGCTTTCAAGTCCGCCTCGTTGACTTCCCTCAACAGATTTTTGGACGATAGTTGTCCTTTATCACTCTGCCAGTTTGTGAATTGCTGTGCCCCTGAGCTCCATTTCTCAACTCGTTTTTTGTGAGCTGAACGCAAGTCCAAAATTTTGGATCATGTCCTATACTGGTTCCCGGTGGGTGGCTGAGACTTTGGTTAATTCTTCTTCCTGCCGGGAAATTAGAGTGACATGTGCCCGTCCAAATGCCTAACAGCTACTCTCTCATGGGTTCTCCCTCGTCCCTTCCATCCTCTGCCAAATTGGGAACCTGTGCAAACCAGGAGGTTAAAGGGCCTGTCTCTCCAAGTTGGGAGATTGATAGTAAGGCAGTTGGAAAGTCAAACTGGAGCACCAGGAGAGGGACTATTCGTTGAGTTTTAGAAACCTTTCATATTCACCATGTGTCCATTCTCTAGGTTTCCTGTACATGTTATAGCTGTAGTAATATTCCCTTGAACCTGGAGAGTTGGGACCCATGGAATGGGGGCCATGCATTATTGCTTGAAAGGGTCTGCATTTGCTCACCCAATCTCACCAATCCTCTCAGTCCCAAGTGTCCAGCCTTATGCCACATCCAGCTGTCATTGTAGATAGGGTCTTTCCAGGTTTCCTCAGACACCCTGAAGGAATTGTAAAGAATTTCCCTGTTTTTTGGTTTTGCTTTTGAAATTCCTTTTTATAGTGGGTTTGAGCTGATTCTCGCTGCCATGTTTATGCCACTCTAGACACACATGATTCCCTTATGGAGAGATATCAATACATAGGTTTTAAGATTCTTACTAGTCAGATATATTCCTCTGTGGGAAATATGGGGTTTTGAGTCTCTTTCACTGAGGAAGGTGTCGGTTTTGTCAATTCCAAAGTTGGTTTTTGAAACGGTCCCTGTGCTTATATCAAACTCTGGTTTTATGCATCACCCCACCTCTCCTTCCCCTTTATGCAGGCATAAGAGTGTTTTCTAAATGTGAGACTCTGTTCTGTTTCCCAACTCAGTTCACGTGTAGCCATGTTTACAGGATTTTCCTAAGTGATATCTTATGATAAGTTTCTTTTTCTGTGTGACTTATTTCACTTAGAATCATCGTACCTGAATCCACTCACTTTGCTGCTACTGGTCTTATGACATTGATTTCATGGCTGAGGGATATTCCATCGTACGTAAGTACCACAATGTTTTGAACCATTTTTATATTTCCTGGGATATTTAAGGTGTACCCAAGTTGAGGTTCTTGTAGCCAGTGCCGCCCTAAATTTGGAGGTGGCTCTTTCTTTTTGATTTTCAGTTTTCCCAAGGTATATTCCCTAGACTGGAAGTGGCCTTGGCTCTGTAGCTCTGTTGTTTACTTGTTTTAGGGAACACAATGCACTCCTCCAGTGAGGCAGTTGGCAATTTACATCCCGCCCATCAGCATAACAAGGCTCCCTGTTCTCCAGGGCCTGTCTTGCCTTTCTGGTTTTTACACATTTTGTGGATGTCCCTTTTGACCGGTGGGAAGTGATACTTCTTTGTAGTGCAGATTTGCATTGCCCGCTTGCTTGCTTGGCCAAAAAGGGCGTATGCGTTTTCTCCTGAATATATTCAGGAGAAAACGCATACGCCCTTTTTGGCCAAGTGCACCATTGTCCAAGTTGTGCCCCTCTTCCTGTGCTTTACAGGCGATTCCAACGTACCTCTTGAAATCTGTTTCCTGCTATTTTGCCTCACTTTCAAGTCCGCCTCGTTGACTTCCCTCAACAGATTTTTGGACGATAGTTGTCCTTTATCACTCTGCCAGTTTGTGAATTGCTGTGCCCCTGAGCTCCATTTCTCAACTCGTTTTTTGGGAGCTGAACGCAAGTCCAAAATTTTGGATCATGTCCTATACTGGTTCCCGGTGGGTGGCTGAGACTTTGGTTAATTCTTCTTCCTGCCAGGAAATTAGAGTGACATGTGCCTGTCCAAATGCCTAACAGCTACTCTCTCATGGGTTCTCCCTCGTCCCTTCCATCCTCTGCCAAATTGGGAACCTGTGCAAACCAGGAGGTTAAAGGGCCTGTCTCTCCAAGTTGGGAGATTGATAGTAAGGCAGTTGGAAAGTCAAACTGGAGCACCAGGAGAGGGACTATTCGTTGAGTTTTAGAAACCTTTCGTATTCACAGTGTGTCCATTCTCTAGGTTTCCTGTACATGTTATAGCTGTAGTAATATTCCCTTGAACCTGGAGAGTTGGGACCCATGGAATGGGGGCCATGCATTATTGCTTGAAAGGGTCTGCATTTGCTCACCCAATCTCACCAATCCTCTCAGTCCCAAGTGTCCAGCCTTATGCCACATCCAGCTGTCATTGTAGATAGGGTCTTTCCAGGTTTCCTCAGACACCCTGAAGGAATTGTAAAGAATTTCCCTGTTTTTTGGTTTTGCTTTTGAAATTCCTTTTTATAGTGGGTTTGAGCTGATTCTCGCTGCCATGTTTATGCCACTCTAGACACACTTGATTCCCTTATGGAGACATATCAATACATAGGTTTTAAGATTCTTACTAGTCAGATATATTCCTCTGTGGGAAATATGGGGTTTTGAGTCTCTTTCACTAAGGAAGGTGTCGGTCTTTTCAATTCCAAAGTTGGTTTTTGAAACGGTCCGTGTGCTTATATCAAACTCTGGTTTTATGCATCACCCCACCTCTCCTTCCCCTTTATGCAGGCATAAGAGTGTTTTCTAAATGTGAGACTCTGTTCTCTTTCCTAACTCAATTCACGTGTAGCCATGTTTACAGGATCTTCATAAGTGATATCTTATGATAAGTTTCTTTTTCTGTGTGACTTATTTCACTTAGAATCATCGTACCTGAATCCACTCACTTTGCTGCTACTGGTCTTATGACATTGATTTCATGGCTGAGGGATATTCCATCGTACGTAAGTACCACAATGTTTTGAACCATTTTTATATTTCCTGGGATATTTAAGGTGTACCCAAGTTGAGGTTCTTGTAGTCAGTGCAGCCCTAAATTTGGAGGTGGCTCTTTCTTATTGATTTTCAGTTTTCCCAAGGTATATTCCCTAGACTGGAATTGGCCTTGGCTCTGTAGCTCTGTTGTTTACTTGTTTTAGGGAACACAATGCACTGCTCCAGTGAGGCAGTTGGCAATTTACATCCCGCCCATCAGCATAACAAGGCTCCCTGTTCTCCAGGGCCTGTCTTGCCTTTCTGGTTTTTACACATTTTGTGGATGTCCCTTTTGACCGGTGGGAGGTGATACTTCTTTGTAGTGCAGATTTGCATTGCCTGCTTGCTTGCTTGGCCAAAAAGGGCGTATGCGTTTTCTCCTGAATATATTCAGGAGAAAACGCATACGCCCTTTTTGGCCAAGTGCACCATTGTCCAAGTTGTGCCCCTCTTCCTGTGCTTTACAGGCGATTCCAAGGTACCTCTTGAAATCTGTTTCCTGCTATTTTGCCTCACTTTCAAGTCCGCCTCGTTGACTTCCCTCAACAGATTTTTGGACGATAGTTGTCCTTTATCACTCTGCCAGTTTGTGAATTGCTGTGCCCCTGAGCTCCATTTCTCAACTCGTTTTTTGTGAGCTGAACGCAAGTCCAAAATTTTGGATCATGTCCTATACTGGTTCCCGGTGGGTGGCTGAGACT